>NC_140275.1:20522399-20595729 GCF_964030765.1 Micromesistius poutassou | reverse complement strand
CACAAAGGAGGGCTGGGTAATAGCCTGCACTTTCCCTGGCGGTTTGAGTATGGAGAGGTACACTAGCCTCCGTCACTGGCTCTCAGCCTCCAGCAGCACTCTGCAGCGCCGTGTTGATCCAAGGCGAGACGGAAGGCAGTGATGAAAATACGCATTTACTTAAGCGCCCCTCATTTGACAGGCTTAAAATTTGGCAACGGGAGTTCAGGCTATTCTGATTCAACAATGCCCGGCTGCAGTAATAGATACTTTATCTCATTACAGCTTGAGACAAAACTTCCAACTGCAGCAATTCTCCTGAAACACTCCACCCAGCCAGGTGTAGTCTGGTATCTGTCACTGCAACTTGACAGTTGGACCGTAGACAGTGGCACATTTGACACAGAACAACCAAAGGGTAGTAGGGCAGTAGCCATCTTAAATGGCAAAACACGTTTACACTGGATGAACCAATTTGCTAAAGGTACTTAATAAGCAAAGACTAGACCAAGTGATCTTGAGGGAGTTTTATTGACTCACTTAGTGTGGGTTGAATATGAAACTTACGGAACACCGCCGATTTGGGAATTGTAAACCAACAGTTACTACAAGAGTAGTTACATTTGTTTAACTACGTTAACACTTAAACGTTAACGACAAAAAATGCCGGGAAGCGGTCAAGTTATTATACAAGAAAATGATTAATCGACTGGTTGTTGTAGGATGTGTCCTATCAGAACACATCCCCCAAAACATTTCCAACCAGAGACAGTGATGCAGGGGTCAATAGTGGTCGCAGTGGTAGGAAGAGAAGGTCACCTCCATCAGAGCAGTCCTTGAGTGGTTTGGATTTACAGGCAATGCAAGGGAGCATCCCATTAAGGAAGGGTTTTCCATGTAAATTAAATGATTTAGGGTTATGTTGATGTTCTATGTTTTTAAAATACAAATTAAATACTGACAAATTGGATAAGGGGACGCTGGTAAACCAGACTGCTAGTTCGACACGTTACTCATTTCTATTTTTAGCTTACAAATAAAAGTGTTTTTAATAAAACATATTTGAATCCCTAGGCATTTGATTTCAGGACAGTCTTCTTCATCCAGTTCCAGAAGAGAGGGAATGATCGAACATAGCAGTGAAAGTGTTGGTTCAGTGAGATAGCAGTTTAATGAACATGCAACACTGCCCCCTCGTGGCCAAATGTAACTCAATCAATTATAATTTACTGCAGATTTGCGTTCAACAAAATTCTAATATTACGGAATGGAATGTAGATGCGTTTACACTGCGCTTAGTTTGCAATTGCGAAAGGCTGAAGAGAGGCAATTTCAAGGCTCTCGGAGGCTGGAGGTCATTTCTCATCAGCTTTGTGTCTTAATGCATTTACTCTACCGGCGGTAGTGCCGTTGTCAGCAAGCACCTAGCGCAAATAACGCTGAGCAGAACTCCCTGGACTCAAGTACACACTGAATTGATTGTCTATTAAAGCAGAATGCCTGTTTTGCTAATAGTCAAGTCTCACTGGCTGAAAGGCTTAGACGTTAATTTGGCTGAACGTCCCAGAAAGCCTCGAGTCTAGCAGCTCCTGTTGCTGAAATGAGGGAAATGACACACTTCTTCCAACAGATTTGATTTAGCTACCGCGGTCTGTTATCTGATGGGCCGTAGCGCTGGGGAAAAAGTATTCAAGAGGCAAAGTGTTAACCACAAAAGATTTAATGAAAAATGAAACGTAAATCAATTAAAACTGTGTATAAAACAAAACACTTTATTACAATTAGGCTGAAAAAAGTCAGATGAAAACACGACTACTTTACAAGTACAAATGCCTTCCATTGCTATTTACAAGTTCCCCCCCGCCCGCCCCCCTCCCCAACATCAATAAAAAAAAGCAAATGTCTGATGCAACACAAAATACTAAAGAACATGTTTACAGATTACTTATTACAATAAAGAAAACGATCTGATGGACTGAAGGAACGTGCATTATCTTCCATTCAATTTCTATAAACAATCACGGACACCATAAAAAGGACTATGTGTGAATACACTTATTCTAACGGACAGGTAAGTCCCCGAGGGGGGTGTCACCCAGACGTCCGGGCAACAGGAGAAAAACGGTTTTAATAACGATATCCGTCGTGTGTGTGTGGCCACTGCTCTTTTCTTTTCTCACGTCGGACGTCGATGGTCCACAAGATCAGAACCGAGTCTGATCAGAGTCACACGAGGGGACGATCGCGGGACCAGGAGGAGATGCAGATCCACGTCGCGGGAGCATCTTCACAGCGGCGGAGGAGGAGGAGGAGGAGGAGGAGGAGGAGGAGGAGGAGGAGGAGGAGGAGGAGGAGGAGGAGGAGGAGGAGGAGGAGGCTTCCTACTGTTCCCCGGGGGCGACACCCCTCCCCTCTAGCTGCCCCCCCCGCTGGGCTTGGCGGGGGCCTTGGCCCGCACGCCCCCCTGCCGGGCCGGTCCCTTGGCCCCGGGGGCCTGGGCCGGCTGCCCTCCTGGGGGGTCGGCGGCGGCGGCGGGGGCCTGCTGTGCGGGGCTGTGCGGGGGAGGGGTCTGGATCTGAGGCACGGCCGTCACGACCTGCTGCTGCTGCTGGAGGATCTTCTGCTGGACCACCTGGGCCGCGGCCGCCACCGCCGGGATCATCTGCACCTGGGCGGGGGCCGAGGGGGCGGGGGGGGGCAGGGTCACCGTCTGGGTCTGGATCTGGGGGGGGGGGGGGGCGGGGGGGGCGGTCACACACAGCTCATTAGGTGGGCGTCTGGGATCAGGGAGCCAGGAGCTCAGCCTGGAGGGTGATGCCAGGGGCGTCACTCACCTGCTGGGGAGAGGAGACGATCTGCTGGATGCTGGGCACTGTGGACTGCTGCTGGACTATGGTCGGCAGCTTAGCCACCTGGAACACAAACCACCAGGACGCCCTTCATCACTCTGGCCTCTGAACACTTTCATCAAGGTTGAAGTGACTCAGCTCGTAACATATCTAATAGGGCTGCAAGAAATGACCCGAGGCTCTAATCGAATGCACGGTTCAGGTCTCAGCAAAGGAGACGAGGACTTTTAGCGGCTGCGTTTTATTTCTTGGCGCAGCAAGGGTAACATGAGGAGGTCCGCAGTAGTTTCAACCCGTGTGTGTGGTCTCTGTGCGTTACGTCACACAGCAGCTCCACTGGCCACCAGTTTTGACTAGTGTTTTATCACTGTAGTGATTGCAGGATACGTCTCATTTCGCTGTCGTCGGGCTATACCTTAGAGCAGGATACTTGGTGATTGGGCTTTTGTGTAGAATAGTGAACAGACGATGGCTCTACAGAGGGGAGGCTGTCCTCTCTGACAGACAGATGGGGCTCACATCTGCGATCGCCTATTTCGTGTCTTTCCAGATTGAGACCATTTTACATTCCATTAGAAAATCCAATATCACACTTAAAGAAAAGGGTCTTTCCAACTGCATGCGCCGCTGTGGTGATAGATAGCGGTTCACCACAGCAATTCTATGCTGAGCTACATTTCAGTTTGGATGCCATTGTTTGTCAAATTGAACCAGAGGAACTTGGCCCAGCAGCCCAGCCCCCAACGTTGTGGAACAAACCTATTTCAGTCTCAACAACAACGACTGAGTCAGGGACAAGGCTTTATTTCTGACGATAATGATGTATCTTGCCTCAGTACCAGTGCCAAAATACATGGAGATATAATGTCAAATGTATAATCAAGATGTTGGAGAAATGACTACAAAACCATTTTCGATTACAATTTTTGACTCTTTTACACGTTTAAACCCCTAGGGGGTATCTTGTTTAATGTTAGTGAAGAGTGGACAGGACTATAAACCCCGGAGGCCAGGAGTGTGACGGAGGGCTGTAAAGGAACGTGCCTCAACAATCTCACTGCATTATGCCTCATATTGCCTTTCTGTGCATGTCTGACATGAGTGGCCCCCTGGAAGTCGTGGGGGGGGGCCCTGTATGTGGGCTGTACCTGGATCTGCTGGGCCCCAGTGGGCTTCTGGGCCTGGGCAATGGAGGTAGTGAAGAACTGGGTCTTGATCCCAGGCTGTAGTTGGGTTGTGGCGTAGGTCATCTTCTGTTGTCCGGGCTGGGCTGCCTGCACAGTCACCTGCTGGGTGGACACACACACACACACGTTAGAACTCTATGCATGCAGCTCAATTGCCAATCTTAACTCTCCATTGGCCATGATATACAAGATGTTGATAATGGGATTTTGGCATGAAATAAGACATATGTATAATTATCAGCAATAACTATATTTCATTGAACCCAAAAAAGCCCCAATGTCACGTTGAACTACATATTTTGTACCGTGGATGAAACCACAATCGCAACCACAAAGGTTATGCAAACCCTGACCCAGGCCTCCACCCCAAATCCTGACCTCCACCCCAAACCCTGACCCAGGCCTAGGGCTGGGCGGTATATCGATATTTAAAATATATCGATATTTTTTCAAACGAGATATGGAACGAGATGCTATCGTCAACATCGATATAGTTAATTTGTGTTGAACTTACAGCGCATTTGCTCCAAAAAAAGCTGCTCCGAGCTGCGCCTGCCGCCTGCTATTTCCTCTGCTTCAGAGTCCTGTACGGGTTCGGGTACCCGCACAATTTGGATGAAATGGGTGAAAAATAATGTACTGTGTCGGACACGTGTGTGGGTCGGGTCGGACGTAGAGGATTCCAGTGATGAGGCTCCGCAGTATCGGGACGAAGTTGCTGCTTATATTGATTACAAAACACCTGAAGACGACTCTTTTGGTGCGTTATCGTGGTGGGGAGAGCACGGTCGTTCATTTCCCAATATTGCTCAGATTGACAGATTTATCCTCGCCATCCCTGCTCAGTGCATCCAGCGCAGCAAGCGAGCGAGACTTCTCCGGTGCTTGATATGATATTCAGGTTTAGAGGTTTAGCAATTTATAGCGGGTCTGGTCGGGTGCAGAATGTAATTCGCGCAACTGTCGGAACACGGGTCGGATGCGGTTCTAAGCATTGCGCATATGGGCGGTTGCGGGTTTGCAAAATAAGACCCGTACAGGACTCTGCTCTGCTTATCTCTCTCCGTCCCGCTCAGCCTCTGGCTCACACACACTCTGCCCCGGCCCCGCTCTTCCACTCACGTCACTTTTTAAAATCCCCTTCAGAGCGAAAAATGTCCATCAAACGCATTTGCCACATCTTGCTCCGACTGTTTTTGACTGACTCATTTTAAAATGTTTAGCTACCCTGGCCTACACCCAAATTTAGGATTTAGTTTGCAATCAGCGAGGCAGGTTAGTGAGCACAGCGACGCAGGCAGGCGGGAAATGAAAGCGAGTTGGAGCAGCACGGCAACGGCAACTATGTTATTGCGTCAACAAACATCGATATATATCTTATATTGACATTCATGACATTCTTATATTGAAAATATCAAGATATGACTTTTGGTCCATATCGCCCAGTCCTACCCAGGCCTCCACCCCAAACCCTGACCCAGGCCTCCACCCCAAACCCTGAACCAGGCCTCCACCCCAAACCCTGACCCAGGCCTCCACCCCAAACCCTGGCCTCCACCCCAAACCCTGACCTCCACCCCAAACCCTGACCCAGGCCTCCACCCCAAACCCTGACCCAGGCCTCCACACCAGAGTGTGGCCACACGTTCTGCGTTCCCCGCCACGCTACTGGGCGAGCGGGGCGTACCTGCAGCGCCGCGGCGGCCATCTTCTGCTGCGCGGTGGCCTGGGCCTGCTGCGGCTGGCCCGCCTTCTGCTGCGCCGCCGCCGCCGCCGCCGCCGCCGCCGCCTGCTGCAGCTGCTGCTGCTTCTTCAGGAGCAGCTGCTGCTGCTGCTGCTGCTGCTGCTGCACCTGCTGCATCTGGGGGAAGGGCGAGGTCAGCACCGCCCCGCCTGGTGCACGCACACACACGCAGACGCAGACACAGACACAGACACAGACACAGACAGACAGACAGACACAGACACACACAGAGACACAGAGACACAGACACAGACACAGACACACACACAGAGACACAGACACAGACACACACACACACACACACACACACACACACACACACACACACACACACACAGGGTTAGTTCATCACCTGGAGGTTAGGCGGTACACCCTCTCTTCAAGGCAAGGCAACTTTATTTATAACGCACTTTTCATACACAAGGCAGACTCAAAGTGCTTCACATGTAAACACTGTCATACAATAAAAGAAAATAATAGATGAGTAAAAAGTAAAATAGATAGAAAATAAAGGCAAAGTTTAAATAAATATATTTTAGAAAGGCAGAGTTAAAAAAAAATGCATTTTAGAAGGTGAGAAAATAAAGGCAAAGTTACTAATAAAATAAAAAATAGAAGCATTGTAGATTTAAGATTTCGCAGAAAGCTAAAGCAAACATAAAAGTCTTCGGTCTTGTTTTAAAAGCTGTCAGAGTTGGGGGCAAGTCTTAAATCCTCAGGGAGTTTATTCCAGCTATTTGTTGCATAGTAACTAAATCCTTCAGGGGGTGGAAGAGAGTACACGGTGTGTACTCTGTGTTTCCCATGAGTTACCTAGACTAGAATGGCCCGCCATAGTGGTATTTCACCTGCCACGGTTCACAATTAACACCATTTTTAACACCATTGTTGTAATGTTTCCACTGACACGTCTGCGTTCCCAAGGTGAGTAAAGTTAAGGCCCTTTTTGCACTTCATGTCCCCCCGGGAACTCGCCTGCTTTCTGGGCCGGTCCGATGGCCACGCTGAGGCCCGCCACCGTGACGGGCAGCGTGGTGACGCCGCCCGACGACACCACCGCCGGCACCGACACCACGGGGGGCTTGGTGAGGGTCACCTGGGCCGTCTGCCCCGCCTGCGCCTGCAGCTGGCCCTGGGTGGGCATCCGCGCCTGGGGGAGAGACCCCCACAAACACAGCGTTGGCATCGGGTTGGTCTGTGAAACCCGACGGTTTCAGCGGCCACACTGGTGACGACAACCCAGCGGAACTGAAGGGTTTCTGGGGTTTTCTTTTGAGAGAGCCGTCCCGGAGGAGTCGCTGGACGGAGGAATATCTAGACATTCATTCATCTGATGATAGACAGTGCAGCGTGGCTGAGAACTGTGTGTTTTTGGGTGTCCCGGGGGGGGGGGGGGGGGGGGATGTCAGAGATCTCGGTCAGACCCTGGGCGGGCCTCGTCCCAGGGTCAATGGCAAGCTCTGTTCCTCTGGGTGGCGCTGTAACCTGCAGCGCACGGAACTCAGCGCAGAGGCAAAGGAGACGCCACCCCATGTTTAAGACTTTTTTTAAGACCTTTTTAAGACCATTAAGAATACAATTTAAGACCTATTTCACCGCCATACTGGCGAAAAAAGTATGAAGGATATGAAGTAAAATTGACGTCCCAGAATTACTTAGTTACATTTATTTACTTTAATTACAAAGTCAATAAATGTATTTACATTCAACAGAATGTGAGTACACAGAACTGCGCGTATGCATGATATGCAATGCTTCATTAAAAAAAAAAACGTAGATCCTAACTAGAGACATTGTAGACGACATAAAATGGTTGTGGTTAATCTACCGGTTACAGTCTGCCGCAGTATGCCTGGACTGTCAGAGGGAGTCTAAAACATTGTAGAAACAGGTAACAAGACGCCTCAAAGCAGCCCCAGACAGAATGTACCCACCATAGTAATGTGGCTTATTGTCATTGCACCAATCAGAAAAGGTATACCGGTATACCACCCACAGGTCCTACACCACAGAGATAACCTTAATATACCTGAATGTTATAATCTTAAATCGGAGAGAGTGATCTTTAAATCACGCCAGAGTTCACACTATGGGTGGCTTCCTGCGTCTATCCAAGCCAAGGTTTCTCCCTTCTGCTGCTTAGAAGAGGGAGTGCAGAAACCAGTCCGCTGGAGGTGTGCACACTAACGACACACCAACTTCACACACATTTACCTTTACATTTAGGGCATTTAGCAGACGCTTTTATCCAAAGCAAATTACAATAAGTACATTTATCGTAAGAAAGAGAAACAAAAATATATATATCGCTGTCGGTACGGTAAGGTATCTTCATAGAACCAAGTGCCAAGCACTAACAATCGCCAGGTTAACCACACAGCCTTCTACTCCGACGGTTCTGTCTTGCCCCCACTGTGCCTCTGTCTTTTTCACGTACCAGCCGGGCCACCTGCAGGCCTGCCACCGTGGTGCCCGTCAGCACGGCCCCGGTCCGGGGCGCTGCCACGGCCCCCAGCTGGGCGCCGGCCTGGGCGGGCTGCACCTGGGCCCCGGCCTGCTGGCCCGCCACGCCCACCGTCGCCCCCTGCTGGCTCAGCTGCAGCTTCTGCTTGTGCAGCTTCATGTTCAGCTCCTGGGGACCAGAGAGCAGACGGGGTGAGGTCTGGGGCTGAGGACGGGGGGGGGGGGGGGGGGGGGCAGGGGACAGACAGGGTGAGGTCTGGGGCTGAGGACGGGGGGGGGGGGGGGCAGGGGACAGACAGGGTGAGGTCTGGGGCTGAGGACGGGGGGGGGGGGGGGGGTCAGGGGACAGACGGGGTGAGGTCTGGGGCTGAAGGGGGGGGGGGGGGGGGTCAAGGCCCAGTGTCCTTGAGAGCTGTCTCACACTCATGTCTCACAATGAACTATTGTATTCACTGCAATTCATTTACTAAATGACTATATACACTATACATTTCAATAAAAAGTTAATAAATACTATAAATGTACTTTATTAACTTATTATTATTAATCAAATAATGAACTTGTTTACCTGGGGCTTGCCCACGCCCTTGATCTGGGGCGGGGGGGCCTGGTGGTGCTGCTGTCGGAGCATCTGGATGTGGGCCTGGGTCAGAGGCTTGCTCTGGGGCAGCTGCATGCCGGCGGCTGTGGGAGGGAGGGACGAGGCTCGTTAGGTTATTCTGAAGTATAATTATTACACTCAGTCTTAAAGAAGTCTTTAAGCTTGAACGCTTATAACACATTTAAGTCTGGAAATAGAAGATCAGTACATAGTACTAATATACTAATATACCCAACTTATTAAAGCTTGAGTGTGATAATTACATTAGTACTATGTACAGAACTTCTATTTCCAGACATGCAAAGCACAAAGGCGTATTAGCTCGTGTTGTCAGTCCCTGTCCATGAGCCAGTCTACAACAAACTTCTAGATTTAAAATACATAAAAAAAAACTGCCATTAATAGCCATTCATTTCCCTCAGCCAATCAGAGGGGGCCCCACCCACCTGGGGTAACCTGGGTGACCAGCGAGCGGGTTTGGGACTGGGCGGGGCTTAGCGTGGTGGTCACCACCGCGGACGCAGTCACCGGTGCGCCCGCCCTCACGGCCTGGCCCGCCGCTATGGCGACCACCTCGGCGGGGGCGGCGGTGACCCTCTGCTGGGCGTGGACCTGAGGTCCCGCCCCGGCCACAGGCTGGAGGAGGAACACACACACACACACACACGATTAGGACATGTCAATCAAACATTTGATTGATGGTTATTAGTATACATTATTTTGTGGTACTTTTTTTTTTTTATTTTTTTTTTTTAATACTTTGTTTTGATACTTATTAATACATAAATACATAGTACCATTGTGCTTGTTTGCATGTGAATATCTCAATGTACGGTTACTTTCATATCGTTTAATGTTTGACCCAATTTGACCCCTGTGGGGCGGCATTAGCTCAGGAGGTAGAGCGGGTCGGCTGGTAACCGCAAGGTTGCTGGTTCGATCCCCGGCTCCTCCTAGCTGAGTGTCGTGGTGTCCCTGAGCGAGACGCCTCACCCTGACTGCTCCTGACGAGCTGGCTGTCGCCCTGCGTGGTCGACTCCGCCGTCGGTGTGTGAATGTGTGCATGAATGGGTGAATGTCAGTCAACACTGTAAAGCGCTTTGGATAAAAGCGCTGTATAAATGAGGACCATTTACCAATTATATGCCATATCTTAGATGATCAAATTGAGAGTATCTTTGTACTCAAAACTGATTTCAAAATCTAATTAATTCCAATTCAATACTTGAGGGCGGTTATCAGCAGGGACAACGAAGACAAATGGCTAGCCACTTCATCTTATTTCAATTTAATTCAATGATCGTCTGGATGATTGTATTCCAGGGACAGTGTTATCCCGTCTGGGCCGGTCCTGTGTGCTCCTCCTGGAGGTTCTCAGCGTGTGTGTGATGGGGAGCGGACCCCCAGACAGCACTGTGCTCCTCCTGGAGGTGCTCGGCGTGTGTGTGATGGGGAGCGGAACCCCAGACAGGACTCACAGAGAGGGTTCCTGGGATGACCGGCGACGGCAGCCGCTTGTTGGCCTGGAAGGGGCTCTGAGGGACTCCGGCCACCGCGTTCACGATCCCCCCTACGGTGACTGGGCGATGCCATGAAAACATCACGTTAAAAAACAGGGAACCGTCAATGTGCTTTCTTTGGGTCTATGAATGTGTGAACGTTTGCGTTAGCGTGCAGTGTGAGAGTGCACACACGTTAGTCTGTTGGTCAGCGCGCGTGTGTGAGAGAGCGCGTACACGTTGATACACGTTGATCTGTTGGTCAGTGCGCACGTTGCAGTGTGGGTGAGTGTGTGTGTGTTGATGTGTGACATGTGTGGGTCAGTGCGCGCTTTGATATGCGAGAGGCAGAACGCACCGGCCTGGATGGTTCCCACCGTACCGTTCTTGATGGCTCCGGCCTGCAGGAGAAACACACTCGTTAAAACCCTCCAATGAGCAAAGAGCACCACCACCCCCCCCCAGCCCACAGCGGTCTACACCCCCCCCCCCCCCCCGCCCCCCCCCAGTGGTCTACACCCAGCTCCAGTGAGGCTCACCAGGACGGCGGCGCTGGGCACGGCGGCGGCGGTGGCCACGGTGGCGGCCTGGGACACCCCGGCCGCGCCCGTCTGGCCCGGGACGGTGGCCTGGGCCTGGCCCGGGGCGGCGGGGGTCTGGCCCGCGCCCACCTGCTGCTGCTGGGCCAACTGCTGAGCCCTCTGCTGCTCCGCCAGTGCCTGGGAGCACACACACACACACACACACGTTAACACACATACACACACACACACACGTTAACACACATACACACACACACACACGTTAACACACATACACACACACACACACACACACACACATACACACACACACACACACGTTAACACACATACACACACACACACACACACACATACACGGACACACACGTTAAAGCACACACACACACGTAACACACATACACACACACACACACGTTAACACACATACACACACACACACGTTAAAGAACGTACACACGTTAACACACATACACCGACACACACGTTAAAGCACACACACACACACGTAACACATATACATGGTCATACTGTACATGGTCACGCACACACACACATATACATGGTCACATTCACACAGGTCGACACACATCAGAAATTTAAATACATGGTCTCTCACACACACACACACACACACACACACACACACACACACACACACACACACACACACACACACACACACACACACACACACACACACACACACACACACACACACACACACACACACACACACACACACACACACCTCATCTTCACACTTCCAGCCTTCCGGCTCAGTTTATGCTGCCCATTCAGCACCTATTTCCCTCCCTACCGCCCTGGAGGGAGGATCTCCCCTACTCAGCATTTCTCCCCTTGGCTGTGGGTTTCATCCCGCTTCCCTTTAGAGGCATTAAGGGCGAAGGGAGCGTCATAAACAGTGGGCCTGTGAAGCCCTGGGAGACTAGAACTGTGATTAAGGGCTCTGCAGACGACGACAGGACGGCCACCGCTGGCGAGCCGTCACCGGGGCCCAGAGACCCACCTTCTTCTCCTTGGCTATCCGCTCGGCGCGCTGGGAGGCCACCTGGATGGGGGGGAGGGGCTTGTCGTAGCTGATCCCGCTGGGGAGCACAGAGACAAGACAGGCGGAGGAGGGCCGCGGTTAGCCTGGGGTGTTTGTTGACGTTGGCATGAGAGAGAGAGAGAGAGAGACAGAGGAGTCCAGGCCAGCCTTACCTCTCCGCCAGCACTGACGCGTGCTTGGGATTCTTCTGGAAGGGGTTCATGCCAAGCCTGGAAAAATTGGATGGATGTCGATAAATATCCAAAGTCACTCCATTTATACTTGGGGATTATTTGCTCCAAATAGTTTAACAGTTTTTAAATGTCACTTTAATTTAGGTCCAATTTGATATATACCGTTTATTTATATGTTTTTCATCCAATAAGTCACCCAACAGTTTTTTTTTTTACTTCCAACACAGCCTCACCGAACCACAGGGGGGCGTGGCCCCGTGTGTACCATGTGACCTGCGGTGCTTACAGTGGCTTGATGGGCGGGCTCCTCTTGCTGGCGATGATCTTCATCAGCTCGAAGCGGCTGTTGTAGAGCTGGATCTGCGTCGCGTTGTCGTCCTGGGTGTAGATCTGGCAGGTCCGCAGAGGACGGCTGTTCTTGGACTGATGGAGGAGACACACACACACACACACACACACACACCAAGTCATATAAATATCCCAACGATAGCATTCGCTTACACAACTCAATAAGAAGGGGCAGCTGAGGTACCTTGTATATGCTTTTTGTCTTCTTCTTGGGGTTGGCCTCGTACATCAGCTGTAACGGGGGAGAGAGGGTGTGCTTAACATCGTTGCCAAAGGGCCTTGAACGTCCTTGCCGTGTTCTCATCGTCCCCCCGTGCCTACCTTGCCCTCCTCTCGCGGGATGATGACGTTCTCGTAGCGGTTGCGGCACTGCTTGGGCGAGCGGTAGATGCGGCTGCAGGAGTTGACCACGTCGCTGACCAGGTCCCAGTTGGGCGTGTGGGCGGGGGACACGATGGTCAGGTTCAGGGGCAGCTCCAGTAGCTGCTTCACAGCCTGCACGGCGGGAGGGACACGCAGTTCATCAACCTGCTGCCTTTACTGCACACAGTAACGTGACACTCTGGGGGGGACTTCCATCGGGCCTTTCATAGAACCTCTCGACATGTAGCAGAGAGCTCAATACTAGCTAGTGCTAGCTAGTAGAGCTGGTACTACGATACTAGCAAAGAAGTACTACGATTCTGTAGCTTTTAAAATCTATCCAGTTGCAAACAAAGCGCTAAGGATCTGCTTTTTGAGTCCAGGTTTCAGCAGAGGGTTGGACTTGGAGGAGTCATGTGATCAACCTCACCTGACGCTTTGTCGCTTTGGAAAAAGCGCCTGCCAAATGACAGTGTACGTAATTGTGATATACCAAAAAGCACCAGGTGTTGAAAAACGTTCCCCTCTATAAACTCCAAGCCACTTCTTCAAACCAAACCCCCCCCCCCACCCCACCCCATGTCCCCCTCCTCGTCACACACCTGCAGCAGGGCCCAGTCCTCGCTGATGAGCCACTCGGGGTTGTCCTGGCCCGCCTCCATGGCCGGCTTCACCAGGGAGGGCAGCGGCTTGGCGAAGGGCGCCTGCTGCTTCAGGGAGAAGTTCTTCTTCTGGTCCTTCCCCTCGCGCCGCACCTTCAGCATGCTGGCCTTCTCGAAGAGCGAGCGCGGCGGGATCACTGTCTCGCCGTGCCCCTTCTTCTTCTTGCGGGCCGCTGATGGGACACAAGAGACACCGCTGGCGATGAACATCACATGCATCATCTCCAGTAACGGACCAATACAAAGAATGGGGTTGATGGGGGCAGGGCAGTGCAGGGGGTTACGGCACCCAACCAAAAGGTTCCAGGTTCGATTGCCCAAGGTCTGCAGCCGGTCTATCGGTATCCTTGAGCAAGGTGGCCGCCGACTGCTCGTTAGGGACAGTGGCTTTGGATGGAAGTGTGTGTTTATAGCAAATAGGCCGGCCTAGCTTACTTCAGACTTAAGCAGTAAAATCCTCGACACACTGCCTCCATATAAGGAAAATGAGAGGACAGAGAAGAGAGGCCCCAGGTCACCTGAAGGGTCCATCTTGAGCCTCTTGTGCTCCTTGCGTACGTAGACGGGCGGCAGCTTGGCCTCGGGCATGGGCGCCGCGTCGTACATCAGACACATGACCGAGTCGATGTAGATGTCGTTGTCGTCCTGCGGCGGAGTGGGCGGAGTCCACAGCTGGAGGGGTGGAGGACGGGAAAGAGACGGGGTTAAGCGGTGGGCTCAGAAGATTGGAAGAAGATTAAATACATCACGGTAAGGGATGAGAATATAGGCCGTCGGGACAAGTGGAAAAGGTAATCACCGGCATTATTTCCGTATGGCCGTCTTCTGCGTCAAACACGTACTCCTGTTGACGGGCAGAAAGAAGAATACAAAGAACACGTCAAGCGTCTTGTTTGAGGGACACTGACACTGTAGGATCTACAGATGCAGAGGCTTCCATTTCTTCAGCTGCAACGCTCATACGTTAAACTAATCAAGCGGATATCAAAATATGCGGCCGCCTCGTTTGAGACGCTCGGATGGTCCCGGACGGCTCCCTACCATGTTGTAGGCATCTTCTCTGGTGTAGGTGAAGAGATCCTCCTCTCCGTCCACGAACAGCTGATCCTCTTCCTCGGTCTTGAGCTTCTGGAGCTGCTGCACCTCCCAGCTCCTCTTGGCACACTCCATCCTCTCCTGCTGGGAGAGACAGTGGTCTGAGTGGTCCGTCTGACGTCCACCATTCGTTGGACTCACACGCTCCTAGCATGAAAGGCCCCAGAGGGAAGGAGGCCACGCACCTGCCAGTGGTAAAGCGGCAGCCTGACGATTTTACACATTCAGCCTCCCCTTCGGGCAGTAAAAAAGAATAATAATTTGGTGCAACTCTCCCAATATCATCTGCGTAATTAGATCTAGTTTATGATGGGTGCCACCGATGACATGTGTTGCATTGCTTTTGATTTCCTACTTAGTCGGTTGGAGGAAGAAAGAAGATTTAGTCTACAAGCTGTTTCAGCCTGCAGACAAAACGTTTAATTTAAATCAATCAGCCGCTGCCGGCGAACAAACAGCAAACCAACGAGGCAACAGGACAAATGCTGTGTTCCAATAGCCATACTTCCCTGAGTACACTTAAACGTAGTACACTATCCGCACTGACTAAGTGCGCTGATTTTCAGATGTCAGTGTCGTTCCAAATCGAATACTCCGTGGTGCACTAACTGGAAATTACGATCGCGACTGCCGCCACGGCTGCTCCCCCACAATAAACACCTGCTTTGAACGGTGAACTCTTTACGCATAGTAGCTATAAAAAGCTACAAAATAACTCCAATAATTCAGGCTATGTGAAAAATGTGCCAACGTTGGCTCAGCCCGGCGCCGCCTCTTCCGCTACGTAGCTAAGATGGCTGCCGTTGAGTACGAAAAGTGTTCATCGATCCACACTTTGAGTACACCATCCGGGTCCTTTCAGTACACTTATTTTCACCCCAATCTGAATTGGAACTCCCTACGTTCTCAAAGTATAGTGAGTGCATATAGTATGGATATTGGAACACAGTAAAAGTGTGTGGGAGAGAGGCTCTGTCCTGAGAAAGGCTTGGGGGGAGTCATTTTTGCAGATGCTACTGGCATTTTTGCATTTAAAAGAAAAAACTGATTCCACAGATTATATTTGCTGAGTTTCACAAAATGGTTCACAAACTCCTTCAGACCTCCCCATCGGGAGCCTCGATGTGTTAAATCAGCGCTCTGCCCTTCCAACTCCCTGCTCTGCTAGATGATAAAGAGCGTGATCCGTCTCGGTCGGGTACCTTGAGGAGGCTCTCGTCGTCGCCGACGTGAAGGTACTCCAGGTAGTGGAGGGCGTACCTCTCGATGGGGGTGAGCTGAGGACGGGAACGACCGTTAGAAGGGTGGCGCAAAGAGAACAATGAACAAAAACAAAGACATGAGAATAATACGGACGGCATTGCTGGGCCCTTCACCTGGTCCATGACGGCGTTCAGCTCCTCTATCTGAGCCGGTTCTTCTTTCATCTGGGACTCCTCCAGCGCCTCCTCTTTCACCCCCGACGCCTCCTGCTTTTCTTTACTCGGCTCCTCCTCCTCTTCCTCCTGCTCCTCCTCCTGCAGCTGCTCTGTGCCGTCCAGGGTGATGCTGTGCAGGGCCTGGATGTAGGGCCGGGCCACGCGGGGGGAGATGGCCTCCGAGGGGGAGGGCTCCTGGTGCAGCACCACAAACTCCTCCACCTTCTCCCCCGCGCTGGCCTCCACCTCAAACAGGTCCTGGATGGTCCGCTGCGGGGGACATGGTATTAGACGCGTTCCATCACGTCTTAACAGTGCTAATCTCTGGTCCTACTCCGTTATAGCAGAACTTAGGGGAGACGATACAGACGCTGGGCTGGAAACCAACAACTGCTCGGGCGGGGCTATGCCTTGTTTCCTGACTCATTACTTATTAGTGATATTCTACAGAAGAAAACTAATTTGCACTGGTGGATGAAGGTTTCAGAAGGGGTAAGTAATAACTGTATTTGGCCAGTCTACGCTGTGTTGATTTAAAACCTTGAGACACTATTTTACAGTTTACTACTTCTGGCCAAGAAAGTGTTTGCCAATCACGTGCTTACAGACCCCCGCCAACAGCGGCATTATTGGTCAATAGAAATATGCAGCGACAGTGAAACAGTGAAACACCAGATTCATCCAGGTTTAAGCTAGTCTGCCATCAGACTGTAGATACTAATCTGAAGTCTGATTTGTTAGACAACTACTCTCCCAATTTCAAAACTTCAAACCAATTGTACAATTACAAAGGGCAGAGCTGTACATAGCACCAAAACAAGGTATACCCATCCCTACAGAATATACCCATCCCTACAGACTACTCCTATAGAGCAGGAACAGAGGTATCAGTCATCGTTGTTCACCTGTGTTAGGAAGGCCAGGGTGTAGTCTGTGCCCTGAGCGGCCACCTCTCTGATGAGGTCCTTGGTGCCGTTCTTCAGCAGCTTCTCCTCTATCGAGTTCCCGCTCTCCAGCCTGTGGGAGATGACCAGCAAGAGCATTAGCCAAAGTGGCACTGCCGCCAACGTGGGCTGGTGGAATCAACTCTGTTGTCCTCTTTCGACAGCTCCTGCCCATGCATAAACTCTTACTGCTCATCTTCTTGTAGGAATAGTGAACGCGCTACAGGAATGAGGACGTGGGAAGAGGTTTTGGAACATACCCAGGGTCTAGCATGCCAAAGCCGAGCTGAAGTATTAAAAAAAGCAGGTCACATTTCCATTCAGGGCATTTAGCAAAGGTTTGTATCCAAAGACACTACAACCATTCATACACAGATCCACACACCGACGGCATAGTCAACCGCGCAAGGCGACAGCCGGCTCGTCCAGAGCCGTGAGGGCGAGGTGTCTGATGCAGGGACACCTCGACACTCAACTAGGAGGAGCCCGGGATCGAACCGGCAACCTTCCGGTTACTAGCTTGCGTCTCCTGCTGCCTCAGTCACCTGTATATGTGCATGTCCTTGGAGCGCCCGATCTTGTCGCACCACTCCTGGGTGCGGGCGTCCATGCTGGGGTCCAGGTCGGCGTCGTAGAAGATGATGGTGTCGGCGTCGACCACGGGCCCCACGGCGGAGCAGCAGCGCGTGGTGAGGACGCCGCAGAACACACGGCGGTTCCTGTTGAAGCGCTTCATGCGCTCCTGAGGAGACGACCGGTTACGGGGGGGAGAGGACGCAGTCAGGGTGTGTCCTCGGTTTGGAGCCAAACACCGTTATGTGTATTTGTTAAGGGCTTTACACTTTATAATTGATATTGTTTATACCGTCTGTTTTGTTTGCCCTGTTTGTTGTCGTTTGTTCTGTTTGTCTCGTCTTGTCCTTACTTCATGCATTCAGTTTAGAATTGACCTTAGCGTCTATTTTTGTTTGCGTTAGGCTGTTGCAACAACCAAATTTCTCCTACGGGGGATTAATAAAGTTGTATCTATTCTAATCTTAATGTTGTTTGGGGGACAACTTCTGTTATATGCATGTAGGGAAGGACGGTGTCAGTGGCAAGAGATTCTGGGTGTGATCCCCAATATTTCAGCAAAGCCTAAAACCCTATCTGCTCCTTAACGATCTGCATCTGAATTCACTGTAAGCTGCTTTGGCTAAAAGTGGAGAGGTACTTAGAACATATACTTTATTGTATATGTTTTTTGACTGATGAGCTGGGACTCGGTTGGGATTATGGCACTGTGATCTGCTCGGAGCTAAACTGATATCCAAGGAGCCATTGTCAGGTCGTCATCTCTTTACCTGGCGTTCCTCTGGAGTGAGGCTCTCGTCCACGCGCACGTAGGGCAGGTGTCTGTGGTCCAGGAAGGCCTCCAGGAGGTCCAGCATCTTCGGCATCTGGGTGAAGATAAGGACCCTGCGGTGCTCCGACCGCAGCTTCTGCAGCAGTATGGCCATGGCCTCCAGCTTCCCTGTGGAGATGGACCGATGGAGAGGGTTGGTTTGTATGATCGTCCGTATCAAACCCATAGAATTCATGTGGATTGTAAAAACCCTGATGTTCCTCAAAACAAATGTTATCAACTTCTTTGGGTTTCCAAAGGTGGAACCTCCATCAACCATATAGGGCTTGATGATGATAGGCTTTAAAGGAGTTGGCTGAAGGTAGTGGCAGGCTCACCCGAGTCCATCTGCATCAGCTGCAGGTCAGGACAGGGGAGGATGTGTCTGGAGGCCAGCCGCTGGAGGGCTTTGCCGTGGGGAGTGGCGGCCTCCGTCAGCCTCCGACTGCTCGACTTCTTGTCCAGACTGTAGGGGACCGGGGGATTGGCTGCGTAGAGATGAGGGGGCGGGGCTACGGCAGCAGGCACGACACATGACAACCTGAGGGAAAGATGGAGACGGATATGAGTTTGATAAATATGGCCACAGATATAGAATAGAAGAGATTAGAAGTAGATGATATTTCAGCAGTTTCTCCCTTCCTGACAACGTGTCACTTAAATTGGACCTTTTTACCAGCCACTGCTCTCTCTGTGATAGTGTGTGTGTGTGTGTGTGTGTGTGTGTGTGTGTGTGTGTGTGTGTGTGTGTGTGTGTGTGTGTGTGTGTGTGTGTGTGTGTGTGTGTGTGTGTGTAATCAATTCAGTGGTATTGGGACACTACTTAAGCTATGCTTATCCATTGCCTGGCTTGGAGTAGGATGAATACCTCATGAGCTCTGGATGGGGGGGGGGGGCTCACCTCTTGATGAGGCTGTGGCCCGCCTCCAGCCGCTGCTCTTCAGACTGCATGCTGCTCTGGAGGTGGGAGGTTGTGCCCACGAAGGTGTGCTGGGCCCTGAGGCAGCTCTCCCTGCCCGCCCAGCGCCAGCCCCTGGAGGGGAGGGCGGCGGCGGCGGGGCCGGCCTCGGGGCCCAGGGTGCAGGCCTGGAGCAGGTCTGAGCCCAGCAGCACCCTGCGCCCGCAGCGCCGCTCGTTGGCCTGGAACAGACGGCCCAGGCGCTCCTTCAGCGCCTGGCTCTTCTCCTCGGACATCTCCTGGAGACCACGGCGGGAGGGAGAGGCTCTTTTAGTACGGGTTAATAAATACAGGACGGTGGGGAAAGGAAACTCGTGTCTAAAATAGGTCTTAATACGTTACTTTGGCTGACAATACATGAACCTCCGATTATACTTTCTTTACATAATTATACAAAAGTCACGAATGAAAACATCCCCACAGACTAGTCCTAAAGAGCATCGAGATTTGTGTCAGAAAGCATAAAGTAAGACTATAATATTCCACCTTTGTTTTAAGGGGTATTGAGTGAAACCCCTTTAGACTCATCTCTGAACACCACGAGGCCTTACCTGAGGGGCAGCCGGAGTGGCAGCAGCGGGCTTGAGAGGCGCTGAGGAGGCGTTGGTGGCCACAGGCGAGGCTGCAAACACAAACAACACCCGCTATGAAATGAGGCGCTCCACTTCAAAACCACGACGACACTGGATGTCCATTATTCCAAGCACCTCTGCCAGTGTTTCAGAATAGGGCAGCAGTAATTTATTCAATTATGAAATTAGCACCACTACAAACCAAGACCAAAATGAAAAATGATATTACTTAAAACTTTTAAAATCAAGTAAAAATGACATGTAGATCATAGCAACAATGGACTCAATGGTATATGAAATGGTGGAACAGTTTTAAAATGTTTGTACAATTCGACAGTTAGATTGGCGAACAATTCAAAATGGCATGGATGTGAAATGGGGTGTAGAGGCATGTGAACTGGTTCACCTTGTGGGGCCACGGAGGTGGGGGTTGGGGGAGCCGCCGGTGAGGCGTTGGAGAGCGGGGGGGTCTGGGCCACCGTCTGCATGACCATGGAGCCCTGGGGCCGGAGGATCTGCTGCCCAGGGGCCGACACGATCTGCAGGATGTTGCCTAGAACCAGCATAAAGGACTCGTATCAGGGGGCTGATGGGGCTCACGCAGAGAGCTCACGCAGAGAGTTAATGCAGAGAGCTTGATGCGGAAAGGTGGAACTGGAATTTGAAAATGTTACATTTTCAGAAAAACTAGGATTTCTTCGGTTGAAAATCGGTCGACGAAATGACTCACAGAACAGTTGCTAGTTTCTGTGCAATCCAGGGTGTCAATGGCAGCAGAAACAGGTGCTAGCTGAATGTTAGCCAAGTTGGCCAAGACGCTATACTCTACGATTTGCATAACTGGGGACTGACTAGGACTGACTGGAGGACAGAAAAAGATGAGAGTAGAACGTGACCGTGGGGTTGTACATTACCGAGAGTACCTTGGAGCTGCAAGGGCTGTCCGGTGGTGAGCTGCCGCAGCTGGCTGGGGGACAGGGTGAACTTGTTACCCTGGAATTGCAGGGTTACTGGGGTCTCTGGCTGGGAGATGCGGCCAGCTGTGTTGGCCAGCTGGGCGATCTTCACCACGTCTCCGCCTTTGAGGGAGGAAAGGTAGGAAGAGAGGGATGGAGGGTGAGCAGACAGACAAAGGTCGCCAGGTACCGTGTCCTTCCATTGCAATTGTCCCCAACACAGTGGTGCATTGCAGTTAGTTAAAGTTCAGGGTGGAGGGGAGGGAGGAGACATGCAGCACCGGGTGGGGGGGGGGTGGGGGGGTGGGTTAATTTGTGGAGCAAGCACATCTGCCCGCCACAACATAACCGCCGGAAACCCCTATTCTGACCCTGTGGGAGGAAATCAAAAGGGCTACTGGCCCAGCCAGAACTCCCTGAAATAAACATCCATGGTGCTGAAACGACTTTTCAATGGCAACACAGAACCGGGATTGTGGAGATCAATCTTTTGTGTTGGGATTGAAAAATGTGGCATTCCAGGCAGGGATAGTTGGTAAGCAACGTGTGGGAAAGATTCACATGCTTGGTGGTGATGCTCCGGAGAGCGTGACAGTGACATCTGCAACAAAGCACCAGAGAGGATGTGTTCCTGCAGCAGGCCTGATGCAAGAGGCTGTGTATTAGTCCACTGGGGGAGAGAAAATCATATTTAACAAAGGGAGAGAAGGATAAATAATTAGGTGAAAACGAGGTGCTGGTTCCTTGTGTGGACATGCAGGTTTGGGAGAGAAGAACTGGGAGACTGAGGCTGTGGAAGGGCTGCTGATATGCTTACAGTTTGGATTTCGATGCAGCGCTTCCGGTTACAATCCTTTTTACTTTGTCAATGGCCTCATATTAACAGACCCTATGCAATAACAACACTATAATGCGTTGAGATTGCCCTCCCTCCCTTCATTCTACATTGAAGAATAGCCAAGATGGTCCAAAGTCCCAAATGAGCGATGAACGAAATTCCAAACTTCCCACCAGCAGAGGAGAGGTGGTGAGGAAAGCCCAGACTGAAAGCCACATCAGCAGTCTCCAGGGAAGGGCCTCGTGGACAGAGCTTGCCGCTTGCTTGAGCAAGGACTGACCGGGAGACATCAATCAG
Organism: Micromesistius poutassou; assembly: GCF_964030765.1. NCBI lineage: Eukaryota > Metazoa > Chordata > Actinopteri > Gadiformes > Gadidae > Micromesistius > Micromesistius poutassou. The sequence goes on along the minus strand of NC_140275.1, from coordinate 20,573,785 downwards.
AGTTGAAGGCCACTTACTAGGCAACCGTGCCTGGGCCTGGGATGTGAGTACCAGCCTCTGTGACAGTGAGCCGGGCTGGACGGCGTGGCCCGGGGCTAGGGCCGGCCTGGGGACCTGCGCTAAAGCCTGTCCAAGGGCCCCAACAGGGGGGGCCCCCGGCACGCTCTGCCTGAGCCCACCGCTCCCCAAGGGGGCTGCGGTGGAGACGACCGTGGTGGTGCTGCTGCTGACAGAGGAGCTGTTCTGCACCCTCTGAGCAGCTGCTCCGAGCACTGTGGAGTACAAGGGAGTGGGAGGGTTGGTCTGTTATGGGGGGACTGTACTGGTTAGGTCCAGATCATCAGCAGCATTTCAGCAGTTTCTCCTGAGATTCACCCAGCATTGGTGGGTTTAACCAGATTTTGTTAGTTTGCCCAATTGTACAAATCACAAAAGTAGGCATAATGTGGTGTTTTTTTTTCCCTGTACGAGAGTGGGTGTTCTGGTATCCGATTCAAGTGGACTTTTGACAGGTTTGATTATTAATGTCTGTTCTGGATACCGTTTCTCAAGATCCAGTCTGTATTGAATTCATCATTTATTGAATGATGAATTCACAGAAGAAAAGCTGCAATGAACTCAGCTACATGGAGTATGAAGAAATGTATATGGAAATGTTGCAGCCTTGGGCTAGACGGAATAACTATCATTAGCTTCATAAGCTGTAACCAGTCTTAAAAGGGAGATGGATTAAGAAGATTTGAGCGAGCGGGAACAAGTTTAACTTGGCTGTACTTCTATATCTATCATCCCATGAGTAACACAGCGTTGGTCCGCTCACATTCCCCACACGCATAGCAGGGCTCAGACTTACATTAATGGGCATGATTTACATGATATAAATGCACATTTATTTTTACTGGCACCCATGCGACCTAGGAATAAATGAGCTTGCATCCATATGATAAATGGGCAGTCCTGAGCCCTGCATGAAGCACAACATCATTATCAACACAGGAAGAGGAACAGCATCCACCAACAGTAGCGCAAGCCCCATAGAGAGCACACTTGGGTAATATCACGCTTCCTCATTAGTGTCATTAAACTAATATTAGACGGTAGCCACATCAAAAAGCTTATCTACTTACAACCGGCGGCTAATTTGGGAATATGCCCCAGTTTTTATTTCTGTTCTTTTCTTGCGATCAGTCATCCAGAATAGACCTAGTGCATGTTCTTCAATAGTGCTAGGGTGCAATTTCATTGAAACTTGGCTAAATTTACAAACAACCTATTTCCCGTTTCCAGTGAGCGAACTGACAACGACTCCTCCACAGAGGGATGTGTGGAGCACAGATCACTATATCAAACACAGAACAAGACCCTTAAAGCAAATCATATCAAATCTTCTGCCATGTGTTGTCCATTGCGACGCTGACCTTCATGGCTATTCTAGTGTTCAACCCGCTTAGACTGAAGAATTACTAACAGAGTCAGACCTCGGATATTGTAGTTGGGTTTTTTAAAGCGTTATTTAACAAAAAACATGTGTTTAACTGTTAACCTATTAAGACAGTATGTTTCAGTAATTAAATGCGACACGCAGTCATCTAGATGACTGCGTGTGACAACCCTATTTTAAAATGTAACACTTGCATCCAGGTAATAAACTGTGACAGTCTTCGGGGGGTCTGACGGTGGAGGACCTACCCTGCGCAGAGGCCGTGGTGGTAACGGGGGACTTGCCCCTGGCCTGGGCTGGCTGGCTGACGGTGGTGGCCACAGTGGTGTTTGCAGGGGTTGTAGTGGGCGGTCGCTGGACAGCGGTACTGGTGATGGCCACCAAGCGGCCCTCTGGCTTTGTGCCATATTGCACTGGCTGGAACAACCTGAAAAAAGTAGAGACACACATGAGGACTTTTCCACAACTGACTCAAGAGAATCTAAATAAGTCAATCAGTAGCACAAGTCCAGGGTAATCCACGACGAGGTGTGCGATTTTACCATAGCCACGTGAATCATCCAAATCTGAAATTGCTTGCAAATCGGAAATGTGCAAAAATTGCATATTGTTGCTGATAATGTAAAATAAAACACTTTTAGCCAAGGTTATTTGTTGTATTCTATGAAACACAAATGATCCGACTGGAGAAAAATAAGGGTCTGAAATGCAATCCTTGACCATGAGATTCATATGGAATGCAGACTTCACCCACATACACATGTAAACAGAGTACACTACATATTCATAACAACCTGGTAACGGAAAGGTTTCTAAATGTAGTCTTATCAGAGTCCCGTCAGCCAAACTCCCAAACTGAATAAATATTGTACATATCTGCAAAAAAGGCTTTGGTAAACTCAGCAGATGCGAGGCTGTCAGAGAGAGTAGCAACATCACTTTCAAGGACGTTTCTTGCTGTCGTGTTAACTGCTAGTATGTTGATTAATCGTAGATGTATGAGTTACCAGGGTAATGTTGGGTCACAGAATTTGGGCCAGCGTGCGACGTACAAACATTTACTAGGTGCGTAAGATGGGTGTTTTTTAGGAGAGAAAGGGGGGAGAAGGGGCAGTGGGGGGTAAGGGGGAGGCTAATCAAGAGTCCAGGTGAGCTCGGAAGAAGAGAGTCTTGAGTCTCTTGCTTGAGTCTCTACCCAGGACTGACCTCATGGGTTTGATCTTGCAGGTCTTGGGTCTGGCCGGGGGGTCGGGGGCGCTGTGGATCTCCTCTATGAGCTGCTGGCTGATCTTCAGTTTGGGGATGGCCTCCGTCTGGTAGCGGGTCAGCCGGTTCTCGTTTCCAATGAGATTGAATATCGACATGTCCGCCGTCTGATGGAAAACACAGTAAAGACCAACGATTTTTAGCACCGCCAAATCAGAGAGATGTCGGTTGGGAGGCTGAGTGTATGGAAAGCAGTGTGTGGGTTGTGTTTTGGAGGCCATGGACCCTACCTCCCAGGGGTCTTTGTGCAGGGCCCCCAGCACCAGCGACGGGGTGCTGTATTCGAGCGAGGGGCAGACGTAGGAGCTGCTGGCCTCTCGCGGAGCCACCAGGGCCGGGTGGTTACACACACGCTGCAGCTGCATCAGCACCTGCAGCACGCTCACAAAGTGTCCGGTCTTCAGAGCCTCCTGGGCCCTGCAGGGAGGACACACACAGAGCAGTTTAACAACACGGAGGGGATGTGGAGATTCGAAGGGTGCGGAGCTTCATACTGCTTCTCTTCCTAAAGCCACTGTGAAATGATGAGGGTTTTCCACCGTTTTAGCTGCAGCTCATCTTTTTTTAATGATGTATGTATTTGCTTTCCTCCTGTTTTGTTGTCGACGTATGGCTTGTTAAATAAAGAATTGAATCATTTAACCAAAGCCAGATGGGCTCTTAAGCCCAATGTATCATTCTTAAACATATCCAGCGAAACAAGGCCTCCCTAGAAACCAAGAATTCAATATCCAAAAAGGACCAATCAAAATAGGGGGGGAATGAAACTTGATTCGTTCTTAAAAACCCTCGTGAGCGGGTCAGAGCTGAACTAAAGAAACTCCCGGGGAGATGGTCCAGAAGATAAGCCGTCTCACCCTGGCTGGGTGAGGATGTCCTCGTAGAGGCTCTTCTGCCGTCTGGACAGGCGGCACTTCAGGATGTGCTCGTACTTCTTTGGCAGTTGCTTCTCCACGTCCCTCTTGGAGCGTCTCAGGATGAAGGGCTGGATCATCTGTAGCGGGGGGGGGGGGGGGGGCAATAGGAGCTTGTGAAACCAGGGGCAGGACAGCCATTAGATGGTCATGGAATAAGCTGGATTACGATGTTAACCGGATATAATAAAGGAAATGGTAGGCAGGTTCCCTGCTGCAGGGTCAGGTGCTACCGTAGCCGTAGATACAGCGTACAGAGTACTTTATGGGTTTCGACGCGGTGTGATTCATACACTTTATTAACATTGTTTTGTAATGCAAATTGATAGATGTTCAAAGTATGTCACTGCAGGAAATGGAGAATTAACTATGTACTATTTAACTACACACTGCTTGGGATTTCTCTTCCAAAAGACACAAAATTCAATGAACGTGGACTTTTTCAACCTTTTTCGCACCAGGTCATATTTTTTCACCTATTTAAAAATGTATGCATTTCCGTTCCTGCTTTTTTTCAACGAATGGCTTGTTTTCTTAAGAAATTATTAATTAGTTGTTTAGTAAAATACAGCTGTACCGGTCATCAAACATAAATAAACTATACTGTTATGGAATGAAAGCAGTCACATTGCCGTTAGAGGCATGTAGAGAATTATGTCATCTGAGGTAAGGCCCTATCACGCAGAGCGAGTGAACCAATCTCAAGACTCCACTGAGAACGTATTGAAACCACTACTGTTTGTTTATCTTAACATGCCAAATACTTATCGGGTGATCCGATAACAATATCAATACAGCAATTTTTTTATTATTATTATTATTATTTTTCTATAATCTCTGGAAACTGGACAGGTTCCAAAATACGGCCAAAAATTGACAACAATTATTTGTCATTAAAACAGCTCTGCTTTTCACAAGCAGGTTAAGAGTCAATTAGCCAATCGGGATTCCATATTAGAGATGAATACAGCACTATACACATCATTGTCAATAGAGGGGTGCGCTGGACTCACCCGATGCAGGCGGATCACCAGTTTGTGGCAGTAGTCCTGGTTCTGGTCTGTTCCGGCCTTGACGGGGAAGTCAGAGTAGCGCCTGGTGATCCCAGGCAGGAGGAAGTGGACCATGGTCCACAGCTCCTTCAGGGTGTTCTGCAGAGGAGTGTTGATGAGGAGGAGCCTCTGCTCACTGAAACACACACACACACACACACACACACACACACACACACACACACACACACACACACACACACACACACACACACACACACACACACACACACACACACACACACACACACACACACAAATAAAAATCAAATAGGGCTGTCACGATAACCGCAATATTGACTATTGACAATAGGCATCCCCGCTGGGGATGCCAAACAATAATCAATAGCCAATAGCCACCATAATCATTAAAAAACCCGAAAACCTTTTGTTTTTTTAAACATTTGTATATTTAATGCAGAATAATATAACCTTACGGCCTAATTCGAAATGCAGAAACCTTGCAGCAACAACCGCTTCTCATCTGCTTGCGCAATTGTGCCATTTAAACTTTATCTTTACAAATGTATTCAACAAGAGCACTTTGAACGTAATGTGCATTTCGAACAGATAAGAAAATGTTTGATTCATTTTATTTATAGAATATGGTTTCGTATTATAAGCTATTTAAAAGAAAAAGTGTGGATAAATGGCACACCACTGCCTCGAGCCACCTTACATTACCGCAGTGGAGAATTCATAACCAAGAGTCCCGGACAATGAATAATACATTTGAATTTAGCAATTTTTAAGTACTGCAAATGATGACTCAAACATAAAAGCGATAAAAGTTACATGAAAGTCAAGTCGGAGGAAGACACGATAAATAAAAGTAATCTATATAAAAAACCAATACTGGTAATGATGTATAGCCTACAGGCCCATAACAAAATATTAAATAGAACAAAAAATAAGTATTTAGCACTCATTCGATCGATTGTCAGCAGTAAACCATCCAGCCCTCCCCTGTCCCCCCACCTTTTCAGGGAGAAGATGGTCTCCCAGTGCTTCTCCGTGAGGTTCTTGATGTGCTGCACCTCGTCCAGCACCAGGTGCCGCCAGCCCCGCCTCAGGAAGTGGCTGTGGTCCTTGAAGAGCAGCTTGTAGGAGGTGAGGACCACGTGGAAGCTGTTGGCCTCGTTCCACCACTGCAGGGGGGAGAACAGAGAGGCACTGAACACACTGCCACCGTTTCCATGCTGGCTTTGTTGTTAGTTGTTGAAGACCTCGTCGTGGAAGTTGATATAAATAACAGAACATAACAAAAATGATGCACGTCCACTCATGTTACGTAATGCAGTTAAAAATAGTGGCTGACTTGATTGACCTCATGAGGAAATGACCGAGGCTCGGTACACACTGCACGACATTAAGCCCGACTTTGGGCCCGATTTCCCCCTACCGAACCTGGTCAGCAAAGTCCAGATTTTCTGATGGTTCTAACAATTTCTTTGCCAGATTATCCTGTGGTGGGGGGTAGGCTAAGGATGTATTTTACTTCCCCAAATCCGATTGGGGCCACGACGATTCGAAATCGCAAATATTAAACACACTACAGGTTGTAGTGTGGGGGAAATACCATGGGCAGCTCTTGGCACTTGGGCACTTGGGAAAGACGATAGCCAATTGGGAGCCACACTGACCGGCCATCACAACAGAAGGCATGGGTCCAACTCACACCTCAATCTGTACAGGTCTATCTTCACGTCATGGCCATGAGTTTGCCCATAGTTCTTTAATAGTTCTTTACGATGTTGTGGTAAAAGGAGTCTAAAAGGAGTGGGCGGCATTAGCTCAGGAGGTAGAGCGGGTTGGCTGGTAACTGCAAGGTTGCTGGTTCGATCCCCGGCTCCTCCTTGCTGACACGACACCCGTCCCTGAGCGAGACGCCTCACCCTGACTGCTCCTGACGAGCTGGCTGTCGCCCTGCGTGGTCGACTCCGCCGTCGGTGTGTGAATGTGTGCATGAATGGGTGAATGTCAGTCAACACTGTAAAGCGCTTTGGATAAAAGCACTGTATAAATGAGGACCATTTACCATTTAAAACCTAGCATAGCATGTTTGTTTACGATAAGGTCATTTCTTTGACAATTGCAATCACGTGATTGCCTTTGCAATTTGCAAACATTACGGCTTTGAGATTCAGGACTGGTCGGTTATTGTGGGGTGTGCTGGTTTAGCAATTTTTTGGACACAAACTGTTAAATGTATCTTCATCTATCGTAATAGGTGTGGTCTCTCACGCTTTCTAATTTTAAAGATTTGTCCAGTGTATGCCAGGCACAACAGTACACACACTACATTGAGATCCTCACATGGGTATATTAGGTTTCATCACATGTCGTAATAGCATAAAGCCTTACATGGGTTTGCGTACAATGTGCATCATTCACGTGCAATGTGCATGTTTCACATTAGTCTCATTAACAAGTTACCGTTCTCTTGGCTCTGCGTTCGCGGCCGCTGCCCAGGTACAGCAGGATCTTCAGACCAGGGCACCAGCGCTTGAACTCCATCTCCCAGGTCAGTAGCTTGCAGGTCCTCACCACCACCAGATGGGGTCCCCAGATGCCTGGAGGCGGAGAGAAAGAGACGGACGGTGAAACATTTGACTCTCATTGACTCTGCAGAACTTTTTTTGTTGTCTCCTCAATGATGGATGCCCACCCTCTTGACCAGCCAGCTGAGCCATGTAGGCCACCGTCTGGACCGTCTTGCCCAGGCCCGTCTCGTCAGCCAGGATGCCGTTGAGGTGTTTCTTGTGGAGGTTCACCATCCAGTCCACACCGACCTGCTGGTACTCGCGCAAGGCACCGTGCAGCAGGACGGGAGCTGGGCTGCGGCTCTGAGGACCAAAAATGAATCAACAGGAAACATTTTAGCGGAAAATACCAATGTTTTTATTTCCTCTGCGTGTGCGTGTGTGGGTGCGTGTGTGTGTCTCTGTGTGTTTGTGCCTCTGTGTGTGTGTGCGTGCGTGCGTGCGTGCGTGTGTGTGTGCTTGCACCTCTGTGTGCATGTGTCCCTTTGTGTGAGTGTGTCTGTGTGCATGTGTGTCTGTGTGTGTGTGTGTGTGTGTGTCTCTGTGTGTTCGTGTGTGCGAGTGAGTGTGTGCGTCTCTCACAGTGGAGGTTGTTCTGGCACTCCCCTTGGGCAGGATGACCTCTGTGGCCGCAGCGACCTCTGCTATGTCCCGGATGGCCTTGCCGTCGGAGCCAGTGGAGCTGGCCTTGTCGGCCCCCCTGTACTGCTCTACGCTGAGCAGGGAGTCGATGGCCACCTCCTCTGGAGAACTCCTCTCTGGACAGTCCATCTCTGGAGGACGCACAACAGACCATTGAAATTAATCAAGCCAAAAAAGGTTCCTTTCTTTCCTTTCCAAATCACATGTTGCGCCACTAAATCACCTAGGTGTCCTTGTGTCAGTGTTGCATATCATACCTTTGATGCAATTTTACAGTATGAACTGTTTCAAATAAATACCCTATTTTAGTAAGGACGTTCACAAGGCGTTTTATAGTTAATCATGGATAAAAGGGGAACCTTCAGTGTCGTCCATGTACTCCTCTTCACTTTGGGGACTCGGCTGGGGCCAGTCGAAGCCGTCGGCGTAGGCTCCAGCATACTGTTTCACCAACGCCTCCAGAGGCATCTCAGCTTCAGAGAGAGAGAATAAGATTCACGTTAACAAACACATTCTGTTTGCACTCCCTCTACCGAGTCTATTGTGGCAATGAGTGAAGGTCAGCAAGGATTCAGCCAAGAACGCCGGCAAACACATCACACGTGGGAATCACACCCCATTGTAGTCTGTCTCAACCTCTAACCATGTGTTTGCTCTGTTTCTAGTCTGGAGGAAAAGTACCGTCTTTGTTCAGGTCCGCCAACTCAGCCTTGTGTTCCGCTTCGTCCTCTGCGGCCTCCTGCTCCTCTATGGTGCTCTCCTCATCCACTCCTGGGGACGAAGTAAATATCAAGTAAATATCAAGCCCAGACAACATCAAACAGCCACACAGGCTGTGTGTGTCCACCCATTGTTGTTCGATGCCCACCTTCTTCACTCAGCAAAGAACTGCACTTCCTCTTCCTGGTGGAGACAGGCGGCTCCTGTGAGAACAGAAGATGGGCTCTTTAGATAAACCACGGAAAAAGGCACATATTCTGAACGAATGAGTCCACAAAACACTGCAGTGTTTACCCAGTGGAGGAATAAGTAGAGTGCTCACCTCTTTCTCTGTGCTCTCTCCAGTGGATGGAGCAGGTGCTGCAACACAATTATAACATTTTTAAGACGAATGGCACACTGAATATAAAATACCTAGAATATGGTTATGGCTAAGGGTTTTTTTTTTTTTTTTAAGTGAAAGTAATGTTTTCCATACGATTCATGTGTGTATGTAAACATGATATACACATAAACGGCATAGGCTGGGATTTACCGGATGCTTTCTGTAGACTGAGCATCTTCAGCCTCTTGTCATAGATTTCAAACTGCAGTTTGATTTCCACAACCTGGAAAAGAATCATTCAAAATAACAATCACTTTTAATGAAAAGGCAATTTTAAAACACAGCAACACATTGCAAAATTGGTTCAAACAATACCTGTTCGATGTTGGCCCAGAAGAACTCCACCTCGCGTGCGATGGTGCTGGCGATGTGGCGGAGGTGCATTTCCTCCTCCTTCTTGGATCTCTCCGCCGACAACTTCTGCTCTTGGTGGTGGCGAGCACAGGTACGCACCAGCTGGAGAGGAGCACAGAGGTTTTCAACCACACACACACACACTACACCCGACCAACCCTAGGAGCACCTAGCACAGACGGCCTCATCTCTGTACCTTCTTGGCGGCGGCCTCCTTCCACCTCCTCTCCTGGGCAAAGTCTGCCGCCATCCACTGCATCTCCTCCAGGAGGTAGTCCCAGTGGGACTTGGGGCGCGAGGCGTCCATGAGCTTGGGAAGCCTGCTGGCTGACCACTGGCCCTCTTTCCTCAGTTCAGAGATACGCTGGTGCACCTGGCTCTCCTGGCAGGGCGAGAGGGTTTAGGAGTCAGACACTTCAGCTGACATTCTGGCCAGAGGGTCTTGATGAAAGACCCATTGTTAAAATCACTAACATACGTTTTGTTGCTGTAGGTTTACTCTTCAGTTGTTAACTGAATGATTTTTTTTGTTTTTTCTGCACACACACTCATGTGATTTCAACGCAGTACTGTAGTACAGTACCAACGATAGCCGCCCACGTACCAGTTTGGCCTGCTCCACCTGCTTGTCCTGTGAGCCCTCCTGGGAGGACTGCATGCCGGGGCTCTGGCCAAAGCCACCCAGCTTCACTGCCGAGGTGCCGTTGGTCCCGGCCAGCTTGGACTGGGTGCCGGGGTTAACCGTGGAGGCCTGTGGACGGAGCGGACTAGCAGTGTGTGGGGATGCCACAGAGTTGGTGTTGGCGAGGGCGGGGGACATGGAGGACATAGGCAGGGTGTTGCCCGCGATCCTCTGTACCGGCTGGGCGCCCTCGGTGGTGGGGCGGCTCAGAGCCACCGTCTGATAGGGACGAGACGCAACTTTAGTTAGAACGGCTGCAAAAATATGATTTGAAGAAGCAGCGGCGTATGTGTGTCTTCCAGTGAACTGACCACTTGACCCGTCTGTAGCATGACCTGGCCCTGCTGCTGAGCCTGGATCTGGAGATGGAGGCCGGGCTGCATCTGTTGCTGCTGGAGCTGGGCCTGGAGCTGTGCGTGGGGGTTGACCGCGGCCAGCAGCTGCCCGGCCGCATGCACCTTTACCTGGGCCTGGAGCTGACCCCCGGCCTGGGATAAACTGTCCAACAGCTGGGGCTGCTGGGAGAGGGTCATGGGCAGGCCCGCCATGGGCATGGCGCCCTGGGGAAGCCTGCCCGGCAGCTGTGGGGGAGGGGTATGCAGGCTGGCCGCATTCTGCACCGGGGGGCCCTTGGATGGGTCGTACTGCTGCGGGTTGGGTTTCTGCCCTGCAATGTGGACCGACTGAGGGTTTGGGGGCATTCCGCCTAGGTGACAGCAAACCAAATCATAAGGAGGAAGAGAAACAGACACAAAGGGAGGTGTGGAAAGTGGGATGAAAAGAAGGATTAAAAAGGGACAAGTTATAATAATTATCAGGTCAGTGCTTTAAATTATCCTGGTCCAATGAGTACAGGGCAAAAGTATTTCTGCCTTACCGTTGAATACATATATTGGGACTTTTTTTTAGGGGCTCAAACATGATAATTTGTTAAGAGACCAGAAGTTGTCTGGATACTCTGTATGTTAAGAGTGTGTGTTGGCTTCAGCTCTTACTGCTCCTCAGAACCTTGCCTTAACGAACTACACATACTGTATGAAACACCAGCGGAACTAGCTCCCACTGATGGAAAAGAGTGGAAACTAATGGAAATCATACAGCAAAATGATTACAGAAGAAATGAAAATCAATGTGATTGTCTACAAGTCACCCAAATCAAACTTTACTTTAATTAATGCAAATCATTGCATTTTCTTCCAATGTCAAGAAAAATGTGGCTAAAAAACATCAAGAGAGCTATCATGCAGTAAGAGGTTTATTCAAGAGGTTTGAGAGAATACAGAGAGAAGAGAGCAGTTTTAAAAAAAGGAAAATTCAACGAAAATCTAGAAGGAAAAAAAGAACAGATAAGGGAAGGGAAAACAGGAGAGAGCTAGAGAGCAGACACAGAAACACTGTATGTCGGCATGCAAGAAGCAATGTCATACTAGCGGCAGACGAGGCCTGACAGTTCTCCGAAGCGCCGGAGGACCGCCACACAGCAACACGAAGCACACAGGTGAGCAACACACACGTCGGAGGGTTGGGTGGGGGAGGGGGGGGGGGGGGGTGGCGGAGAGGATGGGGTCTCGGCAGACGACAGCAGGCCTGAGCGGAGCTGTGCACACTGAAGCAGCACCTGCCTTACCTCCCTGCCCGTCAACAAACATCACCTGGCCTAGACGACTGCACCACTCGGGGCCCTGATGCCACCGCACCGCTGCGGGCAACACCAGGCAAGACTCGCAGTCGCACAAAAGGATTAAAAACCACTGCTGTGGGTGACTGCCCGCCTAGTTAGGTGGTTAGAAAGGAGCCGAGTCAGAACAAAATGCCATGAGGTTAAACGTGGCGACACGAAAAACAACATGAGTGTGAGGTGGACAACAAGGAAAAACAACCACAGAGAAATCAAAAGGGACAGTAATCCTGGGGATGTGACGGGTGAAGACTGGAGGTTGGAATGACGTCGGATCCATGTGGAGAAGGAATATGAATGACAAATGAGAACGCAAAAGGTGGGGCAAAGTGAAGTAATCGAATGAGCGCGTCCCTGGCGGGAGGGTAAAGCGTTGATTTAGTTTTCTCCGTTTTTGCCGCTTCGTGATGGGCCGTCAAAATGAGCTGAAAAGCCCTTGGCATGACAGAGATGCAGAAGAACAAACTCAAGAGCACAAGATGAAGACGGATGTAGACGGATGATCGATATTGAAAGAAACACAAAAAAACAAAACACAAAATTATAAGACATGGCATCTTCCCATTGAGTGGCTACTCTTCTTCAGACGTGAACTGTCTTCTTGGCCATTTGTGCTGATAGATAGAGCTGGTGCTGGGAGCGCTAAGCCTTAATTCGTGGCCTTCTGGGGAACTCCAGTGGATGGAAGAAGAAGATCGGTTTGTTGATGCTGCTTGGAGGGATTCGTTTTTGGGTTGTTTTTTTTTGGAGATGATGCACGTCGGCACTCAAGTGTTTCTCTTTGTGAAACGCTCAGACTGGGCTACATCCAGCAGCATCGAACAGAACACAGGGGGGCCCGAGAGTGGCACTCCTACCTTGCGCAGTCGGCATAAGCTGCTGGAGCGGAACGCCCGCTGATCCTAAAGGAGATACACCAGGATGCTGGAAAATCAGCCCATGGCGACCAACTTCCATCCGGGATCTCTTAGCCTGATCTGGGATTCAAAACACACAATACCCTCATAACCCGAAAACTACACAACAGCAACTCGGCACAGAGTGATGACCGTCAGCCCGTGCAGGTCACCTCTCCTTCCTTCCCGGGTTAGGTTAAGACGCCTCTACATAGAGCGCTAGTAGAGGAGGCCAAATGTCTAAAAGCAGAAGCAATTAGAAGGGAGAAAAGAAACAAAACAAAAAGAAAAAGAAAGCGAACAGGGGGTGGGGGGAAACAAAGCAACATAGGAGACACAGGAGTCTGCCATCCTTGCCCTACCTTGGACCATAGCCTGTTGCCTCTTAAAGGCATCCATGTCGCCTGGGTTGGAGCCACCTGCCCCTGGGTGAGCCTGCGGTGAACACACAGTGAGGGACCTTATAGAAATGCCTCAAATAAAAAACAACTGGAGATTGATCAAATTCTGTCAAGACAAGAATTGCAACCGTTACCTGAAACTGGGTTGGAAAAGCTGCAGAGACATTTGCTGGAAGCTGTGTTGCTATGGCAACTGGTGTTACCGCCTGGCCATCTTTACCAGTTCCAACCTTCACCTGAAAGAACCCGTTTTTAAAGTGGCCTTACATCCAGTAATATAACATACATACATTACAACCAAATACATAGAATCAATTCCATTCAATCTTCTCCCCATTGATTAAGCACCACTTAAATACCTCATCATTAATGACCTCAGATTGTTCTTCATCCTCTTCCTCATCCTCAAGGTCCAAGTCGTTCTGCCTCAAGTACGTGTAGAGCGGAACACAGGGCTTCTTCTTGAAGGCCAGGTAGTCCATCATGTTCCCCTGGAGGTGCTGAAGGAAGAAGAGCTCTATCAGGTACTCTTTGAAGACTTCCTTTAGGCTCTCCATCTTCTTGCTGTGGTGCTCCAGGCACTGTTTCCTCAAGTGGGCGACCTCCGGGTTGGAGGGGGCTATTTCCTCCAGCTTCTTGGGCGTCTGCTTCTTCATGCCCATGGTCACACTGGTGGTGGGGGTGAGGGACTGGTTAGGGAGGCCTTGGGTAGGACTGATGAGGGCCGGACTGGAGGTAGGAATGGAGGACGGCACAGTGAACGACCCCGTTCCCGGTGCCCCCATGCCGGTGACCATACACTGGGCGTTCTTCTCAAATATTGGCCGTGCCAACTGGCCTTGGATGATGCTGCTGATCTGCGGTGGCAGGTTGGAGGTGGTGATGTGGCCGGGGCTACCCAGGTTGGGGAGAGCGGTGCCCGTGGCCACCGGGCTTTGAGGTCCATGGTGGTGGATGGTGCCTCCGGTCTGGGAGTGGGGCTGGGAAAGCCGCCGCTCCCTGATGCTTCCAGGTGCTCCCGGGGAAGCTAGTTGAACCTGTCCGGTTGTGGCCGACGTGATCTGGGCAATTCCTGTCCCGTCCTGGTAAACAAAGTGGCCACTCGCAGGAGGACTTCCCAAGCGGACCAACATACCAGCGTCGACGAACCTCGTTGGACTCTGTCCGCACACCCCCAGCGCTGTGGTGGGGGCCCCGGGCCGTGCTATTCCCTGCAGAGGGACAGGGCTGTGCTGCGTGGGGCTCTGGGGCTGGATGGGCTGGGGCAGGGGGGAAGTGACCTGTATGTAGGACGGGGCATGCTCAAACCTCCACTGCTGCGTAGCATGCTGGAAGCCCGGCGAGGCTGGGTTCTGGATGGGGAGCGGGGTCAGGGTGATCTGCTGGTTACCAGCCACCATCTGACCCATGTTCTGTAAGGTGATGTTCATGTTCTGGCCCGTGACGGGACTGCGGCTCATGATGATCTGGTAGTTGGGGGACTGGGGTGCCGAGGGGCTGGCTGCAGACGTGAACGTGGTCACAGGGGATTGAGGGTGGTTGATCGCAGCTTGCTGCTGGGTAACAGCAGCCGTGGTGGGCTGCTGCTGCTGCTGCTGCTGCTGCTGGTCTTCGGCTTCGGTCCCACTGTTGGACTTGGCTCTCTGGAGCTGGCGTTGCACATTTTGTTGTCCACTTCCATGGTGCATTGCGCAACACTTTTACTGTTACTAATTGCGATCTATGGAGAAGACATGGAATAGTTTAATGTTATGATCAGGAACAGTGATGATGATAACCACCGGTACCCATGTTTTACATTGCCTGTGTGGGGATTGGCTGGCTGGAGTAGGAAGGCAAAACATGACATGGTCAACCATGATTTTCCCATGTTTTGTTTTTTTATTGATGCAATGCCTGATTTTACCCAACCAATAATTTACATTAATTTAACAGGCATTATTAGATCCTGAGTTAATGCAAACATATTTTAAGAATAATCTAAAATATTAAATAATAAATACTAAAAAAAAAAATCTTAAGAGTTGCATACTTATTATCTTTATTGTGGTCTGTGTTAATAAAATACCAACCAAGTACAGATCACATTTCATTACCATGTCGTCCATGTACAATAATATTATCACACATCATTTGGAAAGGTCCATAAATATGAATTAATCCTCACACACACACACACACACAAACTTGACAGAACTGTCAAGAAACAGGATGTCCATAAACACGCACTGATATGTAATATACAGAGAAATGTAGAAGGGAGTGAAATCATGGAAAAAACTAACACCCCCTCGATCAATACAAAAGAACAAAAATAAATTCCTGGTGGACCTTAATGTGGAATCGTTTGTCGATGTTGGCCTTCAGGTATAGGACACATCAATTGTAAATTGTGGAAAAACAAAACACATACTAGCCCGGTATTTGCTTGTTTCTTCAGAAATACAGTTTGAAACCTTAATATTAGATTTAAATTAGTATTTCAGGAACCCTAACGTTTCTGTCATTTTATAAATGTACCAACATAAGAAACAATCAATACAATGAATTGTAATTAATCGATTGACCATCAATTGATGCACCCAATAACACGCTCTACGTCATATTGTTAATATTAAACCGATTGCCACATTACAACAATATAGAAAATAGTTGTCATTACTAAATAAACACCAGATAATTGTATTTATGTTGACAGAAGACATGGCTTTGTCTAGGGACCGAAAACGATCATTTCGATCAAACACAACCTCAAACATCGTCCAGCCAGCACGTAATTACTCACGCTGTTAGAAATAAAGATCACAATCGTATCAAGCCATAACAGTAATTAAACTGGCAACAGATTGGTCTTTATTGGACAGTATAGACGAGACGGGGTCCGATCTGAACGATCTTTGTTTACGACGTTCAGGCTCAGGGCTCTGCACAATATTGAGCCGCTGTATTTTATTAAGTAGGTATACATGTACACATAGACCTCACGAGTCTTTAAATGGATGAACTAAGAACATAGGGTCTATCCTGACACCCGACGGACACGTTTATATTATATTATGTGCCACATCCAGAATAATACCCCAACTAGAAACGGGTAGCATGCTAGCTAGCACTGCTAGCTTGTTCATGCTAACCGCCCACCACTGAATGCTTATTTGTTTAAACCGGCATGAGGTAACTTACTGCGAATTGAGCTTTACAATCGTCTTTATCAATCCCAAGTCATGTTTGCGAAAATCTCAAGCTACGACTAAAGATTGTAACGCTAAAATAAAATATCGATATTGCTAATGACAATGTTGTGAGCTTATCTCATTCAGAAACATGGCGATGGCGGCCACCTTTCTGTGACCCGGAAGTGCTCCTTTAGACTGAGGAACCTCAGGACGCTGTCTGTAATGTGAATTAAATAAATAGGTTTAGTGAACACTAGGATTAGATAATGAAACAAAAGGTAAATAGCAGTTCTCAATGTAAATGTGTGGATTATATTAGTACGAAAGTTCAGACATAAAGTTATTTACTATTGAGCAATAAATAAGTTATCTGTTGCTGTTTCCACAATTCATTTTGAAATTAGAGAAGTGTATTTCATTTAATGATACAGAAAAAGTCCTACATACGTATATGACACACACACACACACACACATATATATACATACATACACACACACACACACACACACAGGTCTATGTATGTACACACACACACACACACACACACACACACACACACACACACACACACACGTATGTACACACACACACACACACACACACACACATTATTATGTATGTATCAAATGGCAGCAAAGATGTTGATATTTTTTATGTCGAAAATGTCATTCATAAAACACACAACACAAACATATTCAAAAACACTCCAACACCAATTACCATGCATTGTTATGACACATTATCATTTCAATTTCAATTAATTGAACAGAAAGTTATTTCAAGAATGAACAAGTTAGCAAAAATACAGCATTACTTGCATTGTAATAAAAGCCAAGCCAAATAGTTCTCAGAACATTGCAGATGAACAAATACATGTTTTTACACTTTCATCTTCCTATTGCATCTTGTCACTCGTGATAGAAAGAAACATAAACCAATCAGACACTGTATTAGTAGCTTGGCTACACATTGGCAATATTTGGTCTTCAAAATAATCAGACTCTTATTTGCTCGTAGATCAATACAGTACTTGTTCAATACACACATAAAACCAACCACTGTTTAAGGCATTTTTTCAAGTAATAAAACAAATCATTCAAACACATTGCTGGCTGTAATTATTCTCTGTGCAAACTGTTGAACTAATACAAACAACATATTTAAGCCGGGAATAATTCCGTCAGCCCAGAGCATGTAAAAAGGGAACATAACATGTTGCGTCTCTGTAGATGTGCCAAAACAGTTCTTTTCAAGATGCCCACCAGTCAGGCTGGGCGCTTATGGACGAGCTGAAGCTTCAGTGGTCGTTTCCCCTGCGTGCGGGACATCAAAGTGCTTTTGTGTGTCAACAGTCTGGTGCTCATCTGCCTCTTAGCCAGATGGGTGACAGAAGAACAAGGGCTGTGTTGTCCCCACTAAAGATAGCTAGCATGCTGTAAGCTGTGGAGCGAAGCAAGACGTCGCTCGATGCACTGCTTACCTGTGGTAGCGAGACAGAGAGAGAGAGACACAGAGACCGAGCGAGAGAGAGAGACACCGAGAGAGAGAGACAATCAGAGACAGAGAGAGAGACACAGAGAGAGACAATCAGAGACAGAGAGAGAGACACACAGAGAGACAATCAGAGACAGAGAGAGAGACACACACAGAGAGAGAGAGAGAGAGAGAGAGAGAGAGAGAGAGAGAGAGAGAGAGAGAGAGAGAGAGAGAGAGAGAGAGAGAGAGAGAGAGAGAGAGAGAGAGAGAGAGAGAGAGAGAGAGAGAGAGAGAGAGAGAGAAATAATAATGATTAAATATTGCAAGGATCATAATAGAAGTCTAGCACTAAAACAACCATATACAACTTTTTATAACAACACACTTTTTTCTGCTTTTAGTGTTGAAAAATAAAGCATTTACATTTGTCAACGCTCTCAGCGTCACGTTGCTCCGTGACAACGCGGGACAGGCCCTCCATCAGCAAGAGGCCCTTGTGGTACCGCTGGACAGAGGCCGTGCTACAGTGGAACATCTCATCCAGGGCCGCGGACTGCACCTGGATACCATGGAAATGTATAGGCGCGCGCGCACACACACACACACACACACACACACACACACACACACACACACACACACACACACACACACACACACACACACACACACACACACACACACACACACACACACACACACACACACACTTAATCTAACATAACAAATAATTATAATGTAATATATGCCATTTGGTGGGCCCATTTATCCTAAGTCTTACTTAACTGTGAGTGCATACATTCCTAACTGATTGGAATCAAACCCCTAGCCCTGGCAGTGTTAATGCCTCTACCGGCTGCGCCAGTCATTTAATTGGAGCCTTACCATTTGCACTGCGTGGTTGTAAATAAGCTTCTCTGCTACGATGCCATTGAAGCAGTCCATCAGTCTCTGCTTGTCCTGCAGAAAGCTCTGCAGCCGGTCGTTGAGCGAGCGGCAATACGTCACGCAGGCCTTGTACAACTCGTTCAGCTTCCTGATCACTGCACCAGAGAGACATTCTCAGTGACCGTTCTTACAACCTGCATCTTACATCCAATGGCTGAACTCAAGAGTGTGGTGAACAGGCACTGGAGAGAACACTGCTCTTACGTTGCTTCACTGTGTCCGAGGGCAGCAGACGGCCTTCTTTGACGTCCTCTTTAGCGGCGCGCAGCGTGGAGGACAGGAACTCCTCACACTTCATGTACAACACCAGCTGCTCTGCGTGGCTGCAGGATATCCAAGAGGGGAAAGGCCAAACGAAACATGATCAAAAAGGAAATGTGTTGTGTACATGTTTTGTGTGTGCCTCGTTTTGTCAGGCCAGGCTGTACACAGAACAATGCAAAAAGCTGATCCCACTCACTGACCTCCACTCTCTGCTGAGAAGGCTGATCTGATCCGTCACCAGGCTTTGCTGCAGGAAGGATAGGTCAGGGCTGCTGCTGGTCTCCAGGACTTGGTCTTTGGAGAACGCCATCTCCATGACACATTGGACAAAGGCCAGTGTGAAGCGGAGCTCCATTAGAGCATTTGTATGTGCCTGCTGTAGTTGTATGGGTTAGAAAGATCGTCAACACTTAAAACGCACCAAGAAGCATCTTCTATGATTTTTTATATTTGATCGCCTTTTATTATACTACTTTTCATTTCCCATCTGGGATCAAAATAATCCTATCTTATCTCATCGTAGCTCATGAGCCCCACCGACCCATGGCTTCAACAGGTGTTTAATGAACCTTAACTTCCAATGGTGGTCTGTTAATATGTGTACTTACCTCCATCAGCGTGTCGTCTGGGAGCTCAGGAGGGTGGAAATCCAGACTGCTCTGTGGGACCCCGTCCATGACCTCAACGTCACTCTCTCGGCGGGCTCTCCTGTGAAGATGGCTCCCAAAGAGCCAGGCTGTACTCATGAAGCTGGGGCTTTCTGGAGTGGAGAATACAGACAGGATCAGTCCAACCCATGCATCTCTTGAACAGAAGTGATTCAAAGAATGAATACCGTTACCAAGTGTTTCAAGGGTAGAGACACAGAGGAAAGGGCAATTACAAAAATAGTTGGTAGATTACTCAAACAAAAGATTTATATATTCCTATATTTAGAGAAGTGTTCATGTTATTTAGAAGGATAAATCATGCTAAAGGTAAATCAAGTAGTTAACATACAGTCAGAATATAATTACTGATCTCAAACTACCTTAAAAACAAATTCCTATTCCTCTTATATTAGGGTTAGGGTTATTCTGACAATAACCACTTCCATAACGAAAATGTGTGTTGTTAATGCCAGGGGTTGCTGTTTTGATCAGATCATTTTTTATCAGAAAGTAAAATGTTAATCAATACATTTATTAGATCACTATTGGTCAAAGGAAATTAACTTGTGATCATTGTGTTGCCTTATCAAATAAATATCTTTGAAATAAGCGAAAATATCGTCTCCAGACAATTAATGAAATGTGAACAGTATAATCACAGTAATAATAGTATTAATGGTGAGCCATCAAGCTGTGGTGAAGAACTGTACCAGAGAATATCCGAGGAGGGGTGTTTCCTATGGATGGAGAGTCAGCAAACGCCACCGCTGCAGGACTGACTGACAGCCCTCCTGCAGTTCTCCGACACCCACTAGGTGAGGCTGTGGGACAGGGAAACGGGTTGACCGATCACAGGTGGCCAAGAATTTGACCTGGCCTGACTTACTTTACAAACACAGAGACCTCTTGCCGAGACTCATGTTGTCTCATATAGCATTACTTAACTAATCGACTCCCTTGAGGAACCATTACATTTCTCAAACCCCACATGCATCTACCTGCAACAGCCATCTCCCTGGTTCCTGATATGTCAACGCTCTTCTCAGAAAGCGGGCCGTCGTGGAGCTGCGTTCCAAAGGCAGCCTTCAGCAGCATATCAGATATCCTGCCTGTACTCCATGACCTGGGCGCCCAAAAAAACTCTGTGATTAATCAGACAACAATGTTTACGCTGTAATGATGAATCAAACAACAACATTTGCATACTGCCGCGGGCCAGAGCACGAGGCGATTATTAAATACAACAACAACTAATGAATTGATTACTTGATTCAAAAAGCAGCATCTAATTCATTGCTGGTGGGAGTTGCATGAGGGATTGTTTTACCGTTTTAAGGGGCTGTCATTGTTCTCCTTCGGCCCCGCTGGCTTGTTCTGAGGGGTGGAAGAGGGGCCATGGGTTGACTGGTTCGAGGCCGTCCTTACCTGGTTTGTAATGGATAGTGGTGTATGTATTGGATAATTGTTCATACAAATAAAATGAGGCAAAGTCTGTCGTTATCCACATGATGAATAAACAAACAGTCAATCTGACATTAGGGATACAGGTCAACAACGATACAGGTCAACATTGGGAAATCCAGTGGGAGAAAGTTAAACTTAATCATTAACTCTTAAGTTAACTCTTAACTCTTAAGTATTGTAAACTTGGCAGATGCCACTTTTGAAGTAGCTAATAAAGTATCGTGAAATATTATCGTTGACTCCTCTCAACGATAACCGGAACATTCGATTTAACATCAAGTCATTCAAAGCCAACCTTTAGGCTCTGGGGGGCCGCCGGGTTGATATCCCTGCAGGGGAGCCCGGTCCTGGAGCTCAGAGGGCAGGCCTGCTCTGGGGTCCCGGGGGAGCCCCCCACTACAAAGGGACCAGACACAGATGGAGGGTTCAGAAAGACCAGTATCAGGACCCTCCTGTCCGCTGCTGGGAGCAGACCAGATGCTACTCAGGGGCGATTGTAATTGAGCCAACATGCTGTATTGAAATACAGAAGAATGGAAGAAAGAAAGTTTAAATATTTATCATTTGTTGACGCCTAGCCTTACTGCTGTAATATGAGAGTGAATGACTGTGTGTTACGCCTAATATGCAATAGCAGAGCGACCTTTCAAAAACCAGCTGCCTCTTTAACAGCCAAACGGAGGGAAAGCTCTCCTAAACGACACTGATAGGTGAAGTGGAGATCAGTGGTGGTAGCCAGCTACCTTGTGTAGAAAGGCGAGCAGGTGGAGCTGCTCCAGCTCGGAGCCGCGGGGAGGAGGCCAGTGGGGAGCCTCGACCTGCCTGAGCCCCACCAGTTCTGCACTCTCCTGGGGATATTCTGCTGCTGTTCCCAGCACAGAGCATAGCCCTGAAACAAACACACACACACCCACACACTTAAGCCGTTTCTCAATACCAAGTACGTGGACTACGTACTCGCGGACTTGGAAGTACGTACTTGGCAAGTCCGGACTTTCAAGTACAGACTTCCGAGAACGCGAGTACGCACCTGCAATTGGAACAGCAGCGGACTCGATGATGCATCCTGGGATATTTAACGGTCCCAAGTCCACACGAGTCCCCTCCGATGCATCCTCGATAGAACGGCCTCATCGAGAACGCATCGAGAACACTTCCGGGTTTTACGACAGTACTCGCGTACTCGCATACTTGGAATTAGAACAGTGCTTGGGCTACCACTGATGACGTTTACCGAGAACGCAAGTACACGAGTACACACGAGAACGCGAATTGAGAAACTGCTTTAGTTATGTCTTCAGCTACAGTTAGGATAGTTGAGAGTTGGACGGTGCTTCCTCTCACAGCCCACAGATGAACACAAGGCTCCTAAAGAGATCAATGGGTATGGCTTCTAGCATGCAGTCGGTTGTCAATGGACTGTTACCAGGGTACCAGAAAAATACTGTTTAATTCCAAAGTCCTGTGTACGTCGTGCCTGGTTTGTACCTGGTGGATCCATGTAGGCCAGCAGGCTGTAGGTGTTGCTCCATGCGCTGGTAGTTGTGGATCTGAGTGGGGACGGGAACGGCCACTGACTGCTGGTAGTTGCTGCAGTTAAACCCCACAGTCCTGCTACAGAGAAACAGAGACAGAGACACAGAGAGAGAGAGAGAGAGAGAGAGAGAGAGAGAGAACCAGGAGGCAAGAGTTAGGAGAGGGGAACATTTTTAGAAAAAAAAATTATGTCACATTTTCCAAAGGTTACCGAATTAAAATATGAGTATACAATCTTTATCTCACTGCTACCAGATTAATCTTAAACATCCATCCATCTACCATTGTTTTACCTGGTAGGTTTAGCTGGAGAGTGTGGTGACGTGGAGGGTGAAGTCCTAAAAATGAAAATATAATAAATAATGAAATCCATACATCCTATTATTGCTATAACCTAAGTATGTCTACTTGTGTATGGCCTACCCCGTGTATATGAGGCAGCCCTCATAGGGGGAACCATCTCCCACTTCAGTGGACTCACCTGGTAAGGTAAAGGCACAGAGGGAAGTTTAATATGCAACTACTGCATATACATACTGCATATAGTTATGTATCTTCCAATTGTCTGGAAATCCCTTTCCACAGCATATAGCACACATTGAAACACAGTACTTTAACGCTTGAGACACAGAAGACTGATACGAAGCCAAACGCTGAAACAAGTTCACCGCAATGTCTGGTTGTACAGAAATCATTTCTTACTGGGAAACTGGGCTGGCACCATAACATAGTCCTCCCCGTAGGACGAGTCGTCCTTCCTGCCCTGACGGGGAGCCGCCTTGGGCCGAGGGAGGTCCACTGCCCTGTGGGCCGGGGGCCGGTGCTTGTTCCGTGTTTTGTGCTGAGGTGGAGTCATCTCCTCATCGGAATGCTGAAGAGCAGCGGGAGAACGAATGGAGTTAATAGGGGCTAAATAAAACCTTATGCTGACATTTGACCAGATTGACGGTTATTTTTACAGACACACCCACACCCAATTTACATTCAGGGCATTAAGCAAACGCTTTTATCAAAAGTGACTTACAATAAGTATATTTGTCAGAAGAAAGAGAAACAATATATCACTGTCGGTACAGTAAGGATGTTCATTGAAGTGCCAAGCACTAACAATCGCTAAGTTAACCCATTCCCCGTATACAACAAATATAGCCAGGATAAGATGCTACAGGATGAGATTACTATTTTAAAGTGTAAGGATGTACGACATACAATAAGTGCATAAGAAAGGTGTTGGGGGGGGGGGGGGGGGGGTTAAGGGGGGAGGCTATGCAGAGTTTAGGTGAACTCTGAACCACACATACATACACACACTTACATATTGAGGGGAGGGCTGGTTGGAGATGGACGAGCCGCTGGAAGAGCTAGCAGAACCAGACCCAAAGCTGGGGTAGGATGGGATCATGGGAACCGGAGAAGCTAAAAGGAGACAGAACCCGTTATGGATCTGAACAGGCAGCGGCAGCCTCAGAGTCACGTTATTCCATGTGTTAATCTCGGGGCCTACACACATTTCTTTGGAGATGGACTTGATTCCAAGAAGGGGTGGCTGAAGAACTGGTCTGCGGGGGGGGAAGACGCCAGGAATACGTCAGGATGAGGAGTGTTGAAACGTGACTCTGTGATTAGGAGGACTATGGTCTCGGGGGGCTTACCGAAGTTCATCCGATCCTTGTGGTTCCTCTGCAGGAGGCCGAGGAGCAGATGGCGGAGGTGGACGGACGTCTCCCGTGGGATGCTGGGGTGAAACAAGCAGACTTTCTGCTTAGCTCATCCCTTTGACAATGTTAATATTCAACGCAAACATGAAAACTTGCTGAGAAAACGGTGCCGTGGTTTGGCCGACTCCAACTGTTATTACAGCCATGCTTCATGTTTTTAGGAGGCTTACAGTGAAGTCAGATACAGGTCATTAGGAGGCAGGTGGGGAGGTTAGGTATCATGCTCATTTACATTTTGGCTGTTAGTCAAACCCTATACAACCCTAACCCTAACCTTATACAACCCTAACCCTAACCCTATACATTATACTGGCTAAGTATAATGTATAGGGTTAAGTATTTATCTAGAATCAATGTGTAACGGTACTTAGAATAAATACATGCACAAGTATGTAGTGTAATGTTATGGAGCCTTTACAAGTATGTAGTGTAGTATAACAGAGCATAGACAGAAGAGTAAAAAACAAGCAAGAAAGGGAATCATGTTCCTCTAATTCTTCTAAGGGCGCCAGTCTGCCAAGAGTGTTAGCAGGCGGGGGTGTGGCACCACTGGAGCGGCCAGGGATTAGCGAGGCACTGTGCTCAGGATCAGCCTAGCAGCAGCTATGTCCTGCAGAGGCTGAATCAGCTGGCTCGACAGTACAGGAAAGAACCAAACCAGGAGGTATCTGACAACTATCGTAACTACAACATCCTGAAAAACACGCCATGTTCAGCTCTAGGTATGAATACATATATGATGACCATCTGGCGTGCTTATCTGCTGGCTCCAGTCTCTTGCTAGTGTGCACTATGTTTTTTTATAATTCAGGTCCATTTTTAAACCCTGCTGCGGATTGATACAATTTCAGAAAAAAAAAACATTTTCTGCATATTTTTGTTTTTTTGAGAAAATTCTATGATTATAACGCATTCTAGATGTATTTATATCCCATCAAACCTATAACTGGTGCTGCGTGTGTGTCTCTGCCATCTGTTTATGTCTGTGCTAAGCTATGTGGGTCAGGTGGAAAGTGATCGCAGCTCAGAGCAGTTATAAATAGAACGACAAGAAAACCACAACCTTCATGACCTCACCTCATGCGCGCACACACACACACACACACACACACACACACACACACACACACACACACACACACACACACACACACACACACACACACACACACACACACACACACACACACACACACACACACGATCAAAGGCTTCATCTTTGCAACAGATGACCCTGGTTGCGAGCAATGCCCTTGGGAACAGAGCCCACATGTACACATCAGCCCTGGACACGTTCCAAGTCTGTGGTACGAGAACATCAAAGCTGAGGCATACTTAATAATCTATCCAAGTGTGAACAGGAAATACCTCAGGCTACACTAAGTGAACAGTGCAGTCTGTGCAGTCAGCTTTCACTGGAAGACAAGTGAGAAAGTCGTGCAGGGGCCCACCACACACTGCAGTAGTGCAGTACTATACTCTCTGGGCCTGGCTCAGGAACCGACGACAGAGACGCAGCCAGCAGCAGTCAGTCGATCAGTGTCAGCGGCCCAGAGATTGATGTTGTCTCGTGTGCGTCCATGGGGCGCTTTATGGGTTGTCCATGCATGTGGTTGCCGTTAAGCGACAAAAAGACCCATGCAATGTGTGCACACGTGGGGGGGGGGGGGGGGGGGGGTGAGTTGGCATGGCCCTGCCTCAGAGCAGGGACAGATGTAGGGGCGCACTTGCCCGGGAGAACGTGCACGTGGACGAGGTCCCAGAGGTACTGACCTGGGGAGCAGATTCCCGTTGCTTTCGTAGAAGAGCCGGAGCTCCTGGGGGGTGCTGGCCTGCACACACACACACACACACACACACACACACACACACACACACACACACACACACACACACACACACACACACACACACACACACACACACACACACACACACACACACACACACACACACACACACACGATCAATGTGGTATGGAAGTATGCTAAGCCAAATGAAACTGTGAGTGTGCTCGATCAGTAATAGTATCCAGAACTCTGTGTCATGCTCAGGGAAAGTGTATTCAAGGAAACCACGCCAAAAATACCCCCAGCATCAACAAAGACGTTGCACAATCCAATCCCTCACCACTGTTTACATCTCTCAGCTTGACGATAAATAAGCAAAAGATAGAAAACTTACAATTAAACAAGGCATAAGAAGTTAGCATGAAGCTATCCTGTACCATAAAAGAGGGGACATTATGTATTCTTGTCCCTAGCAGTCATAACAGGTTGAGAAACCATGTTTGCGCTGGGGTCCAAAGAAATGGCCTGCAGCCATTTCCGCATACTGTAAACAAGGGCTCATTCCTAACAAGCATCAAGTTGTTCCCGCTCATTTCCAAAAGCAAGTTAGTTGCGCAGATCAGTCACAGAGTAGGACATGTGATGTTTACTGGTTGACAGGAATACATTTGTACTTTCTGGTTCGCCTCGATAGTAAGACAATCTGTGAAGCCAAATGTAAAACACACAGCTTGGCCATTTACAGGCTACAATAATAAATAAAAGAAGAGGTGTGTGTGTGTGTGTGTGTGTGTGTGCGTGTGCGTGTGTGTGTGCGTGTGTCTCACATAGAAGGGAGCTTTCCCAGTCAGACACTGGTACACTACTGTGCCGATGCTCCAGAGGTCAGCCTTGGCATCGTAGTTCTGGGACATGATAACCTCCGGGGCCTAAGGGCAGACAAACATAGATTACAGCCCAGGAACAGGGGGACCATATGGGCCTGCCAGGACAGGAGGCTGGGCTGAAGGGCTCTGATGCTCACCATGTACATGGGGGAGCCACACAGCGTGGCCGCCATCGTGTTAGTCTGGAGATGTCGAGCAAACCCAAAGTCAGCTGTAGAGAGAGAAGACAGAGCAGGGGAGTGAGTGAGTGAGTGAGTGAGTGAGTGAGTGAGTGACTGAGTGTAATACAGTCGCCCCAAATGCCGAAAGACAGCGGATCAATTGACAAAGCTCCTTTGTGGTCACTTAATGTCCTCGCAATTTCCCCAACCTCATTTCCAGAAAACACATTAAAAAAGAGACCCTCTCTCCCCGTCCCGTAGAGAACCTCAGGCTCAGTCCCTCTCTCACATTGTGATGTTTGTGTACATTTATTCTGCAGTTGGACAAATGTGACGTCACTAAAGAGTTGAGAGAATGTGCCTCCCTCACCGATTTTGAGGCAGGTATTGCTGGGGCTGCTGCGGCGGCCGGGGGGGGAGCAGAGGAGGATGTTCTGGGGCTTCAGGTCCCGGTGGATGATGCCTCTGCTCTGCAGGATCTTCATGGCCCTGGAGATCTGCTGCAGGAACACACGGATGGTGTCCTCGCTCAGGGTACGCCGAGCTGCAATGAAACACACCACACAGGAGGAAGATGAAGGGACGGAGCCAACAACTTTCTCACAACCTTGAATGCGGCAAAATAACCACATATGTTCACGGTACATTGGATTCTGAATATAATACTTTGGATTCTGAATATAATACTACTGTCATAATTTCCTGATTTGCATCTCCACTTCAAACCGAATGACAATTCATGCAAACAACTAATAAATGTTTATAGCAACCAGAAACACCACCTGTCGAATAGCCAGCTTTCAGCATCGTGTGTGTGTGTGTGTGTGTGTGTGTGTGTGTGTGTGTGTGTGTGTGTGTGTGTGTGTGTGTGTGTGTGTGTGTGTGTGTGTGTGTGTGTGTGTGTGTGTCAACAGGTGCACGTCAGGCATTTAACTGCTTTAACAACGTGTGCTCGGTTTGGGCAGCAGCCTACATCCAAGATGGTGGAAGACGAACGGACACAAATGTAGACAGACACAAAAACAAAGAACTGATGACGAACGGAACCAACTGGGGCGGAGAAGAAGAGCTCACTGCTTAAACATGGTTGAAGATTAGCACATGTTACCGATTCAGCTGGGGGAAAAGGGTGACACACACGCACACGCACACACACACACACACACACACACACACACACACACACACACACACACACACACTGTGATGTAAGCCTGTGTGTCTATGACTGCTGTTTTCTATCCTCTGAAGGGCAGGAGATAAGGTAGTGACAGATGGGGGGGGGGGGATTGTTCAACTTTTTCCAAGCATGGCCCCTGTGCTGTAAATAGCTCCGTGGGCCTGCTGGCACGGACGCCTTCA
This sequence comes from Micromesistius poutassou, assembly GCF_964030765.1. Taxonomy (NCBI): domain Eukaryota; kingdom Metazoa; phylum Chordata; class Actinopteri; order Gadiformes; family Gadidae; genus Micromesistius; species Micromesistius poutassou. Next base: position 20,545,376 of record NC_140275.1, on the reverse strand, counting down.
GTGGGCACGCTTCCAGAGACCTGCTAGAATAGAGACCTGAATTAGATGGCGTTTAAATATAGAACCACCAACGCCAGTGTGGCTGCTTGGACTGGGAGATCTGTTTGGTTGGGCCTCAGCGTCATCCTCAGTTCTGGTAGAGGGGGTCATATGGAGGCCTTGGGAGGACATTTCCAACCAGGATGTATTTAGTTTTCAAGGAAGACTGCGGTCATACCACGGCTGTATGACTGTGGAAGATTAGTATTTATACAGTATATATATATTAGTATGTATATATAACAAAACAACACTAATTGGTTGTCTGTAAGTCTACGTGTTTACACTAGGGATTAACTCTCTGGAAACAATGTGTAGCGTCCCCACCGACCACTCGAAGGCCTCCTCCACAAACAATTCTGAGGACGCAGAGAGACAACACTTGTTGTTGACTTAACACTCAGGAAAAGGACAGACACCCGACACCAGGTTGTTATTACGAGTAACGAGCTGCGAACAGAGCAGTGTCTGTCCGGAGGAGTGTCTGTCCGGAGGAGTGTGTGTGTGTGTGTGGGGGGGGGGGTGCCCACCGCAATGCAGTGGGCACCGCAATGCGGTGGGCACCGCACCGTATTAACACTGCATTGTGTTAATACGGTGTTCTGCCAATTTCTGCTTCCTTGTCAGATTTTGCTAGTGGTTCTGCGCATGCGCATGGCGACACTATTGATCCGCGGTGTAGTATTGGTGTAAAATACACGATACATGATAAAGATGTTATAATACAGTATCAGAGTCCATCGAATCATGCTACCCTATCAAAAAGTGCTACCTTGCGTGTTTGGTAGTGTATTTAATCTGTAGACCAATTGCCTCTATCAAACGATGCTCCCACTACAGCATCACGTTATTTTACACCACTACTCGCCCCATGTACACTAAGAATATGGGGAGCATATTTTGATACTGTATTATAACGTCTTTATTGGAGATTTCAGTGGTACAGTATGTGTATTTTACACCAATACTCAATGTTGTCGTCATGCGCTTTCGCAGAACCACTAGGTAGCAAAATCTGATGGGTAGCAGAAATTGGGCAGAACACCGGGCCTGTGTGTAGCCTCCTCCCTCCCCACACACATCGCTACGGTCGGAGTGCAGGTGTCAAGGACAGAGCTCACCGCTGGGCTGACTGTAGGAAACTCACCATGCAGGTACTCAGCCAGGTCGCCTCCGTTGCAGTACTGCAGGACAACAGACAACAAGTCTGTGTTAAAGCATGAATCCAGCACTCGCTGTACAGTTAACGTTCATTTTGAACGTAGCTTACCTCCATGACGAGATAAACACATCCCCCAATCTCCTGTGGGGGGAAAGGATAAACTTTTTAATTGTTACAGAGGTAGATTGAACACACTTCTACAAGCTATGAGCCGATACAGATAAATAGCCAATCGGTACTGCCGACATATTTGCTTTACCCAGGGGCCTGTGTAACTGATCCACAATCTATCTTTTCTTCTGTCAACACTAGAGGACATGACATGTTACACCAACTCAACCCTCGGACCAGAGCGTCTCCCACCTGGGCCCCCGCCATGACTCACAAGGGGGGGGGGGGGGAACCGAATATTGAATTAGATTTAAGAAACGGTCAGTTTGATGACAGTTTGATGACAGGTGAAATTAACGCTAACAAATACTGGGATTAATGAGTTATTCACATGCATATTTTATCAACATGCATCGATTGAGCCTTATATGGGGTACGTCTTCCATATAATACCAGGGCAGGTGTCACATCTCCCACATTGTGGGACAACAAGCCTGTTATTGGGGAAGCTGTTGTCTCAGCAGCCTGGTGTGGGCTACACAGGGCCATTTGTTTTGATATAGCTGACACAGGTGATCAAATGGCTTATTACAGTGGATCCACTAGGAGTTGTGGGAACCGGCACACAGATATAGAGCTATGTCCAAAGTTTCAAGACATATCCTGTCTGGAGCTGTCCCGCCTTCTGATAGGCCCACACCCATGTCCTACGTCTGCATTTCCCTGCGGATATAAAGTACTACTCTGCTCTATCTCTAAGCCCAACTGGTGAGTGTTCGGAATACCAATGTAGTACGTGTATAAACGTTCACAATGTTAAAGATGAATCTTTGTAAATAAATCCCAATTGGACACGTGCTCGCGTGAAAACTACAACAACCAGAGAGCCAACCAGCTCTCTCCCCACACGTGCGGATGACGCGCAATGTTTTCGCACATGTCACCGTAGAGCCACGCTTGTGTTTGCGTCCTCACTGAATAACACACGGATGTCTGGTACGAGGAGGAAACGGGATACACTCAAGTGTGGTTCAAGGAAAAGTGAATCCAACCCTACCTGATAGTCGAGTAGACCGACGATGTTTTCATGTTTAAGTTCCTTGAAAAGAGAGAGAGAGAGAGAGAGAGAGAGAGAGAGAGAGAGAGAGAGAGAGAGAGAGAGAGAGAGAGAGAGAGAGAGAGAGAGAGAGAGAGAGAGAGAGAGAGAGAGAGAGAGAGAGTGTGGGACAGTCAGAATTGGGAATGAAACCATAGCGCACATTTTAATGAGGTGATCAACGTCATACCTCATACCTTCAGAATCTTAATTTCTTTCCCGAGTAGGACTTGTGACTTGGCCAGATTCTTCTTGTTGATGCACTTGATCGCAACTTCACAATCGCGCTTCTTCAAAAGAAAACAAAAAAAACACAATGTTTTCAACACAGCACACAGCAGTATGAACAATATATCATAAGATGAAAACAAGTGAAATACCTCTTTATGTCTCCCCTTGAACACCACAGCGAACGCACCGTGACCGATAAGGTCCTTCCTGCTGAACTCGAAGCTGCCCACAGTCTCCATGGATCAAAGACGGACGGACACTGTTCCACACGATCAGGACTTACAGGAGATCTTCTCGGTCACAATCATGTCCATATCATCCATTTAAAAATCCGTCTCCATACATGACAAGATGTCTTAATCAGAGCTAAATCCAGATCGTAGCCTACAATAAAGCGCGTTGTAGTGACGCGTATGCGCGGTGCGCAGGAGAGAAACACGAATTATGTCAACTTAATATGCCAACTCCTTTTACCTCTTACTGAACCTCGTATCTAAAATCCCATGAAAACAATACTTATATCGCTGTTTTGGAAGGTGTCTCAGCAGAAAACCATTCAACAAAGGGCACACTCGTTATCCAGCTTTCCTGTCTTAACTTTGTAGGACGGCTGCCGCTGTAGTTATTCATATCATAGCACGCATGCGCACTGAGGGCTGCAGGCAACACTCACCTCTCTGGTTTTGCAGGCGTACTGGCTGTCATCATTCCTGCAACTAAGTTGTATAAGCAGCTAGGGTGCTTAGAGGCACAACAAATCTGCAGGATGTTGAGGGATTTAGGTGCACCCATCCCATTCGTCAACCCCTCGTTCTCCATCCCTTCTCTTCCTTTAGATTCTATTTCAATATTTATTTTATTGAATACATTTCATGTATTCGTGTTAGTATGATATATAGTACATAAATTATATTATTTTCCAAATAATGTACCTTTAATTTTCTTCACTATTTTTTCTGATAAAACACACACACACACACACACACACGCACGCACGCACGCACGCACGCACACACACACACACACACACACACACACACACACACACACACACACACACACACACACACACACACACACACACACACACACACACACACACACACACACACACACACACACACACACACACACACACACTTTATCTCATGTAAGTAAGTGGTCAAATCCCTAAATCGAAAAAAACAGCTGTGTTTGGCACTAGCAAGGGTCAACAATGTGGAGTATTGTATGAAAGAAAGGGAACTTTAAAAAAAGCCAAGACACTATGTATTATCATATTATCTTGAGTATTTAATGAACATAATGTAAAGGAAACAGAACAACAGTCTCTAGCTAGTACCTTAAAAACGTTTTGATAAATACAATAGAATACCATTTCTAAAATACTTGAAAGCAATCATTGAATATTAACTTGCCTATGTATAAAAAAGAGACATGAAAAGTGAGAACATGAGTGATTTTACAGTAAAGCATGATGATGGTGATTCAGTGTAAGATCAATCAAGAGTAAAACAAAAATCCATTAAATCTCACAGTTTCTGGACAATATATAAAATATATCTAAGTGTAATTTTATTTAATTAGGCATTCCTTTCAAATGAAAATGAGCCTCACATCAAGCTGAAAACTGAAAACATAATTCACAGAACTGTGTCTGAAACACAGCTGAGTATTTACTACCCATCCAAAAAGCATCAAACATGAAGTCTACAAACATTCGAGGTATTGCAAAAATACCAAAGTCAGTTAAATTCTGAAAGAGATCCTATGAACGCACCTGTGACACAGCAACGGACGACATATGGCGACTGAATCGTGTGGTTGTTTACAGATATCGGGTGACAGAATACAGAATAATACATTTTGAAATAAATAAATAGATTGGAATGTTTGGTTTCATTTACTGATAATCCTTAAAAATAATCAGAGTTATTGTTTTTAAGTTGTTAAATATGGTGGCGTGAGAACATTTGTTTTGCAGCCTAAAACAGACCAAGTAAATGAAGCAATGTGTCATTGTGGATTTAATACCTTCATCCTTACCTCCATTTTAAGACATGAACAGATCTTTACCATTACCTACTTTCAACATGGTGAGGCCCTGTCAGCCCACCACTGTTACCCCCACCCTATTAAAATGGAACTGAAGTAGAAGGTATAGAATAATGTACAGGTCTGAGAGCATCACAGCGCCCTTTAAATAACCTCTGGCTGAAACAAACAAGAGACACGGGCTACGTGGGGGAAAGCATAAACAAGGGTTCTACTCCAGAACCTGAACACACAGAATGGCCTCAGGCCACCTGATATGGAGGGTGAAGGTTAAAGGTCAGGCCACTTCCCCATATCAAACCCAAACCCATGTCCTCTCTTCTTCTTCTTCTTCTTCTTCTTCTTCTTCTTCTTCTTCTTCTTCTTCTATTTCATTGTTTAGATCCAATCCATGTCTCTAAATGAGAACACAACATGGCGTGGCTCAGTCCTTTGCGTCTGCCATCAACACCCAGAACCTACCTATTAAGTATATGTTTTGCTGTGTTTTCTATCTACATTTGAGTGGACCATAAGGTAAAGAACGATGAATAGCCATACTCTGGCCAGTGTTGAGTCTATGCTAGCAGTTGTACGCGGCCGCACCTCACTTGCATCGACCGCCAGAGGGACGTCCGACGCTGAGCCAGAGTTCCTCAGACGGCCGAGAGGTCGATGCGATTCGCAGAGTTGGTGCTCTTGTCCCACGTGTTCATCTTGGTGGGGGTCATCCCTTCCTTGTTCCCGTTCATCTGGAGGTCATAAGAGGACGGGGTAGGACAGGGGGTTGGAGAATTAGCGATTTGCAAGCAATGGCTGCATTTTGGCCGATTCAACCTCACGTCGACCACACTCACAATGTCGGAGTTGAAGGGCTTGACGTTGATGTTGCGGATGGAGCTGCTGGTGAGGGACCACACCTTAGTTTTGTGTTTGAAGGCAGCTCTGACCTACAAGAGGAAGTCCAGCAATGAGTCCTGTTCAATGAGGGTGCTATAAGCCATGAATACAGAGAGAAAGGGGACAGACAACACCTTACCTCAGAGTTCAGGAGACAGTGGAAGAGGAAGACAAAGAATCCCTGATGAGAAATACAAAAATACAATTAACCAGGAGTGCAAGCAGTCACATGAGGTGTTCACAGCCCACCCACCACCTATCCCAGTGGCTGCCCATCAAGCCAATCACGGGTGTAGTCTTTTCTCCTGTGGCACCTATGCCTCCGACTTTGTTCTTCTTTTTTACTCCCATAACCAACACACACACACACACACACACACACACACACACACACACACACACACACACACACACACAGGTTTAAAGATCCCATGGCATGCTACTTTATGAATGCTTTAATACAGCTGTTAGTGGGCCCCTAATACAGTACTTTTATTGAAGACGTTTAAGAAATTCAGCCTTGTTGCAGAATTATAGCCACTACGAGCCAGTCCCACGATGAGCTCTCCACAAACGTGCTGTTTTTAGAGGCGGGTCAAGGTGGAGGGTGGGGGTGTGGCCCTGAGCAGCTTGCGGCCACGGTACCATGCGCTCGTGTTTACAGTGGATGTATCGCAATGGCGAAGCGCACACAGCTTTTGGCCGTGTTCTGTAAATATTCTAGAACACTCCGGGTGCTCCGGTGGGAGTCCTGGAGCTCGATATCTAAATAATATCATATTATACATAGATATCTATATCATATAATATCTATTATCATGGCCAAAATCTGTGTGCGCCTCCAGACGATATTATGAATCTCAAACGACTGCGTCGGGTTCTCCGACGTCTCTGGTTCTTCCACATTCACATCAATCTGAAGTAGACTGAACCGCGACATGGAGGAGAAAGGGATTGTTGCCCGCGATTGTTCACCGCGATTGTCTCCCGCTGGAGCCCCGGTGGTGCCTCGGCGCAGCGGGCAGAGGGCAGCGGGCAGAGGGCAGCGGGCAGAGGGCAGCGGGCAGCAGGCAGCGGGAGAGAATCGCCGGCAACAATCCCTTTCTCCTCCATGTCGCGGTTCATGTACTTCAGGGATTCAAAGCCAAAGTTCCTTTCCCCCAATTCCTTCTCAACCATGGCTGAGATAACCCCCACTACGAGTCTCGTTGTGGAAATACCAGAGACGTCAGAGAACCCGACGCAGTCTAGTCTTTTCACCAAATGCAAGCCTGCCTTATTGTGTTGCGTGTTATGTGCCATAACACCAACAGCAGAACGGTTATCCAAATAACAAAGAAGTGTACAACACTTGCGTTACAGTGTGTGTACTGACACACAAACACACACACACACATGAGGCGCTAGCACGGTCGTAGCTCATTGTCTCATTGGCGGGCCGAATTCTCTGGCCAGGCAAAGCAGAGAAAGGGGAGGTAACATTTCCCCGTATGACGACATACGGGGAAAATTCCAAATCAGCACGTATGCGTCTTGTTTTTTCAAAGGCAGAGCAGGATACCTAGTGCTCGTTTTACACCGAACACCATTTCTAGCTACTGGGGGACCATAGGCAGGCCAGGGGAACTCATATTTATATTAGAAAACCTCATAAAGTGACATTTTCATGCCATGGGACCTTTAATAGTATATGCCGTTTATGTGTGATTCTGTGCCATCTGCTGGCGAAGGGGTGCATTACGCTTAAGAGTGTGTCAGGAAATGAGATATCAACACAAAACTGTTTACACTTGTTAAGGGAGGGGTCCTCTATGTTCATGGAAAGTTTCAAGTTCACTCCTTCTGGTTCAGACTTGTGATGGAAATGGAGCATTTGCGCTTAGCTTAGCATTTATTCAAATTTAAACAGACATTATTTTTAGCTGCACCCAATTGTTACACACATGTTAAGGAGGGTGGCCTCTATGTGCCCCTGACCACTTCTTATTCTCAAGCGTAATTGTGATTGAATATAATATTGAATATTGCAATTTTAGTCAATAGATCATGTGTCATTTGAAGCTATGGTTCTGAAGAAGATTTTTTTTAGTTTCCCAGAAATGTCATTATGTAGAGGCAAGAGGCAAAAATGTTCATCATACAAAATAAGGCATGTACACCAAGTTTCCGTTTTCCGTTTTTTCGGCCGGATATTCTGAGCGTTTCACTTTGACCGCAAATTATAGCGCCCCCTATCGGAATTTCAGAACCAAACTTTATCATGACCTGCTTACTGGGGGTATGTATATAAAGTCCACCGCTGAGAAATGGGCAGTACCAATCCGGAATAATAACACCCAAACCCTACAATAACAAAAGGTATCCACAGTTACACTGTGAACACCTAATACATTTTCCAGCAAACAACGAGTCACCCCATGAAAACTCCTTACTTGTAACGAGTTAAACACGGCGAAGATGTAGAGGAACGCCAGGGAATGTGTGTTGACGGTGAGAACGCCAAAGATCCAAGCGATGCCCAGGATAGGCAGCAGCACGGCCACCGCCTTGGCAGTGAGCCTACACACGCAGCGGGGGGGGGGGGGGGTGGGGGGGGAGAGAGGAAGGTTACAGCCACGTCTGGGGTTGGAATCCAACGACACCATTCGGAGCAACGTCCCATGTTCAGGGGAACTCACTTCACAGCGTTGGCATCTCCGTGAACCTTGTAGCTTTCTGCGCTAATCCGAGATATGATCCGTGTGACAGAAATCAGAATGCCAATGTTGACCTGGACAGAGAGCACACGCATCGCCTCTGTCAGGCCACACACCACGGACACGTGTGGTAACGGTAGACCGAGCCAAGACTGAGTCAGACGGTATAAAATGTTGTAACATTTGAAACGGCGGGCCTTTCTCACCACAATGACAAAAAGCGCCGGTGCCACAAAGGCCCAGATGGCTCCGTTCTTCAGAGACAGCCAACAGCTGAAAGAGAGCAGGGGGAAGGTTCAAGAGCAGCCATTATCGACCGCTAATGGCTCCGTTTTGAGTTACAGTTATAGCTACGTACTTTTCAGAGGCCGTTAACATGTTTTGAGAAACCTTCCTAGTTCGGTGGCCTAAATAGCTGCGGTAGAAAAGTGCGTAGCGCATGTCTCAATATCCAGTGGATTGAGTCATACTGTAAACACGGGTTATGTCTGTTTAGTGACAAATGACTGTAAACTAATAAGGGGGAAAACGGTTCAACCCAGTTCCAGTTTGATGGTTATTACTGGAGTATCAAGGGTCAGACATGAACTGAGGCTCTTCACGCCTGTAGCCTTGTTTGTGCACACAGATAAAGGTATTTACTTATCAACTTCTCCATAGCTGGGCATGGACGAGGTCATGGAGACCACACAGATCACCAGAGGGGAGCCTGTAGGGGGACACAGAGATGACACACAATGACACAGAGATGGGTCATTGCTGTTTGAGGATCACACAACTTAACCAGCAAAGAATCACAGTCACATCATATTTAGGGGGCCAAGCACAAAGGTCGAGACGCCCTATTGTAATTGTTAGTTTTTTTATTTTTTTGTTTATTTTTCTTACTATCATTTTTTAATGGAAAGAGAGTAAAAGTGTCTAAAAAATAATTAAATATTGTGTACATAACATTTGGCATTAGTCTACTGCTCCCAATATGTGCTGCAAATTGGAATTGAAGGAGGCTATTAAAGAGAGTCAAGTTGTCACCATCAATGGTCCTCATTCAGCTCTGCGCTGTTAGCTCTGTTCGGAATTGACCCACGGTCATCGCCATAGCGACACAACAGTTTGTTACTATAAAGTCATATTTCCAAATAGATTATTGTGTCTTTGTTTTTTTCTATTATGTTAAGCATGCCAGATGGATAGGTGTGGTTGGCAGGGTCGCCTGAACATTATGGTGTTCATTAAATGGCTTCATCATTTAATGAACACCATAATCCTCCATCTGGGATTATATCTAAACTGAAACAAAGCTATGAGATGTCCGCACTAATTGTGCTTGACCCAGGTCTTTGTCGTAACACGTTCTCCAGTGTCGGGCTGTTCATTGCTCATGTATATCGTTAACTATCTATCTATCTATATAGAACTCTTAATACGTCACCACGTTCACAGCTCCTGCTTGCTGTGACCTGACCCGGGCTCCACCGCTCATTGAACATTACCGAATAAAAAAGAGATCTTTCACTTTGAAAGAGGAAATTAAACGAAAAACTCTCTGAGATTTATAGTTGCACAACAGCGGGAACTATTAATGACAAAATGATTGCTTTCCATCATACGTGTGTGTGTGTGTGTGTATCCGGCATTGGGTTTTGCAGTTGGCCCACGACGAGAAAGAACTACTTTGGCAGAAAATCCGGTTACTCATATGAGGGATATCTTATTTCCACTAATTGTTTCAGTGTGTGGAGGAGGCGAGAGCGAGCAGGAGAGCTCAGCGTGATGCGTTCAATGTGTCCCAGTTGAACCCGGGTCCGTCCACTTAGGAACGGCCATTGTACGAGCACAGACAAGTCAAATATGAGTCATTGTTTGATATTGAAATAACGATTAAAGTGATTTGTTTGTATTTAATGAGGAGTTGGTTCGAGGGAAAGTGGCTCCTGTGAGGTCTGAGGTGTTATCGCCGCGGTTACCGACAAATAACGGAACAAAGAAAACAATAATTTAGAAAACTGAGGAACTTTGTTTATTCCTTTGCTTAAAGCCAATGTATAATTAATATTCTCATTGTCACTATTGTTATATGTGGTTATATATGGTTATTATCTACAGGTACATGTTGTGACCAGCGGGTGGCGGTGGGCGTACCCCAGCCGATGGCGTAGTAGTACAGGTGCTTGCTGCCCTCGGAGCCGAACACCTTCACCACCATGCTGTAGAGGTGGAGGCCCTCCACCAGCATCCAGGCAAACGCACTCAGGAAGAAGAAGTGCAGCAGGACCGCCATCACCTTACAGGGCAGCTGGATCGCACACAGGCACGCGCACACACACACACACACACACACACACACACACACACACACACACACACACACACAGAGACAGACACAGACACAGATACATGCACATTCACAGACACACACGCACACGCACGCACGCACACACACACACACACACGCACACACACACACACACACACACACACACACACACACACACACACACACACACACACACACACAGACACACGCACATTCACAGACACACACGCAGACACAGACACAAGCACACACACGCACACACGGACACAGACACACACAGACACACGCGCATAAGCACACTCACAAGCACACACACACACACACACACACACACACACACACACACACACACACACACACACACATACACACACATACAAATAGGAAAATATGCACAAACACACACACAGACACACACAGACATAATGGCACGCACATAGAAACATGAAGGCATGCACAAACATTCACACACATGCACATGAAGAAGATTAATTTCCGTTATTTCTGGCTGGGGTGATGACCTCAATGTTCGGTAAGGGGAGAAGGGGAGGAAGAGGAGTAGAGGGGAGGAGGGCAGGGGAGGAAGAGTAGAGAGGAGGATAGGGAGGAAGAGGAGTAGAGGGAGGAGGATAGGGGAGGAAGAGTAGAGAGGAGGATAGGGAGGAAGAGGAGTAGAGGGAGGAGGATAGGGGAGGAAGAGTAGAGAGGAGGATAGGGAGGAAGAGGAGTAGAGGGAGGAGGATAGGGGAGGAAGAGTAGAGAGGAGGATAGGGAGGAAGAGGAGTAGAGGGAGGAGGATAGGGGAGGAAGAGTAGAGAGGAGGATAGGGAGGAAGAGGAGTAGAGGGAGGAGGATAGGGGAGGAAGAGTAGAGAGGAGGATAGGGAGGAAGAGGAGGAGAGGGAGGAGGATAGGGGAGGAAGAGTAGAGAGGAGGATAGGGAGGAAGAGGAGTAGAGGGAGGAGGGCAGGGGAGGATAGTGGAGGAAGAGGAGTAGAAGGAAGGAGGATAGGGGAGGAGGGGAGGAAGAGGAGTAGAGGGAGGAGGGTAGGGAGGATAGGGGAGGAAGAGGATTGAAGCTAGGAGAATGGGGAAAGTATGGGAGGAAGAGGAGTAGAGGGAGGAAGGAGTAGAGGATAGTGCAGCAGCAGGGAGGAGAAGCACACCGTTCCGGGCTCGAAGCGAGAGCTGATGAGCAGCAGGATCTCGGCCACCAGGATGGCGAAGGACAGGTTGGCGTGGATGTGGTAGCGCTGGTTACGAATGGTGCTCACCGACCTGCACGCGACAGCAGACTACAGTCAGGTCCCTCAAGCAGGAGTACTGCTGGGCCTCCTGCACAACCCCATGGACGTCTCTTCAGTAGAGAGGAGAGGTCTGCACCCCCAGATTAAATCATCTACAGTCGGCTGTGCTAATGATCATGTCGATCGAAGGCTCGCAATCCTCAAACGTCATGATAACTCTCACAGTCTGAAGAGAAACAGGACCAGCGGAGAGAGGATACTGCGGTGGACAAACAGTGACTAGACAGGGGTTCTGCTCTGACTCTCTGAGCTCTGTCAGTTAAGAGTCATAATCAGTGTTGAAGTCCATGATCAAAGGAAGACTAGACTGTGAGCAAGTCAAAATACCTTAAACAATCACTGCAAAACACTGTATAAACGCACATCAATAAAAACCCTGTAAAAACACACGCCAATAAAGTCACTGTAAAACCAACACACATCATTACAAATGCTTTTAAAAACACACACTGAGGAGATGAGTGAATTAAAAGGCGCTTTGCATGTTGATGTTTGACATTCCCCTCCATGGGTCAGGATGAGGCCATGGATACAAGCCGAACCAATGTAAAGTCCCAAAAACAGAAAGAATAAAATGTAGGTCCATAAAATGGATGCATATTTCAAATCAATACATTACAAATGACGCGATTATACTCACGACAGGATTGCAAAAGTGACCAGAGTGATTGCGAGACAGAAGATGGAGATGGAGCAACCGATGTAACCGATGATGGACAGTGCCACCTGGTGGACCTCACTAAGCTGTGCACAAATAAAACACAAACAAAACGACAAATTATAGAGTACATAGCAATAAATTATAAACACAACATTATCTTGTTTACGAGTCTTTTAAGCAACCCGCCATGTTACAAACCATAAAGTGAAGCCAGAACTCTGGAGATGAGCCAGAATGTAATTAACAAAACAGTGACCTCTGCTGGCCAGAAGGGAGCCCAGAAGCATCGCTACACTTTGGGCCTTGATATTACTGGCATTGCCAAGATGTACAGAAGTAAGTGATTAAGGTTAGACTCTCCCAGCCATACTCTATTCCAGAGGCGCTGCCATGTTTCCTTTAGAGTTCACTAGAAGACGGGGTGGCCAGGAAACATAAAGTGGTCTTGATGAGATGGATGCTGATCACCGCGTTAGTGACCCTAGTTACTGTCTGACATCATGTCATTGTAATAAAGTTGAGACGAATGAAAGAAAAAATGAAAGCCCTCCGAAAAACCATATTAAGGGGCTTGGGTGCTTTTTGTTTCCAATGGTTTCTCTCTTGTATCTTACATGATTGAAAGTTTTTTTAATGCAAATATATATATTATTTTTTTGTTATATATACTGTATATTGTTTAAATTATTTATTAATACGATTTTAAATCATATTAATTAGTTATAGAACTAATAACCACAACAATACTATTCATGTAATATTACTAAGCAACACTACTGCCTCTAACATCTGAACCTTTTTTATTAGAAAATTCTAAAATCTTTATTGGGGTTAATAACACATTAAGCACTAAATGTTATGCTTTTGTTCTTCCTAAGACTTGTTATAAGCGTGGTGAATCCCATCTGATCCCAGACTTCCCATCTGGGATCAGTAGATAAAGGTAAAGGTGTCTTCTGCAGGGAGGAGGGGGGGATTCCATCCAGGCCGCTCTAAGGATCTGGTTTTGATTCCCCATGCACCCTCCCTGCAGTGCGCCTTGTCATTAGGGGCCATGCCGCGTGGGATCCTGCAGCTGAGGAAACCGGGCCCTCCACTAATTAGAGAGCAGCTCGTGGAAAGTATAGACTCAGACGGATCTCTGCTACCCAAACACAAAACCTTCACCGAAAGCGAAAGGCCCTCTTTTTCCTATTTAGGGACACCATCTGCGAGTCACGGCCGTAGCACAGTGCTGAGAGTCTGGACAACGGTGAAGAGAAGAAGAAACCAAAACACTGTGGTGGTGACAGCAGCCGGCAGGGAAGTTTGGCCTCTGGCACCTGTTGTTGGCAAACGGGCCTTTCTGAACCGTCAGATAAATACGAATGAACAGTAAAAAAGGGAAACCGCTGCGACTTGAAGTTGTTCCTGATTTCCATTTGATTGCAGGAGGAACAGCAGATACTTTGTGTCTAACTAAATAAGACAAAAAAACGCTCCCTCTGTGAGACTCGAGAGGAGTCACGAGGAGAGAGGCCGACTCTTCTGGGGAGCTAAATGCAGCACATCATTCTGGTTTGCCACAGAGCTGCCTCTCATGAAGTCACAAGGACTAATGATGCTGCTCTGGGTCCCACACCTCCGCTCACCCAGAGCACAGATCAACATGGAGACGTGCATCTTGCCCTGCAGAGATGTCCTTCAAAATCACCAAGAAGGTGCAGTGGTGGGTCACTATGTGGTGATACACCACTCCATCCTCCCCAACACCCTTCATACCAGTCCAGTGACCAGACTAGTGAGGAGCACGCCAGGACCCACAGCATGGTCTTCTTGTATGTACTGCTGCCTCCCTAATGCCTTGCACCACAGTGCACTGCTTATCACCACAGAATACTCTGTCACTCACCAGTAAGCACTGACCCAGCAGGTAGCCAAACATGACTGCCAAGGGCAAGTTCGGGTGCTAATTTCTGTTTTGATTGATTGATTTAATTGATCCCTCGCTCTCTCATTAAAATGTTGCTGCTGCCGTCCTCCGTCGGCATCGGCATTCTCCTCCTCCAAGTCCTTGACTCCTCTCGCTCCTGCAGCAGGAGCTGCAGAGGAGACCTCACCCGGGATCCATCTAGCCACCCCACTACCACCAGCTAGTCCCCATCATCTCTGCTCCCGGCGGATTTACAGGCTTCTTCGTCCCATGCAGAAGAAGAAATCACCAGAAATCACCAATACAGCCCAATTCTTTTTGGTGTATTAATAAACTTTTTCAAACCTAAACTAGTCTTCCAGATGTATACATAAGTATTGCCTGGAGGGCTTCCCATCACATCTAGAACATTCTGTTTTCGTGTTTTGTTTTTGTTGTGTTTTTGTTGTTATCGTGTGGAACCCCGGAAAAGATGTCCTACCTTCACGGGCACGACCTGCATCAGGATGGCGAAGTTGGTCAGGTGGTTACACAGACACACGGAGTAGTTCACGTTCCCGCCCGAACGCACGCAGCCCTGATTGGACCACACTCCCTCCTTTGAACTGGAGATGCAGAGGAGACAATAACCATGGTTACGAGTGAGAAACGTCAACACAGAGAAGCCGATGTTGATTCGATACTCACATCTTCTTAAGAAATGTTCTCATGCATTAAGCTGAGAAAAGCCAAGTAAAAGCACAAGACAAATTAACCTCTTTTCCCTGCAAACACAGAGAACAATGGGAACCATGTGGGGTGGGCTGTTACTGGACGAGCACGGAGATGTGTTCCGCGGCGTTTCATCTGTGACAGGACAATCCAATAATTCCCCCCTTTCTTGAACTTTGGGGGCACCAGCGGAGTAGAGGGAGGAAGCGTCCCGAGTCCAAGTAAAACACACTCCCTTTTGAAATGATTGATGCTTTCTAACCCGCCTCTTGGCCGTGCTGATGTGATTACCGTGTTTTCACAGAGAGAGCCGCCTGCATACCATAGCTCAGGATGCAATGCTGTGCTTTACGCTATCCATCTCAGCAACTGACACCGAGTCAGTCTTAGTTTTTTATCGTGCATTTGTTTAATATGAGCCATCCAAGAAAGTTGTAAGACTTTGGACTGTAGTGCTCTACTTTGGATTCACAGTATTGGTTCTTTGGGGATCTTTCATTGGGGGGGGGGGCATAATGGGAGCATGCTGGACTTATGCATGCTGCATAACGCTCGACAGGGACTCACCTATAATCTAAGAAGGCACAGTAGAGGAAGACTTTGTTGCTCTGATTGACGGCTTGTTCCTCTTGGTCTTTGGTCTAAAAAGAGAAAATGACACAAACACAAATGGTTATAAAATAACAGCCGACAGCACTGCATGCCGTGATTCAGTTAATCAATACAACTTGGACACTTGATTTGAAAATCGATTCAATTTCGTTATTTATTCGTTCCCATTTTTCCTCCATCCTTTCTTTCTTCTTTCGTTCTTGGTTTCTTGGTTTCTTTGTTTCCTATTGTTTCTTCTCCCCTCCTTTCTTGGTTTGATCCATATGCCCACCGGAGGCGTGACAGCTTGCTCGAGGTTTAAAACAGAGGCCTGTGTGTTTAAACTCTGTGTGTAAAACACACCGTCCCAACGAAGAACCCCATCACTTGCTCCGTTGCTGTGCAACATCTGAGAGGGCGCTCGGTCTGGACGAGCCGGGGATCAGGACAAAACGAGAGCGAGGGAAGGGAACTGGCGCAGAGAGGTGTGAAGGTGATTATTACCACGGCAGAGACTGCTGAGCGCCTTCAACGGTTTTGATTTGATTACAACTCACTTCTTCCAAACAATTCCTTAATATGCAATTTGGCCTCTCCCCGGGGGACAGTGATCTAATGGCTAAAGAGCAAGAATCTGTTAATCAGGGCTTGGCGGCGGGGGTTTGAATTAACGCCGGCCCTCCCTCTCCTCGATATGTCATCCGTAGAAAACAAACAGTGAGAGAGCCGGGCCGCCTGCACACCGGAGCGATGACACGCCTCTCCTGATTGGCCCAGAGGCCCAGACGCCTGAGGCCGAATAAGTGTATGTTGAGATCGACCGTCTGCCCGGCTTCCTCCTGGAAAAAGTGAGGGTCGGAGAGAGAGAGAGAGAGAGAGAGAGAGAGAGAGAGAGAGAGAGAGCGAGAGAGAGAGAGTGCGACTGACAGACAGGTCTGTCTGTTTCCTGGCCCCATCGGCTCCATGATTCATATTACCGAGAGCGGCTCAAGACGTCGTCGGCCTCGTTGTAACACAAGAGCTGCTTTTACTCTGTCCTGTTTCCTCCCAGGCAGCCTCTGCAGGCCTCCTGGTTAATCCACCCGTAGAGAGAATGGACGGGGCCCGGGCGTGAGCGGGGTCAGGGGCTAGATCAAGGGGGCCGGGGTATCACACAGCTTCAAACCCCCCTTCAAACTCATCATCTACATCCAGCTCCGTGCCGAGGGCCTCTTGTGATTGCCTCCAGTGCAGGAAGTCTGTCAACACTGAATCCCCTGAACTCATCTTCGTCGCCGGATTTAAATAATATAATAATAAAGTCCACAAAAAAGGGCGATGTTGCAAACAAATCAGATCATCACCTAAGTGTGGAGTGGTGCTTGGCCTGAAGTCATCTGTAGCGACTGTGTGTCCGGCGATATTTCAGGACAGGGATGCGAATCCTCATGTCACTGGTGAGTGTTAGAATGCACATTGAACCCCAACCCCCACGTCCCCTGTCCCCTTCTCCTTTTACAGAACACACGCCTGGACGCTCCAACTCTTTATTAACAGCAGGAGGTGCCGGGGAAAGCAGACCTGGAGGTCAACCCCTAGAGGTACAGAGCCACGGAGCGGACGTACAGACGGAGGGACGGAAGGACGGACGGACGGACGGAGGGATTATGGGATGGAGGAGGGACTGTTATGGTTAGACCCGGCCCAAGATGGAGCCTGGATAACAGAGGTGTTGCTGGACCCTTGACAAAGCTTTGACCTGACGCAGAGCGACGCAGGTCGACGGGATCAGGAACCGAGGGAGTTCAATTACACACCCACACACACACACACACACACACACGTGCGCACGTGCACACACACGCGCACACAGACAAAGACACGCACACACACACACACACACATACATACACACACACACACATACACGCCGCTCACACACACACACACACACACACACACACACACACATACACACACACATACACGCCGCTCACACACACACACACACACACACACACACACACACACACACACACACACACACACACATATATAGGAAAATCCTGCATTGAGATGACTGCATTGACTCAGGTGCGGGACGTAAGCAGAACCAGCTGTGAAGGTATAGGCTGTTAACCATTAAGGGGACCCAGCGGCGGGGAGGGGACCCCTCTGTGAGGTTGACGTGCCCGTCCTGTGGCACAGCGTTGCATAACAATTATCGAGGGCGAGGGGAGATTTGAAGCAGAGCCCCGGGGTTCTGAGCAGCTGGCTGACGATACGCTCTCAGCTAATGGTTCCGAGTTCCTCTAGCTCGCCTCCAGCCCTGTGATAGCAAACAGACGCACCGTGACTGCAGACCCATTTTCTGCCTTGCCGACCGGTGCTGCTGCCTGTGGGAGGGGCGTATCCGTCCCGTTGATCCAAAGCATATGGGTTTCGGAGGCATCGTTCGTCCCTTAAAAAACTGTTTGGGAAGGTTTGGGCGGAGAAGCCAGGGCATTCTTCCTGTCACATCTGCGTGTAATCCCTCCATGACAAAAGAGAGCAGTTAGTGTTAAGCCGTTGGCCCCTGTCTGAGTGTCCATCAGACAGCAGACAGCCCTGTGAGTGACAGAGCTGGCGTGATCAGCCCTCTCTGTGGTTAGAGGAGCCGTACCCAGCTCTGACATCGAAAGTCTCTCCTCATCCAAAGCCCCGGGGAGATTCTGGGCCCAGCCACAGTGTGGCTTTCCAAATGGTTAGAATATGGGCAAGGCAACAGATAGAGTGTCAGCAGGCTGTGCCAACATGCTAAGGCATTTTTCCCCACACACACACACACACACACACACACACACACACACACACACACACACAGACACACACACAAATACACACACACAAACACACACACATTTGCATGCATGCAAAAGTATGTGTGTGTGCAAACACACACACACACACACACACACACACACACACAAACACACACACACAAACACACATATAAAGCCAGACTCTGTGCAATTCAACACCACCCTCTTTTGTTCTACATTATAGACTATTTGAATAAACTTCACGGATGAAAGACAATGAAGCCTGAGACATATTTCAACACAATACAAATCTGAGTTGTGCTTACACAAAACATCTTCTGAGGCTTGAAATATCAGATGTGCACTCACAATTCAGTTGAGTGAAATTACGTTGTTTTTTTTCTTCTCGACATTTCAATTTTTCCCAAAATTTGCGAGGAAAGCCAAAGTGCTCTTTGGATCGCAATTCCAAAAAACTTCATGTGGTGCTGATATCATCTCAGAACAACACGACTGCCAGCAGGAATCATAGTGGCCATGAAATGCAACCCTACAGTTAATCACCCTCGCGAAGCCACTTTCATTAAAACTACAATGACCGTCCCTCCGTGACTAAGTGTTTACGACACACGAAGGCAGGGTTATTGAGTTAGCCCGATTGAGACGTCGGCTTTCTGACTTGACAGATCGCATTAGACATGGCACATAATGTATTCCAGACAGCCGATATACAACACTGATGAGAAAGGTAAGGAAAACGCCTGGTTTTCTCTGTATGTTTAGGGGAGTCCCATACATATGTACATATGGTATATATATATACACGATCAAATGTCTTGGCAACAGCATGGGGAACAAACACGGTATCGGGTTCATGTTTCATGCACACAGACACCCAACCTCCCTTCATACAAACGTTTATTACGTATAAATATATATATATATACCAGCTGATCTAATTCACAATCTATTTATAGGTATGTATACTGTACATCAGATCAATAGAAACCAGTTCAAACCACAGCCTTGATCCGTCAGCGAGCACGCCACAGCCACAGCACAGAGCGCGCAGACCCGGAGAGGAGCGGGAGGCCGGGGTGGGGTGATGTCATGCTACCATGGGACGTGTAGCGAGCCATGCAGCTGTGGCTCTGCAGGCCCAAAACAACGCAGCAACGAGTGCTGAAAGGCCTGAGAGGGTGTGAAGTAACATTACAGACAATTAAACAACTGCGCACATTTCGCCGTTGTTTTTGAAGGAATCGCTGCCTCGGAGCTTGTGTCGGCGCACCGGCCATGTTTTAGGGAACGCGGGAATCTCCGTCTGTCACCTGAGTCTGAGGCGTCTCGTGTTTGTTTCGTACGCCCATTTGAACGGGATCGAGCGACACATGGCAGCGCCACAGTGGAGGGTGGTGTGGTTGGTGTGGTTGATGTTAGTGTTGGAGTTGTTGTTTTCATTGTTGTTGTAGTTGTTGTTGTTGTTGTTGTTGTCACCGTCGGTGTGGTGCCGCTATTAGGGATCAAGTGATGAAGGGTGAAGCAAAAGCCTAGGCCTGGTGGTGGTGTAGTGAAACTCTGGATGCAGTACTTGAGTACAGACCAGCGACTGCTAGACCGCCATCTGTAATTGATCAACACGCTGGCTCATAATCATGTGACTGTGAATGTGTGTGTGTGTGTGTGCGCTTGTGTGTGAATGTGTGAGTGTGTGTGGTGTGTGTGTGTGTGTGTGTGTGTGTGTGTGTGTGTGTGTGTGTGTGTGTGTGTGTGTGTATTTTTGTGTAAATAAGTGTGTGAGAGTAGGAGACAGAATGTATGTGTGAGGAATGTGTGTGTTGGGTGGCTATAAGGGTGTGGAGAGAGAGAGACAGCGAGAGAGAGAGAGAGAGAGAGAGAGAGAGAGAGAGAGAGAGAGAGAGAGAGAGACGGAGAGAGACGGAGAGACGGAGAGAGGGAGAGAGATTTAGACAGAGAGAGAGAGAGAGAGAAAGAGAGAGAGAGAGAGAGAGATTTAGTTTGGGCGTGTGCTCAGAGTTATAAAAAGCCTGGCAATAAGCGAGTGTTATTGTTGTTTAAGTTATGATTGCGGAAGAGAGGGCTGATAGGAGTGTGGGTTCATAAAAGAGGAAAGAGATTGGGGTATGAGGGTATCAAAGAGCCTGAAATAGACGTGTGTTTGTTTATGTTCACTGTTGCTGTTGAACAATTAATCCATTATTTGTGGTCACGTAAGGAAACTCCAACCAGTCTAGACGTCCTAGAGTCTCCATCCCTTCCTGACCTCCTTCCCACCAGACTCCACCTTCCATGCCTCTCTAAAGATTGGAAAACCAGCCTCAATTTGCTTAAACTTAAGAACTAACCACTGCCAGAGTAAGATTAAGATTTACACTGATTTGCTAAGGAAAGACATCCATTCTAAATCTCAGCTTAATCCTTCTAATCATATGTGATTAAGTCAATTCTCCGCGGCTGGCCAACATCTCTGCCAAGATCCAGCAGCCAAGAGCCAGGTGGACCTGCTTTCTAGGTAGCCAGCTAGCACAGTGTAGCGCAGAAAACGAGGTAGGACAGTAAGACAGAACAGGTGTGTTTGTTTATAGAAATACCGTTTGTCTGGTCCACAGATCTCAATCACAGGTTAATGGAATGGAAATGCCTGGAGGGATATATCTCTTTAAGAGGCAGGTCCAAATGGACTGTCAATAAAAAAAAACAATTCATAGATCCTCAAATCTGGATCTATAAAAAGAGGATTGCAGTTATTGGAAAAGTCACTACCGTGTGAATGCGAGCTCCGATACCTAAATCAAAAGTACATTTGAAGTCTTACTTTTACCAGCGGATTCTCCAGGCCCCAGAAACGAGGGGGCCTCAGTGCTGGGCTCCTGTTGGCCTGCATTCAGAAGAAGCCAAACTAACACAGCTCTTTATTAGCCCATAAAGTCAGGTCCTGCTTGTCAAAATCTGCTTTTTCAATCCCTTCTGCGTTTGACCCTTGAAAAAAACGCAGAAGATGGCCCCGCTCGTGAAATCAATCTTTCCATTTGTTCACCTCATTCCATCGCTATGATGCGCAGCGAGAGGAGGGCAGGAGAGGGAGGGTCGGGGGGAGATTACTTTATACATATGTACGCTTAGTGTTTAACCACGCTCCCCCCTCTTCTCCTCCTCTCATCCCCTTTTTTTCCCCCCTCTCATCTCCGCTTTTTCTCTCCCTCATCGCTTGTATTTTTTTCTCTTCTTCCCTCCAGTCGTGTCCCGTCCCTCGCCTGGTGTGAATCGGAGAAAGACCACGGCTATGAATCACTGCTGCCGGGCCGGGCTCCGTCAAGGAGTGCCTGGAAAGCCGTGAGAAAACCCATCATACCTTGGGTGTGATGGGTACATCCTGTGTAGGGGCTAGGCCTTCCAACTAAGCCGTGAGGGACTAAACGTTGGAGACACTTGTGACGCTCATAGTTAAAATATTCCAGTTCTACTTCTTGCTATGTGTTTGATCCTTTATTCTTTCTCTTCATGAACACGTTAGAATACAAACTGACCAGTGATCGACTCTTGAATTGGCGTGCGTAAGTGTGGTTAACAGAAAGTGATCGCTCCCAAACTCACTCTCTCTCTCTCTCTCTCTCTCTCTCTCTGTCAATGCCAAAAACAAACAAACAGGTGAATGAATGCAATCACACATGACCACCACTACCACTAAGACCACAGAACTCCCACACCCTGGGTGCCCAGAGCAGTATTCCCTACTCCAACTGTAGCTCAGCCCCAAACATGTGTGCTGCTGGCTGGGCAGGGCAGTGCCGTGACCGCCGGCACGGCGGTGGAGGTAGCGAGGGGAGGGTGTCAATCAACGGAGGCTGGGTTACGCCTCCGCACCGCACCGCACCGCAGCCCGTCCCGGCTCCGGGTCGGCGGATTCCACGGGACTACAGACCGCGCCGCGCTGATCGGGACGGGTGTCAGATAGAGAAGACGAACGAGCAAGGACTTCTGCTGTGTCCGTCCAATTACATGTAGTTTCTCCTTCTTAGTTGTTCTGTGTTTTCCTCCTTTGTTGACCATAAAGAACGCAGGGCCCTTCTTGTAACCATGACTCTGGTCGGCGCTTGAATGAAGAGAGAACTAATAAATATAGGCGCTCCCTGCTAGGTTTTAATGAAGTAACTGGGTGGCTGTCTCCTACGGGACTACCTCCTAAAGTCTAAAGAGAGAGGTCAATCACAAATCACCCCTCTGAGCAACGGGCCCATCGCCATCTTGGAGCGGAGGGCTTGTGCAGACAGTAAAGAGGGACATAAAACAATGAAGGGAAAGGTCTACCTCCCACCGCGCCACTGCCTGTGGATCACCCTGCTCTCTCTCCCTGCATGCTTAAGAGGCTAATAGGCACAGAAACAGCTGCCAGACAGATTGCAATTCTG
>NC_140275.1:20509899-20517399 GCF_964030765.1 Micromesistius poutassou | reverse complement strand
TAAACGCTTTCCATCCCGGCACAGGATGGTAATGGCCAATAAACATAATTTCCTAGTGAGGTAATTAGGGTGTCTGCGGGAACGTGCTCTGCAGCACCAACCTGCAGGGTTCCCCTCGGTGATCGCACCAGACCGAAGCCTGTGGCTGCTGCATTCTGATCGCCACCACAAGCAGAAGACACAGCTGTTCTGCTTCAACAGCGTTAGGGGGACACTTCGGGAATCGCGCTAATGTTCTGTACAGTGTCTAAGATACAATCTATATTTGATTTTAACGACGTGCTATTCTTAGGACTTTAGCAAAATAAAATCGAAGCTTTGGGGGCGAGCTTTGATGTGGTTGAGTAGCAGTCATACAATGTTACTCAGGCAACGGGGTCTTTGCGTGGCAGATAGTGAGGCCAGATCGAACGTGATGTTATAAAGAGCGAGCGTGAAGGAGATGAGAGTCGACAATACAGGTTACACCTAGTTTGGTAGTATGTACTGAAGAGAATGAGTCCAGCCAATCAGCCGCTAGGATACTCACACTGCATGGTGAAGGCCTCTCCGGGCACGGAGATGTAGCTGTGACCCTGGGTGGGGAAACGGTAGTGTTGCATGTTGTAGTTCTGGGGCAACTTCATCAGAGAGTAGTCTGTGGGTTCAAAGGAAACAAATCAAATAGGTTTAGGGGCAGGAAGGAAGATAAAGGGGGATGAGATGATGGAGGAGGAGGAGGAGGAGGAGGAAGTCAACAAGGTGGAAGTCAGATCAAAGACGTCACAGGGTCTCCGGGGAGAAGCTACAGGCAACCTTGTTTCAGTTGGCAGACAGAATATTATGCCATTAAAGTCCAGACTCACACCCATGCGTGTTAATGTGAGTGCGCGTGTGTTTATGGATGCTGGGTGGTCGACACATGCTTATCTGATCCCAACTTTCCTCTGTCATGGTCAATACGTGAAAACACATGAGGTCACTTCGACGTTCACACACTCCTCTCCGGCCCTCCCAAGCGCCCATGCACGGAGACCTCCACACACTAACACACACTCACTCACACACACACACACACACACACACACACACACACCGATGTCCGTCGCTATGTCCCCCCTCACAACAACAAACCTAAATTCGGTTGAGTCACCTTCTTGAGGGGGAAGTTACCCCCCCCCCCCCGAACCCCCACCCACCCAACCCTCCAACGACTGACCCGCAACAAACGAGGTCCCGGCCAGCGCGACCGGGGCCTGGGGGCTGGGCTGGAGATTGGTCACCATGTGCTCCATGACTCTGTCCACCGTCCCGATCAGACCGCTGACCACAGCGCTGGAGTGCTGCTGGATAAAGGAGGAGGGGGGGGGGGGGGGGGGGGGGAGAGGAGGAGGAGGAGCGGCAACCAATCAGAGACCTGGGGAGACATCCCAAGGCCGCCGCCCCATGTCGCTTCCAGGTCCGGCGCTGCGTTACTCAATCACGCTCGTCACGACACAACACAACAACCGCCAATAAAAAGTAACAGAGAATAAAAGCAGATTTCTGATGAGTGGGTGTGCCAGCGAAAGTCCTGCCTGCAATTGTTTGGACGTTCGTCCGAACGCCTTTGCTTTCTGAGAGCCGTTGTCTTGGATGTTGTTTTTGTCCAGTGGCTGTGAAGTTCTATTAATAGTATTTCTATGTTAAAGCGTTTTAAATGTGTAGGGCAAGCGGTGAGATCTTCTGCCCGGGTCCACTGCTCTGCGGACAGGGGAACATCTGGTTCAGCTTGTCTCCCTTCAAACTGCTTGACTCAAAACGTCAGGCGCTCGCCACGGCTCGTATTGTTGTAAACATCTCCACAAGGCTATGGCTGTCGAACCCTGTTGTCATGTTTGGCTGTTTACTGTGTGACCGCCGTGTTGTGTTGTGATGTTTCTCCAAACGTACTCACCTCCGGCAGGGCCGCAGTAGACAGGACTTCCTCCACGCTTTTGAGGAACGCCTTGGAAAGAAAACAGAGGTGATGAAACCGTTCACCAGCTGTGTGTGTGTGTGTGTGTGTGTGCATGTTCATCCGTGTTGGTGCAAACGTGAGTGTGTGCATATGTGCAATTGTGCGTTCACATTTACATTTGAGGCATTTTAGCAGCCGCTTTTGTCCAAAGCGACCTACAACGGTTTATACACACATTCACACAGTGACGGGGGTGTCAGCCTTGCAAGGCTGCCGTCGGCTCGTCGGCAGCAGTTAGGGCTGAGTGTCTTGCTCAGGGACACCTCGACCCTCAGCTAGGAGGAGCCGGGGATTGAACTAGCAACCTTCAGGTTACAAGTCAACCCGCTCTGCCTCCTGAGCCACTGCAACCCTCCAGCAGTGTGTGAGCTCCAGCGGTACCTGGGTGAGGTTGGTGGCGCTGTCCTGGGGAATGGTTCTGTTGGGCAGGTTTCCGGGCAGCTCCGCTATGACCCTCCATTTGGGCACGTCCACGGTGGCCTGGGGGTCCGGGGGCCGCTCGCCCTGGTGGCGCACCATAACCAGGCTGGCCTCCGTGTTCTCCTGCACACACAGACAGCAGAATCCCATCCCAACATGTGAAGCAAGACCATGACTGTGGCTGAGACAGGGGAGTGTGAGAGAGAGAGAGAGAGCAAGAGAGACAGCAAGAGTGAGATAGAGAGAGACAGCAAGAAAGAGAGAGAGAGAGAGAGGGGGGGGGGGGGAGAGAGAGAGAGAGAGCAAGAGAGAGAGAGACAGGGTGTAAGAGAGAGAGTGAGAGAGAAAGAGAGAGATGGGGAGAGAGAGGCGGAGAGAGAGACGGGGAGAGAGAAGGGGGAGAGAGATCGAGGGAGAGACACTAGTATACATCAGATGTTTTGGCAGCACTCTGTGGACCTGGTTCATTTCTCTCTTGTGGCCCACAGGAAGCCATTTTGTGTTTGGTGGAACAGCTGTCTCTCCTTATTTTTTCCTGCTTTTTCTAACCCCCACAGTGGTTGTTCAGTAAACAGGACATTTTCACATATGGCCACAATACCGTCACAGCTCCAATTCTTCTTCTTCTCCTTCTCTTCCTCCTCCTCCTCCTCCCTCTCCTCCTCCTCCTCCTTCTCCTCCTCCTCCTTCTCCTCCTCCTCCTCCTAACTAACTCACGCTGCGTTAACTAGCTCCTAAATCATCCCTGATCGTTAATGTTGCTCCATGATATATTTGAGCTGTTTTTATAGCACGGCCATGCGGACCAGAACCCAACAGAACAGTGTGAACTCACCACTGGGGGAGCCTTTGTAGTGGCCTGTTTGGGGGAGCTGGCTGATGTTGGGGAATCCACGGTTTGACCTGCAGTGGACAATGACACGGTGTATAGCCAGTTAAAAAGCATGAAGCATGCGTTGCTTGATACACAGTAGGATGGACATGATGTAACGTATACTAACAACATCACTCATTGAGTCTGGACTGATCTGAGCTAGCTGAGCAAGATGTCAAGCTCGGCTGTAAAGGCGATACAGAACCGAGGTTCACAATAAGCTTAATGTCCCTCCGTTTTCCTGGGAGGCGTTAAAGCTAACACCTGTTGGACACATCAAACGCCTTCGGTGTCGATTATTAAAATACCACCATAGCTACTAGCAAAAGACCATATATGGTTGCAGGCATAACTCCACTCCACCGTTCCTGCGCTGCTTTGGTTCATTTCAACGTTTTATATGCGTGCTGTGAGGTAGAAACATTTTCTGTTACCACAACAGTCTTTGTGTCTGGTGAGGGTCTGCTGAATATATTGCTTTTGGTTACAACTCCAGTGAAGAGCTGGGGCCAGCAGACCCTTAAACTTCATGCCTTAAAACCAGTAGAAGCTCTTACGTTACAAATAAATGGTCTAAAACCGTGCGCGCAATCCTGGTGGATAGCACACAACCCAAATGTGATTTCAAGATTTCTTTGATCTTCTGGCCAATTCAAATTTTTTTAAGAATCTAGGTTACTTGGGGAAATTTAGGCATGTTTTTGTGTGTGTGTGTGTGTGTGTGTGTGTGTGTGTGTGTGTGTGTGTGTGTGTGTGTGCATGCATGCATGCGTGCATGAGCTTGTGTGTGTGTGTGTGTGTGTGTGTATGTATGTATGCGTGCATTATCAGTGTGTGAAATACACTTTCTTAAATAATATTGTTTAGCGACTGAACACAGCTGAACACTTCAGAGCCGGTTCATCAGAATGTTTACAGATTAATAGTGAAATCCAAAGAATTCTTTGCCATTAATGTATCCATCCAATAAACAAAAATAAAACATTTAGCTTGATTGTGATACTTTATAAACCCACATTTATTTAAATGAGCATTAGTGCATTATGTGCTACTGAGAAACACATTTTTGGAGAGACGCTAACTTCAAACTCTTTATTGCGATTCATATTAATCCTCATCATAACCTATCCAGAACATCTGGTCTTCGGAACCCTGTCACTTTGAGTGGAATAGACCTAAAGTCTGACATGCAATTTAACCTTCTGCAACCTTATAAACACTTATAAGGCAGAACTATGCAGGATGCAGAAGCACGCTGAAACGCCGCGGACATGTTTAATGCAGCAGGAGGCTTCTGCCGTAGCTCTGGGTTCAGGGGCTATTTATATCGCTTACGATCTGCTTGACAGCTGGGGCTGCGACGTGGCTAGGATAGGGACGGGGGTCCCGTCTTGCGACATTGAGAGGGGTGTGTGGGGGGGGGGGGGGCGGCCTCAGGGTGGCGCCCGTGTACCTGTGGCGGCATTGTAGTACATGATGATGTCCGCAGGTGACAGCGCACGCTCCCAGATGATGAACTCGTCAAAGGCCCCGGTGACGTAATGGCCGTAGGTCTTATCATTGCCGGTCCCAATGACCAGGTCGGGGTAGGGGTCACCGTAGTTGTCGGTCTTGATGCCGGTGGGGTCCCCCATGCCGAAGGTGCCGTTGATGTACACCTTCAGACCTTCTACTAGCGTCCAGGTGAAGAGCACGTGGGTCCAGAACGGCCCTGCAGCAAGAGACCACAGCGAAGGGTTAAAGAAGTAAAATATGAAGTTAAGTTAAGGGAAGCAGGGACTCTAATAATGGAGAAATGTTAACAATATCAAAACAGAAAGGTTGAATATACACGTTTTATCTGTTTATGTTTTCCACGTTCTATCTTCAGCCCAGATTTTCACTGAGGAACATATCGCCATTAACACCTTAAACCAATCATATAATCCTCCTGATGGCCAGCGGCATCTCTCTCTCTCTGACTCTCTGACTCTCTCCCCCTCCCTCTCTCTCTCTCTCCCTCACTCTCCCTTCCCCCTCCCCCCCCCCCCCTGCCTGCGCTCCATCCTAACAGCTTCACTGTCTGAAAGCACTCCTGCCTTGGACACAACATCCAAAACACTATCTATGCCTGTGGTTTTGGATGAAAACAACATGTGCTACAGATAGACTACCGCTCATTTACACATCACAGACCTATTGTGGCTCATCCAACCCATCTTTCTGGACACCATGACAGATGTCATTACCTCAGGTGATCTAGGATCGACTTCTCCCAGGAAAATAGATGGATTTAGTTTAGTTTGGATTTAGCTTAGTTTCTAAACATTTTATCAAGATATCCCATTAACCGAACATGAAAACATGGGAGATGTTTAAGCATTCAATCCTTGTTGTACGTTCCCATTTGCCTTGTTGTACGTTCCCATTTGCATCCATCATCTGCAACGCTAACTGACACGTAAACTGGCAGCCAAGACAGGAACTGCAAGTGATTTATAAACATGGGATCCATCTGGTTGCAATCACCCAACCCATGTCTGTAATTGCATATAGTTTATAGTCAAACAACACAAAATCCCAAAAAGACCAAAATACATTCTTTGTGGATGCTTTTGGTAAACGCTCCGATCATTACATACCCGGGATGCTGATGTTGACCTTCCACCTCTGATTGTTTCCTCGGGTGTAGAACTCCACGTATCCCCCGAAGGGATTAGCGTAGACGGAGAAGCCGTTGGAGATGACCTTCCCCCCGGAGGCGATGGCGAAGCGAGACTGGGCCTCGTGGTTTTTCCAGAAAAAGGAGAAGGTGATCCCTACATATCGTGTGGAAGACGAATACAAGTCAAACAAACCGTACGCCATGTTTAAAGAAGAAGAAGAAGAAGAAGAAGAAGAAGAAGAAGAAGAAGAAGAAGAAGAAGAAGAAGAAGAAGAAGAAGAAGAAGAAGAAGAAGAAGAAGAAGAAGAAGAAGAAGAAGAAGAGGTAGTGAAGTCATGTCAGCAGTGGCGGGGCAGCTCTGCCATCCCAGAATATGTAGTCATGGTTACCCTCAGGTCCACACAGCATAGGGTCACTGATGCAGGAGTTCTGGTAGCTTCCAAAATGGAGGAATGTGCCTCCGTTGTCTCCATTCAGAAAGATACCCTTGTTTACCATGCCTTCAACTATGTCTGCAGGAAAACCAGGAGATGCATGAGTTACATTCAGTATTTATTGAGTGATTTCGGGGGCAAATTAAAAAATTTAATTTCAGCAAAGAGATCTCTTACATATTCTCTCTATTAACTTTTCCTCTTCCAAACCATTTAAAAATACATGATACATGAACATTGATTATTAAATTCATGATGACAATAGAAAAGATGACTAGTAAATTGTCTTTTTTATCAAAACTGAAAATTTTCTCTGGCTACTGTATCAATCTGCCGGGATGAATAAACTAAGCATTTTGTCTTAAAAGTGAAAGTCAAAATAGAGTAAACAGGGTTCACACAACCTTATTCTACAGGACTCTTCCCGGTGACGTGCAGTAAACAAAGGCCAGTGGTGGCGGGTGACAAAATGCAGTGAAGAAAAAGGTGTGCTTTCAGTGAGCAGACATAATCCTCACCTACGGTCGCAGAAATGTTAGTGTAGGCAGAGTCATTGGAATACACATAGGAAGAGTTATGTGAGGAAGGGAGCACAGTGTGGTTGTGGATTCTGAGAGCTGGACACAACGAGAGATAGAGAGACACAGAGAAGAAGGAGAATGAAGAGAGAGAGAGAGAAAGAGAGAGAAAGAGAGAGAGAGATAGAGAGATAGAGAGAGAGAGAGAGAGAGAAAGAGAGAGAGAGAGAGCAAAAATAAACAACAATGTGGTGACACATACAACATAGACAACGGGAGAAACAGAGGAACCAGGAGAGATGTGATGCATGGCATGGGTAAGACGTGGGTGGGAATATAAAGACATGCTGAGGGCTTCCCCTTAAACCGAGAAATCCCTCCAAAATGAAACTAATGGCTCTGGTATGTCTAAAACCCAGACGGATCTGAGCAACACGACTTAAAACATTTGACTACCACAAAAACAAACACGGAGGGGCTATTCTCTCCAATCATTTTCTAGAGCCCTGAACTTCGTGGGTTGAGTGAAGAAGGGGGACAGTGAGTCTACAAGCGGGTGACCGCCATCCAGTAGACCATGCATGAAGAAGTGAAGACCAAGCCCTGACCCACCGCCCGCTGATCAGTAATAG
>NC_140275.1:20484899-20504899 GCF_964030765.1 Micromesistius poutassou | reverse complement strand
TGGAGATGGTTCAATGTGGTTAAAGTCCTGTCTATTTTCCTGTTCACTTTTGGCAAAAACATCTCCAGCCCTGTACCCATGCGGGTACTAGCCCCCTTTTTCTGGGTTCTTCATCATCATCATTATCACCATCATCATCATCTTCCTCCTCCTCATCAGCATCGTCAGTTTCACCGTCCTACATTTCAGAATAAAACTGCAGATTCCAAACGTGATGGAGCCCTTCATTCGGCTAAGTGGAACGTCTACGTGTCCGTTGTGAACTACAACATCACAACAGGCACATACAACATTACTTACTGCTTACATTACTGCTGCTATTTGCATGCCAGTTATGCAACATTTGTGTGCGCGCGCGTGTGTGTGTGTGTGTGTGTGTGTGTGTGTGTGTAGAAAAATGCACACAGGCTGGTGCGGTCATCGTGGCGCGCATTAACAAGAGCATGCCACGACTTCACGGAAGAGGAGCTCGACACTGGAGACACGGCAATAGCTGGCGTTGCCGGGGAAACGCGGCATAGGGCTCCGAGGCTCCTGTAACCCTAGTCACCTGGCTACAACGGGGTCACATGACTTGGCATGCCCATTGAGCCACAGATCTGTGTGTGTGTGTGGGTGTGGGTGTGTGTGTGTGTGGGTGTGTGTGTGTGTGTGGGTGTGTGTGTGTGTGTGTGTGTGTGTGTGTGTACACACATGTTTGTGTATGTGTTTGTTTGTGTGTGTGTGTGTGTGTGTGTGTGTGTGTGTGTACACACACATGTTTGTGTGGGTGTGTCTGTGTGTGTACACGTTTGTGTGTGTGTGTGTACACACATTTGTGTGTGTGTGTGTGTGTGTGTGTGTGTGTGTGTGTGTGTGGGTGTGCGTTCAACACAACACAGATACTTCCAGAGAAACAGGTCTCTCTCTGGGGAATACAGGGAATACTAAGTGTTGACTGCGGCAGGAGCAGCACTCTGTTTTTACCCTCTGAACCAGCTGTTTCTCTGTGAGCGGGAACAACGTTCCCAACGTTCCTCCATCACGACCTGTCTGTCAGAGGAACAAAGACATGACACCGGCTCCTTTGCCCCGCCCCCCTGAAGGATTTGATGGCAGTGCCTTCCTGAAGAAATGTTGTTATGTTCATCATTTGTGTTAATCAGAGGGCATTGTCAGCAGCTTTGCAAAAACATGACACTGACATGGCAATAACAGCATAATTCATATGTAACTATCATTTCATTCATATTGTGTTTGTTCAAATAGTGTCTGCTTATATTCTTTGCTGTGCTGTGGGGTTACAGGAAATGAGCGCAATCAATTTACAGTTAATAGCAACCCTAACCCTAACCCTTCCTGTTGAATATCCACTATGTATATCCTGTGTATCAGTTGGAGAATACAGACTTATGTCATTAGTAAGGAAAAATATACTTTCTGTAATATATACAATACATAAACATTTTCTATTGAATCCATTTTTCCCTTAACCTTTTTTTTTTTTTTTTTAACAAATTGGTAAGCAAATCTGTTTTTAAGCATGGGCAGATCCCTTATTTTCCACTACTTGTTGTATAATTAACTATAAATGTCTATCATTTCAGCTGGAAGAGTGACCACAAATGAAGAGCTCGAGGACATGCTAGAATGCGGAAATCCATCCATCTTCACTTCTGATGTAAGATCACACCACCGGGCATGTTCGTTGTATGTCACACGGTGAAACAGCGCCCTCTGGTGGCGGGGAAACAAAAAAATATATCACAAGAGTCCAAACATCGACAGTGTTTTGACTTACTTTTTCCTCCCTCACCAGATTATTTCAGATTCTCAGATCACACGTCAGGCACTGAGCGAGATCGAGTCCCGCCACCAGGACATCATTTGCCTGGAGGCCAGCATCAGAGAGCTGCGCACCATGTTCATGGACATGGCCCTGCTGGTGGAAACCCAGGTAGGAACTAACTCCTCAGATACTGACTGACAATGTGCCCTCAGCCTCAACTTAAAAACTGATCTCCAACCTGACAGTGTTGTGCATGCATGCCACTACTGTATCTAGAATTGATCAACATGTATTGTGTATCGTGCTTTAACAATACACCTCTGAAATTCATGTGCATGACAGAAAATCATACACATATGAATGTCCTTATCAGAAGGAATATTTTGATTAAAACACACAGATTTTGACGACTGACACTGTCCCTGATCCTAACTTCAAAACAAATCTACCATCAGTAGATGGTACGACAGTGTTTATGCATGCAGGCCACTATGGTATCTGGAATTGAGCAGTTAAAGCGTGACGCGTCATGCTTTAACTGCACCCCTTCACGGATCTGAGCAGAACCTCTAAGCTCTGGGCTGTGATTGGCAGGGGGACATGGTCAACAACATTGAGAAGAACGTCTCCACCGCCGCCGAGTACATCAGCATGGCGAAGGAGGAGACCAAAAAGGCCGTGCGGTACCAGAAGAAATCCCGCAGGGTATGACTCCTCACTCTCAACCCACCATGGACCCACCAACTGGGGTCAGTTGGTGGTCCACACACACACACACACACACACACACACACACACACACGTCTTATGCACTTATTGTATGCTGTGTACGTTGTTGCACTTACAAATAGTACTTAGTATTGTGTATCATCTTATCCTAGCTATCTTTTTTGGTACACAGGGAATGGGTTAACCTAACAATTGTTAGTGCTTGGCACACTATGGACATCCTTACTGTACCGACAGCGATACATTGTTTCTCTTTCTTCTGACAAATGTACTTATTGTAAGTCGCTTTGGATAAAAGCGTTTGCTAAATGCCCTAAATGTAAATGTAACTGTACAGGAAGATTTGTCAAACAGAATCGTCAGGATAGTCTAGTAGCTATAGGGACTAAAAGTTACTGTGTTCGATCCCCAATGTCCTTAGTGTACCTGTCGGCCTCCTTGAGCGTGGTGCTAACCCCTATACGATGATATATGAAGTCATTGTGACTTTGTCATTGTGACATTGTGTGTCGGCCAAATGTCTCAGTAGTCAACAGTAGACCATCTCTTAATAAGGGCTATCATGTCTATTCATCTTAAAGGGGTGATATCAGGCCACCAGGTGTGAGTGTGATTAGCCATTACAAGCCGTCAGAAAATCTGCCTTTTCCTGTGTTTTAGTGCCATCACAAACGGGAGTGTCCACGTAGATGTGTGCTGGATAGACCAGTCTACCAGCCCACCCAGTGGACTGTAGTAAATGTTGCTCATCTATCCCTCATACATAAAGGTTGACACTCCCACTTGAGATGTCAATAGGGCACAGGAAAAGGCAGATTTTCAAATGGCTTGTAATGGATAATCACACTCACACCTGATGGCATAATATCAACATTTCAACTCCAGCCTTCCAATCCAATGAGAACAACACATAATTGTGAACTTATATGTGAACTTTACTTAAATACATTTTCTTTGCTTGGCAGAAATTTGTTTTCCTTGCATTTGCAATATTGATCCTGATTGCGGTCATTGCACTTATTGTTGGCCTGTCTGTGGGGCTAACTAAACCCCCTGTCTGAGAATCAATCATCATTTCCTAAGGTAACAACACACATTCACCCATGGAACTACAGTAACGCCATTCATTTATCATCTCATTAAATTAAAACATTAAATTTATCATTCTCATTAAATTATTCATCCCTCCATCCATTCATCCATGCATTGTTGTCATGTTCTTGTCTATGTGCTGTGTTAAATAAATGCCCCCAAATTAAATATTTCAGGGATTTTCCTGAAAGACTTTTTTTCCTTCTCTCTTCAACAGACCATTCTCTACCTCATCATGGGTGGGGTATGAGCTGTGCCCCTCATACTCTTGGTTGGAATCTTTGACTGATGGATCCTGTAGCAAATCACCATCAGCTGAGTCTGTGTCTGGTGTGGATTCACATAGTCACTTAGTCAACAACAGAACCTGAAACGTTTTTCCTCACATCCATCCATCTTGTTCAAAATTCTTTCAACTACTGGGTGCTTAAAGAATAAATCATATCAACACAAAGCTCCATCAACCCAATGATTCTCTCTGTAAATATGTTCGGAGAATGAGGGTGAAAGTTACACAGTGGATCTTTAAGGTACTGGAATGCACCGTCCACTCCGTCCACAAAACACAATGCACTGCATGTTTTACCAGACTGCCTTCATAGAAACAAATGTTATAAACTATGTATATGATTGTATTATCCCTGATTATTATCATTGTCTCTTGTGAAGTTCTCAATACTGACAGAAAACCATACACATATTAATTGTTGCAAATTGTGTGAATTGTTACAACCATTTTTGTATCTTATGCACACAAAACATGTCCTTATCCAAATGGAATATTTTGATTAAAACACACAGATTTTGTATCTTCTAACACGTAAACCCTTCAAAGTGCCTTCAAGCATTACTATAATACTGGTAAAACATAAGAAAGCTTTGTTGACCATCAATTATGACAATTCTGGTTTTGGAAAAAGAAAGTTGTTCTATTCTTATATTGTATTGTATTTTGTATCAATCTTATTGTGGGTAATGTAAGTAAATCGAATAAACACGTTTATTGAGCAGGAACAAAAACATTGTACATTGTATCATATAAAATATAAAGTAGATGCCATGCATACAGGTTTCTAGTCAAGACTAAGACTGGTTAAATCCCTCACTTAGACAATACACACACACACAAACACACACACACCCACACACACACACACACACACACACTCGAGTCACCATGATCAATTCCTTCCTTGTTGTGTGAAATGCAGATTATTGGAGGAAAAGCCTGGGAGAAATGGGGTGGAAGGGGGAGAAAGGGGGAGTAAAAAGCTGGGAGAAAGGGGTTAAAGGGGGTGTAAAGGCTGTTTCCCTCTCCTGGACTAATAAGCACTTTAGCACAGAACGCTTGACTTCTTGTCATCAACTAAACAGGATTAGTGAAGAAGGTGGGTGTAGGTCTCCTTGGGGACATGCTCTCTCCTCCTTTGGATCAATGCAATTTAAAGAAAAATATATACTTGCACTCATGCACGAAAGGCCCTGTCACCAAGGCCTGTTGGATGGAGCTGTAGTGGGGCAGGATGACCTAAATGTCTGTTTGCATAAGATATAGGAGTTGGGGTTGTCATGATCTGAGTGTCTTTTTGTTCTTCAGTGGCAACAATAACGTTTAGAAGCATTAAAGAGGGATCACAGGTGGTGTATTAACGGTGGATTGATTGTAGTCCAGTCCATGTTGCAGTCAGATTTGTGAAATTTATCTGTAGCCTAATTGGCTATAAATGAGAATATGAGTAGAAGTTATTTTGGGAAGAGTATTAAGGAAGTCGAATGTTGAATGCAAAGCATCAAGCATGCAACCAACCACGACAGATGAAACAAAAAAAAAACCTGCAAAAAGTGCATTATGACAGGAATTAAATAACAAGTTGGTAAAATATGCTACAAGCCATCTCTGTTCTGCAGAATGTATTCAGAACGTTTATGTTGTTTTCAGTCAATTCTCTAGTGTCTATACTCGTGTTCAAAACAATAGACCATAGAGAGACACAGATCTCCATAACACATTTTCCTGCACCTGCTCTCCGCCGACGGAACTACGTCTTTAGGCCTACAACAAAAAGCTTCAGTGCTGTACAACTAAAGCTATTACAGGACTCTTTACAGTCTTGTTATAAAGCAGATTCTGCAAATGTTGGCCGTATCCCAAAGCAAGTGCAAATTCCTGGCAGCTCATTAGAAGGCCTTTACCTATATATATTCGCCCAACGGTTTGGGTTATTTTATTATTTTACCATTGTATGTGTGTGTGTACACACACACACACGCGCACGCACGCACGCACGCACGCACGCGCACACACACACACACACACACACACACACACACACACACACACACACACACACACACACACACACACACACACACACACACACACACACACACACACGTGTTGCCTGTGAGTGGGAGGTCAGTGGGAGGCTGGGTATTGGTTGTAGGCCTTCTGAGGCGGGCTGCTGTCCATATACAAAAATAACCGAGATTCTGGATGAATTTGAAGGCCATCTTGATGCAGGAGTTATATAAACCGCACGTCCTGCTTCATTCATCCACCGTTTGGAATGGCGAGGAAGAGGTCTGTCCGACCGATGCAGAGGCAAGATGAACAGCCGAATATTGAGATCAACTTCACATTCATTGGTCCGTCTCAGGTAAGGCAGGTTAATTCTACTCGGGCCAACCGAATAAAAATATTACTGTGGAATATAACTGGATAGGCATAGTCTGGACACGGGCAGTCGACGTCTGTTTAATTGATCTACTATCATCTAACAATCTACTTTAGCAGTAGGACCATATGATCTTTAATTGGTATTTTGCGAGTAGAAAGCTCCTTACGCTAACCCTCTTCACAGTATTTCACAGGGCATTCAATGTGATCTAGAAGTTAGAAGACTTCACTTTTAATTCAGTGATTTATTTATCTAATATTGCATAACAGTAACTTCAGACTAAGCAATAGTAAAGTAAAAACTAGTTAAGTAGAGCACTGGGACTTTTAATTACACATATGTGTAATTAACACTCTAATGTTAATTACACATATATCACTCCGCTCTACCAGTGTTTCTAATGTTAATTACACATTAATCATTCCGCTCTACCAGTGTTTCTAATGTTAATTGCACATGTATCACTCCGCTCTACCAGTGTTTCTAAGGTTATTTAAATAGACGATCATAAGCAGTTAACTCACTGGAACCACAAATGCCACCAAATCGACTGTCAACAGACTCTTATTTCAATGGTTGCACAATAGCCTACATGGAAACAAACAGACAGATGCAAATGATACATAGTAACAGGCCTGCGGTAACAATTGCAGACAAAGTAGCAAGCTGGTGTGCAGGGAATGTTTCTCCAATCGAGGAACTATTTATGTTGGCGGATTCAAATAAATTATTAAATACATAAATCCCAATCTGTTGTCTGTTTTTACTGTTAACTAATATGTGGCACTTTTATAACTCTTGGATAAATGCATTATCATAAGAGATTGCTGTTGTGGCGAATATCCGACTCACAGCCGTACTGATATTCAGTAGTTTACAGTAGTACGTTTACAGCACTGCCTCTCGTCTGATGTTGCAAACATGTTGTGTTGTCTTTCATTTACCACCAAGCGCCCACTAGGGGTTGCTATTCTACCACTATACCTTAACCTGTAAACTTTACCCTCTCAAATCAAATGGACAATAATAATAAGGAAATTGATCAATTCTCAGTAGGCCATTAAATGCTCATCTAAAGTTAGAAAGATGAACGATAGGCATAGGCTCAATTAGAATAGGGAACATGACTGCACTTCGCATGCATGTATCATTTGACTATTAATGGTACAATCTCTGAAGACCAGAAATAATATTCCGAAAAAAAAGTTTGCGCTGTACCTAAAATGATACTTCATGCTTGCACACACCCCCTTAAAAAAAAAAAACATCCAGACCAACCGTCAGATTGCTTCTTATTTGTGGGCATTACAACTGGCAGCTGTACCATGGTCTATCTGTGCGCCAATAATATCCCAACATCCATCATTATGTAACTCTGCTGAAAACAGATATTTATAAACAAAACATGTTGGCGCTATGACATCATCGGTGGCTGGCGCTGACCATGGCTGTCATTTCAGCAGGCGTGCGAGCTCCTCCATCATGGTAAGCTGGTGTGATGTTTAATGCTGCTGCTGCAGATGCTGCTGCTGCTTCTGCTGCTCAGGCTGCTGCTGTTGTTGTTCTTGCTGATCCAGCGTGCGTTGAGGTGATGCATATCTCTGCTCTTGCCGATGCTCCTGCTCCTCTCCCCTGAATTGACTCGTGCTCTGCCGCTTCTCTCCCGTCCTTCCAGGGAACGATGGGCTGTCACAAAGCCTGCCAGGGGGACCAGCGGCTCCTGAGAGCATCTTGGAGGGAGCCAGCGTGGAGCCCACCTCACAGATCAGCGATAGCCTCACGGAGCAGCCAGATGAGAGACAGAGATAAGGTGAGTCTGTGCTCATCCCTGCTCCCTCTCCTCCTCCTCCTCCTCCAACCCCTGCTACCCTCCTCCTCCACCCCCTGCTCCCCTTGATCCTCCTTCTCCTCCACCCCCTCCTCCCCCCACTCCCTGCTCGTCCTCCTCCTCCTCCTCCTCCTCCCCCTCCTCCTCCCCCTCCTCCTCCCCCTCCTCCTACCCTGGGGCGGGTATGAGGGATTGAGGAGCGTCACATGGTGAACATCAATAGCACTCTGCTGGAGCCTCCAGCCGTAGCCTGCCGCTGTAGCACTTCTGCAGGCGATGTGTTCTCATTAGCAACGCCGTGCATGCTCTTCTTCCAGTACAACCATCACTCTGGGTCCTCGCATGGCTCATGTGTTTCTAAACCGGGCTCCGCGGAGCTGCGTCTATAGTTTAGTGATCTACAGGGCTCACCTTTACCCCCGTTTACTATTCGGGGGTCAATAAAAGTATTGTATTATCTTTATATTATTTCATGTCATTTTAAGCGTGAAATAAATAAATAATTAGAGCAATGTTGATCACTTATCTTTGGAATATAAATAGCCACAAAGATAAGCTGGTCATTATCCTAATGAAAACATCCGAACTGTGTGTGTGTGTGTGTGTGTGTATATGTGTGTGTGTGTGTGTGTGTGTGTGTTTTTCCTTGTACTTTTGCGTTTGACTGGTTGTGATAGTCACATGCTGTTTGGATGCCATGCTATTGAACTGGCGTCTTCCTGAGAGTGAGTCAGACTGGGGGTCTGTCCCCTTGTGGCACTCTGGGGGTCTAGGGACTCGCTACTCTGGACAGCCAACACCGCTGCTTCTATGAGCAGATAAATGTTATCATATGAGATAATGTAGAGACATATATGAATGTGGGGTCATAAGGAGTTGTTATGCACACAATATTTGCGTGGATATCAGCGCAGCTTCACTTGACACAAGAGTTGCCCTTTGAGTCCTGATGTTTTCCTTGTTGACATGATGCGTGGTCATGACGTGTTCGAGAACGAATAAAAAGCAGGTGTCAAAAAAAGCAGCATATCACGACGAAGAAGAACACTTATTTTTATTTACAGAGATGACCCTCAGAAATTCTGAAGGGTATTTAACTACAGTCTCAAAGTAAAGGATTAATATTATTAATAATGTTCCCCACCAGTGTTGATACTATCTTCGGGTGAGGGAGAGGGAGATAGAGAGAGAGCGAGAGGGAGATAGAGAGAGAGCCAGAGGGAGCCAGAGAGAGAACCAGAGGGAGCCAGAGAGAGAGCCTTTAGGTTCCTAGCAGTGGGTATTCATCGACGACCTTGTCAGTTGTTCCACTGACTACAATGGATGGTTCTAGTCGTAGGAGCACGGCTAACGCAAGAAGGGGTTAACATCAGGCGTGTGTTCTGTGTTGTGACTGGGCCAGGGCCATGGTGGATCTCCATTGGGCTTGGAGTACGACCCCACTGGAAGGGTGTGTGTGTGTGTGTGTGTGTGTGTGTGTGTGTGTGTGTGGGGGGGGGGGTGGTTCTCAAGACACAGGGAAAGGTTGCTGCTGCGGTTGCTAGGCAGCAAAGAGGACAAAAACATTCATTGTTTTTAATGCCCCAATGCCCTCCATCCTTCCAGTGCCCACTACGGGCTGCAGTACCACTGACTACCACTGGGGTAGCCAAAAGACACTCCTCCAAATCTCCCTGGAGAACAAGCTCTGGACACCCCCCCTCCCCATCGCCACCCCCCCCCCCCCCCCCCCCCCCCCAAATAATCTTATAATACCCTTCCATGGCTGACTTCTTAAGCTGTGATTGGATGACAAATGCTCTTTCTGCTGTTTCGGGTCATCTGATTGGTCCAGCCTACCCTGTGTGTTTGTGAAGCCAAACCCAAGGGAAGTCTCAGCTAGAGTAATGGCCCATGAGGAGTCGGCAGGGCATCGCTGCCCACCCTCAGCATCTCAGGCCAGCCGGGGAGGAGAGGGTGAGGAGAGGGGGTGGGTGGATGCCAACAGGCGGGGATAACCTCACGTGACCTTGCCAGCTTTAATCATGGCTGCTAGTCAGTGGCTATGATTAAACCCCAACCAGAGGTGACGGCCACTACATGAAAACATGTTGCTGGGGGGCGGGGCGGCGGGTGGGGTGTGTGGGGTGTGTGGGGTGTGTGGGGTGTGTGGGGGGGGGGTGTGGCTATTAAAGGCATCCTGCTGGACCGAGACAGGGAGGGAAGGAGGAAGTGACTGCTAAAGCAGGCAGGAAGCATCCAGGAGAGGGAGCACTACGACTAGGGCTGCGACTGCCAGCTGCTGCCGCCACTGCACACTGCACTGCCTCTGCACCCCTGCGTGCCTGCGTGAGTAAACGCGTGTTTGTATGCGTTTGTGCAAGTGAAAGGCACCAGTGAGGGATGGATAGAGGGAGACAGAGAGAGGGGGCGTGTAGAATGTGTGTGCTCTGCTGCACAGCCAACGATAGTGCGAGCCTTTGAGCTGAATGATGCTCCCTGCCTCTCTCTCTCTCTCTCTCTCTCTCTCTCTCTCTCTCTCTCTCTCTCTCTCTCCTCTTCCCTCCACTCTCTCTGCCTCTCTCGCGCGCGCTCTGCGCCGCCTGGCTGTGTGTCTCTCTCTCCCTCTATCTCTCTCTCTCTCTCTCTCTCTCTCGCTTCTTCCTCTGTTTCCCTCTCCCTCTCTCTCTCTCTCTCTCACGGTTTCTGTGATGAACCATTTTATGCTACGGAGCTGCCATAGCTGCTGACCTGCTCCTACCGCTGGCTCCTGTTGTCTTTTCAACCTAAGAGGAGATCGCTGCCCCGAGCACGGGTCTCTCTCGCCACCGCTGCCGCCAAGGTACCGTGTTCTCTCCCCCGTCTCGCTGTCAAGCCTCCTTGTGTTTTTTTTTTCCCCCTTTTCTTTTTTCCCTCCCTCACTCTGACAGGGTTCATTGCAGCGGCTGTGCTGCAGGATGCTGTGCTCACGCTGCTGCTGCTGCCAGGGGAATGGGGACGATTATAGCATGCTGAGAGACATGCATGTCTCTCCAGCGCTGTGCAGCGCCGTCCGGGACTACGGGAATATCGTCAGAGGCGTTTTGAGTTTGTTATTTCGGCCTGACCACACGTACATCTGTGCAGATGTGTGTGTCTCTCTCCCCATCTCTCTCCCCATCTCCCTCTCCCCATCTCTCTCCCCACCTCTCTCCCCATCTCCCTCTCCCTCTCCCTCTCCCCATCTCGCTCCCCATCTCTCTCCCCGTCTCCATCTCTCTCCCCATCTCTCTCCCCATCTCCCTCTTCTTCTCCCCATCTTTCTCCCCATCTCTCTCCTCATCTCCCTCTCCCTCTCCCTCTCGCGCTCTCCTTCCACCTCGCTCGCCTCCTGGTCTGTTCTGTTTTAGGGCTGCTCCATGGTGGAATGCATAATGTCCTGGCGTTGACAGCACCTCCAGAGCCAGAGGCCATAGACAATCACTTGCACGCGATGTAGGGATCACGTTTGTGGGATCCGACCTTATGCCACCTCCTGGTGTGATTGATGGTTCATGTGTGGGGAAACCTTGATCATGTTTGTATTACATGGCTGAATTATTATGGTTTTGATATGATCGTTAGTTCTGGTTATTTAGTATCAAGGCTGGGAAAAGGCTGTGTGACTGTGTGCATGTGTGTGTGTTGGTGGTGGGAAAGTTAATAGCTTTCTGTTAGTTTTTATTTAAGATACACCAGCGCCCTGGGGGGATGAGGTTGTTTGGCGAGTGGGAGATGGGAACATGAAATGCTAATTGGAGACTTTGCAAGTAGGGATTTGGCAGCATGTGTCTGTCATTGATTAATTTGCTTATTGGGCTCGTGTCAAGCATTAATGCAGATTATCCATCAGCGGCAGGCGTGGAAGGACGCCGGTGTTATTGCGTGTAGTGGGCCCCAAAACAATTGACCCGACAACTAATTCAATTTAAGTTGAAAAAGGAGTGTGTGCCCACGCATGTGTGTGTGTGTGTGTGTCCATGTGTTACTTGCTATTACCTTTCCAGTGTCCATGTTAAAAAAAAGTGCACGATTTCAGTGTGTGCACGATTTCAGTGTGTGCACGTCCACCTCCTGCACAAGCATGTGTGGTCATGCTAAGGTCTGTGTGTGTGTGTCATGTGAGCATGCACACGTTAATGCGTGAGTGTGTACGCAGGCGTGAAT
Source organism: Micromesistius poutassou (assembly GCF_964030765.1). Lineage (NCBI taxonomy): Eukaryota > Metazoa > Chordata > Actinopteri > Gadiformes > Gadidae > Micromesistius > Micromesistius poutassou. Next base: position 20,492,640 of record NC_140275.1, on the reverse strand, counting down.
ATGCAGTTGCATGTGTGTGTGTGTGTGTGTGTGTGTGTGTGTGTGTGTGTGTGTTTTGGCTGGCTCCCAAGGTCATTCACTAAAAAAGGGCTCCGTAATTAGGGCTGTCACTTTAGATCATCACCTGGGATGTACCAGAGTACTCCTGAATCAAAGTCCCGTCCGTAGCTCCGCCCTTCTTCCTCCACAGGAAGGACTGGCCATTCATCACCACGCCCGGCTATCCCTGAACTGTCGACTGCTTTCTTCTTTTTTTTTTGCTATGCACAGCGCGCCCCTATCCGTATTACCTGAATAACAATCACCAAAGGGTAGAAAGATAGTGGGGGGGGGGGGGGGGTTGGATTGTAGGAAGCATTAAAATCCTCAGAACTGGATTCCTACTGCTGAGAGGATGAGGTCCTTGGGCATTGTTCCAAACGTTTCGCTTTGTGTAAATCAAATAGAATAAAACATTACGCTGCGTTCAAATCCCGATTATTATGAACGCTATTCCCCGTTTCCCGTGTGTGTGTGTGTGTGTGTGTGTGTGGAACCACCGTACGTATGTAGGAAAAACAGAAGGTCGTCAGGGATACGTTACGCCGGGACACACGAGGGTCCAGGGTTGTCATGAGTAAATACAACCCTCACCATTTTATAAACTTTCATTACAAACGCAGGAAAAAAATACAGTCCGGACTACTACCATTAATTCACAGAACACACCGTATCGTTTACCACCAACTCTGACGGGCCATGTGTGCGACGGACTCGGGCGTTACGCTTTACATCGGACACACACTATTGCCCAGTACTACCCGGGAGCCCTCCCCACCCCCAGACCCCAGCCAGGCACTGCAGTGGAGGTGCTAGCCCAGGGGCCTAGCCGCCTGCTGTCACTGGGCGGTTGGCCTGTGAGTGAGGGGAGAGAAGGAGAGGAGCGTGACCGCGTCGCTTCCCCCCCCCCCCCCGCCCCCCCAGCGCGACTCGGCACGACCCACACTGTAGTAACAACAGCTGGGACCTCGGCTGCTGCTGCTGCTGCCGGCTCCATGGCCACCGCCGCCGCCGCCGCCGCCCCGCGCTCTGCTGCCACTGCCACTGCCGCCGCCGCCGCCGCCACTGCTGCTCGCGCTGCCCGGGATGTGGCCTGGACGGGGGCGCGTGGCCGCGTGGCGGCCGGGCATTAGTGATGCGAACAGCAGGGTCCACGGCCGGGGTTATGTAAGAGGGAGGGAGAGGGAGAGGGAGAGGGAGAGAGAGGGAGTCTTTGCTGGGAAAATCTGTGGGATGATGATGATGATGATGATGGCTGTTGGGAGCCGGCGGAGGGGAAGTACATTACGGCTGATGCTGATTGGTTGGATGTCGCTTGGTACTCGGAAGCATGACAAAGCAAGCTTATATCTTTTTTTTTTTGTTGTTTTAATCTACTCTCTCGCCCTCCCACACTGCCCTGTCCTTAGGCCGTGTTCAAATTCAAATGCAAGGGTCAGATTTGTGTGGAGGCTGTGCAAACCAGATTTATAAACCCTTGTAAAGAGTTCTCTACTCTAGATCCTTCCTAAGCACATATGTTCTGTGTGTGTGTGTGTGTGTGTGTGTGTGTGTGTGTGTGTGTGTGTGTGTGTGTGTGTGTGCGCGCGCGCGCACGTCCACATGTGTGCCAATATGTAGTTTGCAATATGTATGTGCATGTTTACATACCATGCACATGTTTGAGTTCCACCCAAGCTCCCCATGCACCATTGTAATGTAAGTGGTTATGTAGTGCCAGCTGTCATCGTGTTTCTGGCAGCTCCATCACTACGGTCATGCTCAGATGGCCGTGCTGATGATGGAGGAGCCAGTCCCTCACCGCTCGCCGCCCGATGCTCGCTGGCCAATGCTGGCCGTCTGATTCAGTCGGATGGCTGCTCTGGAGGTCAGCCGAGAGCAGCTAGTAATCACCTCAGGGAAGCTGACTGCATTCATAATTGATTGTTGGTGGGGATTTTTTTTGCTGGGTCTGCCCACTCTGTCAGATCAAACTTGGTTTGTAGCATGCTGATGTTCAGGGCACCTTCACACCTACCGTTGGCCCGGGCTCATGCCGATTCAGGGGTGAGGCCTTGTTGCGTTTCCGTTTGGTCTGGTGAGCGTTCTCACTGGACTTTGTTAGGAGAACCAAACAGTGTAATCAAACACCTGGCGATCGGGCGGGTCGCTCGTCTACTGGACATCAAATCCTAGGGAAAGTCACAACAAATTTACCTTGGTGTTCCTCCAAACTACAATATCCCCATTTCCACCATTCGACTTTGAATAATTGAGAAATGTTCTTGTGAGTGACAACCAGCGATGTGATCAATGTGGGGTTCCAGAGAGACCCCCCCGCCGCTCCATGGCTCCCCATCAATGTGTGGTTCCAAGGGGAGGGGTGGGGTGATTTGAAATGTAATGATATTTTATAGGTTTGGCTGGATATATATTTATTAAATTTGACCCCAGCATAATGATAGCTGTTGTGTTCCAGTCATGGTTCATGATGTCAGGGTTCTTTAATTAGGATTCAGCAGAGGTCTAAACAAGACTAATGTAAAGGGCAACGCTATCCAAACAGTTTTTACTCGTGCTATATAATGTACTTTACTTATACTGTCCCTCATCCATGGACAATTTCTTCACCCTCTCTACGGGTGTAACTTCACATTGTTGTTGCCAAAATGGGCCAAACTATTAATCGCCAACCCCTGACTCAAAGTGTTTTGCGTGTTCCCTAAGTGACTGCTCCGTTTCAACCTTCTGAGTGAACGTGATTAATGAGTCCTTGGTTTGTGTGGTAAAAACTGTGTCCAGTGTGTGTGACAGTTTGTCAACAAGAAAGTCACAAGTGGTGTCTGGTTTGCCTCTGCATGTTCTCCGCATGCTTCCTTGATTGCGGTGCCTTTTGATTATCGACTGGTATTGGCAGGCGCCGTTCAGGCACTAGCAGGCCCACGTTGGACATTTCTGCATCATTGTGAAGATGATTAATGGCACGCTAATGCACTCCCGTGCTAACACACAGTGTTGGCGTGGTAACCGGTAATTGATTGTGATGCCGTAATCAAGGGGAATTTCACATTTGATTATCAGCAATAGCGTTGTTGTGCCGTAGCACTCAACGCTGGTTCCCACGGCGATGTGGGAGGATTGTTTGTCCACTGTTGGGCAGAGACAACCACATCCTAATGCCCTGTAGCCCCCTGTGCGGTCGGCAGTAATCTGCCGTCGAGGCTTACCTTTTGTACGCAGGGGTATTGATGAACAGGGACTCAGGGTAATGGCACGGGGGCGCCTTAATTAGCTCCACTCAATGAGCCTTGTGTGACTTATGAAGTGAAGAGGCATACATGCAGAATTCCTGATTGACTCGCTGTACCTGCCCACACAAATGTAGGCCACGTTACCGAGCGATCGATGGGCTGCACAGGGCTAATTGAAGAGGCTGTAGTCTGATAACGTACAATGTTTACACATTGTTTACTGCCCTTATAGATAGAAACGATAGACTCGTAATTGTGATTGTGTGAAGTCCATCACAATAGTCTTTACAATTATGTTTGACCGTTTATTAAATGTAAAGATCAAAGCTGCCCTAAGTCCCTGCAGTGACAGTATATGTAGTTAACTAAGTTAGTAGTATGGAGAGATGGAGAGTGTGTACTTTTCCACCAAGGATGAATATCCTATCGACTAAGAGAAGTTACCTCAGTCGAGAAGTCCCGTCAGGCTGGTGTCATAGAGCTACGTCTGGGTGCTGTCATAGAGCTACGTCTGGGTGGTGTCATAGAGCTACGTCTGGGTGGTGTCATAGAGCTACGTCAGGCTGGTGTCATAGAGCTACGTCAGGGTGGTGTCATAGAGCTACGTCAGGCTGGTGTCATAGAGCTACGTCAGGATGGTGTCATAGAGCTACGTCAGGGTGTTGTCATAGAACTACGTCAGGTTGGTGTCATAGAGCTATGTCAGGGTGGTGTCATAGAGCTACATCAGGGGGGTGACATAGAGCTACGTCAGGGTGGTGTCATAGAGCTACATCAGGCTGGTGTCATAGAGCTACGTCAGGGTGGTGTCATATAGCTACGTAAGGGTGGTGTCATAGAACTGCGTCAGGTTGGTGTCATAGAGCTATGTCAGGGTGGTGTCATAGAGCTACATCAGGGTGGTGTCATAGAGCTACATCAGGCGGGTGTCATAGAGCTACGTCAGGGTGGTGTCATAGAGCTACGTCAGGGTGGCTGGTGGTCCACCCTGGTGGTCCGGTGTTTCCCTGAAAGTCTGGTGGTTGATTAAACTGAGGTACGGCAGTAGCTCCGGTGCCTGGCGGCTGGGGCGCTGGCCTTGACCAACCCGATCCAGGCCCTGATTTCCGCTCCGGTCAGGGAGGTGAAGGAAGTGCATACTTCTAGGAGGAGCAAAAACGCTAATTGTCCGTTGGCCTCGGGTTGGGAGATGTGCAGCTGGGGACGACTGGCTAAAAATAGCCTCTTTTCATGAGCGGTTGGCACACAACACCATAGCATTAGTATTCAGCAGCAGAACACGGCTCGGGAGAAGGGGGGGAAAAAAAAGGTAGTCTACCAGCGATGGTCGCAAATGTCAGGGCTGGATATAGAGCGACACCGACACGGCCAGGGTGAACCCCCGGGCATCACCTCAGGTCCGAGCCCCACGTAGGGCCGCCCCGCGAGCCGGTCTCCCACGGGGGGGAAAGTCCTACGACCCCATCGGCTGGTGTGCGCGTGACATTTCGCTCCGTGCACGGCGCAAAATGTCACACCGACGGTGTCGTAGCCCCCGCTAGGGCGTCCCTCGTCTCTTCCTCCGTTTCTGTTCCCGGCGACGTCCACGTCAGCCGGAAAGCAAAGTGGAGGCCGGACCCGACGGGTGAACGCCCGGTGCGCCTGCCTCGAGTTACAGCGCTCCGTCGATGACACAAAAGTAGCATCTGGTTCCGCCTGACGGGGGCCGTAAATAATTTAGGAGGGGGAATTATTATTTCCCGCCAGACCCACTGGCATAGCAACAACAAGCGGTGCAGGCCGCTCTCTCAGCCGGGCGTCCTAAGTGGCTGGACCCGGAGAGAGGAGGCTGCTTTACCCCGGTGCCGTCGTGTGCCGTCGTGTGTTGGGAGTTGATTGACGCGCTGCAGCGTTGGCAGGCTTCGGTTTGAGTTGCGTGCGTTTTTCAAAATATGTGGGTTTTTGAGAGACGGAACATGTACACATGAATATTCTAGAATGGAGTAGATTATATTATTGTTCAAAATTTTGTCAGAAATGTACTACTGGGGTTATTTCATTGTCCTTATGATGGGTTTCCTCAATGGTCGCCATTGCTGTAGTTGGTGGAATTTGGTTTTGCTTCAATGAAGCTCGTGATTTCCAATACCTTTCTCTGTGGTCACATCCATATCCTGCACCCCTGTTTACTTGGACAGGTGGCGTGCTACCGCTACCTAATCCTGTGTGTTGTGTGTAGCCCTGTCTGTGTGAACCCGGAGACACCCGGACACTTAGCATGCACCACGTACTTGGCTGTTGGCTGTTGGCTTCCCTCGCTGGCTGCTGCGCCCGCTGGGCCCTGCTTGTGATTCACCACTGTTCACAAGAGTCCCCAGGGGCCGGCTGACCCTGGCCAGCAGTAGGAAACCATGGACATCTGGGGCCGTTTGGCATCATTTGTGTCCTTTAGCTTACCTTAACCGCTGACAAATGGGTACTGCTACCACTATAGCCCAGTCCTGCTTGATTCACAAAGACGCCTCCGACACCACCCTGACCATACACCACCTAGGTCCTAGACCGTACACCAGCACCCGGACCATACACCACCACCCGGACCATACACCAGCACCCGGACCAAACACCACCACCTGGACCATACACCAGCACCCGGACCAAACCAGAAAGTGGTCTCCTTGCTTCTTTTCTCCTTGGTTGAGAAAGCCCTAGTTGGGCCCCCTCCGGTTGTCAGGCAGACAGTGCCTGGACAGCTCCTGTGGTCTGGGGGGGCCGAGACGGAGCTCTGAGGTGCACTGTGAGGCTCTCAGACGTAACAGGCCACAGCAGAGGTAACCGCTTCGTCTCGGTGGTGTCATTCATTGTGTGGTTCATGGTCACTTTGAGCAGACTGACCTTCGGACTCTAAGTACTACCTCAGTCGTTGCAGCCAGGTGTGGCGACGTCTGGTCCCCTGTGTGTGCTGGCTGGACGGTCGGGCGGTAGGCAGCGGTCGTGTCGCGTCAAGGCTGATTCCTCTTCCACAGGCAGCGCGGCTGTCTGCTTCTCAGTGGCGGAGGGGGAGCTGCTTGTAATTCCCTGGCTTCCCCTGACGCCCGTGGTTTCAATATGAATGAGCTGCATTGATTAGCTGTGTGTGTGTATGTGTGTTTATGTGTGTTTATGTATGTGTTTGCGTGTGTGATGAGGGCTCTCTCTTCCCACAAGTATTCATAGCATTTATTTGTAGTCGGAGGATTAATATTTGTGCATCTGGGTATACAGTGATAGGCGTGCTCTTATGTGTATTTTAATTTGTTTTGTTCCGTTAGCTAAATCATTCTGAAAACGCTTTCAAACTGATTGGACAACGTTGTTGTTTTCATTATTGATATAAGCTTATGCTGCCAGTGTTTTCTCTAAAGCCCATTTCATTCAGACTGTTTGGTTGTGGTTGCTAGACATCAGTGGCACGCGCAATTGGCGCTTGTGTGGGTGTTTTGTGCCTGGCCTTTCTATTGTTGAAGTGTTAAAGTCACGCAGACACCCACTCTACACACACACACACACGCTTCCTTCTGTTATGGAGGAAACGGGTGCGGGATCAGCCCAAATGATCCTTGCTGGCTGCGAAATCTGTGTTGTGAGTCTTTTATTTTTAACAAGCATGTGACAGAGCTATGAATGGTATAATGAATCCAGCGTTCATTCGGTTGGGTGGGGGGGGGGGGGGGGGGGGGGTGCAGTAGTTCAGAGGGTTCAGGGCAGTGCATTATGTGGATCTGGAGGGCTGTTGGTGTGCTTGCCACTCTATGGCGTTAATAAACTGCTTGGCTCCAGGCTTTCAACAGAGGGGGTCAGAGAGTTGAGCACCCGGCAGAGTGTTTATGTGAACCTGGAGATAGATCTTCTATATCTCAGACCTTACGTTGCCTGCAACACACCACTACCCGGGACCTTGGAGGTATCATACATGCTACATGCTAAGGCCTGCCTAGCCCTTAAAACACATGTTGTTTTAGGCCTTGCATGGGCAAATTCAACTATTTCTCTTTGCGATGAACAAAGGCTGTGGCAATGGTGGCATGTGGCTCAGGAGGTAGAGCAGGTTGGCTGGTAACCAGAAGCTTGCTAGTTCGATCCCCGGCTCCTCCTAGCTGAGCGTTAAGGTCGCGTTAAGGTCAAGACAACTAACCCTAACTGCTCCTGATGAGCTGGCTGTCGCCTTGCGTGGTTGACACCGCCGTCGGTGTGCTAATGTCTGCATGAATCGGTGAATGGTAGGCAATATTGTAAAGCACTTGAAGTGGCCACTGCTTAGAAAAGTGCTATATATATGCAGTCCATTACCATTTAGAAGAAAAAAAGAAAAAAAATGCAGGCTGCCTCTTGTGTTGACAGGATCAGGTTGCTAATGTATGCCAGTGAACCCAGAATTGTATATTTGTTGGGTTTTCATTGCTTGTGTGTGTGTGTGCGTGTGCGTGTGCGTGCGTGTGTAGGTGTGTGTAGGT
>NC_140275.1:20477399-20479899 GCF_964030765.1 Micromesistius poutassou | reverse complement strand
TGGATGCTGGAATGGTTAGCATTAGCTCTGCTAACCTACATTTTCTCCTGGATTGGCAGCGTCTTAACAGGGTCACATCCATTAAACAACGGCTAATTAGAAACCCCCCAAGCGTATATCACGCGAAAGAGGACATTAAAGATAGGGGTAGGCTATATCTCTTATGGAAGATTTGTGAGTGTATCAAGTGCTGATATATACACACAGGTGTATATATATCTAGGTGTATATATATATATATATATATATATATATATATATATATATATTATACATAGGCATATATATGTGCTTAAATATAGAGGTGTTTATATATCTAGGTGTATATATATATTTATACATAGAAAAATATATGTGTTTGTATTTAAATATATAGCTGTGTATATATATATATATGTGTGTGTGTGTGTGTGTGTGTGTGTGTGTGTGTGTGTGTGTGTGTGTGTGTGTGTGTGTGTGTGTGTGTGTGTGTGTGTGTGTGTGTAGGTATATACAGTATATATATATATATATATATATATATACATATATATAAGGAATAGCCTCAGCTATTGCTTCCTTGAATCACTACTTTGCCCCCTGGTCGCCCCAGCAGTGGGAGAGAAGACTTGGACCGAGCTCTGATTGTGGAGCTGAACTCACACTTACACTCTTAAAAAAGTTTCCCAGTTCAGTTGGGGATTGCGCAGTCCGTCTGACCTCAGTGGCGTCCCTGGCTTCTGGGAGAAGGATCTGGCAAAGGTTGAGCTTAGATTCCATATCTTCTTCTTCATTCTTTGGAAGTCGTGGTGTATTTCTCCGCGGTGCGCGAGATGGCCCTGAGCTGGATGGGTTGTGAGATCTGGTTCCAGCGAGCGGGCAGAGGATGATTCTGAGGATCAAGTGGTCTTGACAGGCCGACTCGTGTTGACTCACACTGCTGATGTGAGCTATTTTCTATCCACTGAATTCACTAGAAAAACACAAAAAAAGGTTCCTGGTTGAAATGCTTAGAGGACTCCTACTATCTCCCCCGCTCTCTCTAAACATCTCTATCCTTCTTACCCTCTCTCTCTCCACCCACCACCCCTGCCTCTCTGTGTGTATCTCCAGACCCTCAGCAGGGTTTCGTTAAGGTCTACCCAGCCGTGTTCGTTGTTAAGAGCATGTTATTCTGTGTCAGATGCCATGACAACCTAAGTGCTGGCTCGAGGGCTCTGTATTTAATTTTTGAGCCGCTCAGTGCTGAATGTTTTTGGAACGCTCACATTGGCTTCAGACCGCTATTGACTAAATGATAAAAAAATGGAAACAAACCCGTGTAAGTTGAATAAAGATGTTGTAGTGGCGGTGGCTGCAGATCCATAACTTACCACGTCTAAAGGTCACAGCCGTTCGTCACAGCAGACTTCATTAACAGTTGTCGCGGAGCTATAGGGCTTATTAACATTGAATGGATATGTTTCCACATGCTGCCAGCATGGTGACGCCTTTACAAATGGAAACCAAAATACAGCTTTCAGCGATATAGATGTATATTTACGGGCAGCCAAACTAAATTGAAAAATCTGTAGATATATCCCCAGTAAAAACACCAAGCACCTAAATAAAAGGTCCAATGAGCAGTAGCCATGTGTGGACAAAGTTATCACAAAAAGTCAGTCGCTTGACTTTCACCTGAGGCAAAAAGCAAACCGGTAAAGGTGAAAGTAAGTCAGGCGAGATCATTTTGTTAAAATCTTAGCGTTCAGTTGATTTGTTCATGGACACGCACGCACACACACACACACGCAGACAGACAGACAGACAGACAGACGGACGGACGGACGGATCGACGGACACACATACACAGCCACACGCATAAACTCACACCCCAACCCACACACACACACACACACACCCAGCCGCTGCCCGTCACTTACAGCAACGGTTTAGGAATGGGCACCTCTGGCCCCGGCAGGCCGCGGTAACCCGGCCGTGGGTCTCTGGTGACAGAGGGACGGACGCGGTGGCCGAGCGATCGGGTTGCACTCATCCCAGCGCATAGCCGTCGAGGTGCGCCGCGGAGGCCTGCTGTAGTCCGTCTCTCTCTGCCGCTCCTTTGGGTCGGGACCGGGTTTTTGAAGGTCCTAGAGGACATCCCCCTGACCCCCTGGCTGGACATGAGGGAACTGGTCTATCAGTCTTGCACGGTCTGTGTGTGGGAGAAGGTAAGACCAGAGCGCGTGGGGACGTACGACGGTAGCTTGGCAGTAGGCCTTTGTGGCGCGCGGGTCGGGACGCCGCCTATTGAAGGCGTTCCACTTGTTTAGTGTCGTGTTCGGAGTCACGCGGGTGAGCTTGATCACTGCCTTTGCGCCTCGAGCACAATTGTCTCCACGCGCGTCGATTCCATCATTCACCATCTGACGTTGATGTATTTTGTGTGAATGCGCGGTCGCTAATGAAGGCAGCATTGTTCAATCAAATCGTGTTTCCTGTGAACAGAAATTACGCATTACGAGAGTCAAATATAAATTGG
>NC_140275.1:20472399-20474899 GCF_964030765.1 Micromesistius poutassou | reverse complement strand
AATGCACGGCCATCTGAATTATTTGTTGTTTCCCGAGTCATCTCACGGCCCTGCTTTCTCGTGGCTGCCCGGCCATTGGCTGTCGTCGTCGCCGCTGTATATGGCCGTGAAGCTGAGAACTGAGCGAGGGTGGTCCCCATGGTGTCTCTGTTCTTGCAGACTGCTCAGCCCCCCCTAGATGCTAATTCAACACATGGATATTTAGACACACTGTAGCCCCCAGTAAAGACGGCTGGCTGCGCTCCGCTGGTTATCTTGACTATGATTCAGCGGGCTAGGGGTTGTGTTATAGGTCAAATTAGCACAGACACTATAGTCAGAGTAGCAGAGCTAATTTCTCGTAAGCAATCCACTCACATCGCCTGTGTCCTTTAAGGATAATTCCGCGAGGACGTCCTCCCCAAGAAAGCAAACAGATATGAATGGTTATTTGTGAGGAATTTACATTTGAATTCCAATTTTAATGACCAAGAGCAGTGAAAAACGCAGTCACATGTTACAAAGGACCCAATTCTGAGTAAGGCCAGTAAAGCTCTATCAAACCGTTCCTGGCTGATGTGTGTCCATGTTGTTTTGGAGAATACCGTATATTGAAATGCATGAGGTATGAATGGTACTGGATGACGGGGGGGGGGGGGTGGGGGAACTGGGGGTGCAGGTCAAAGCATAGACCGGGAGAAAATTGGATTCTGATTCACAGTCCTGGGGAAAAATAACTCTCGAAAAACCCCACAGAAATGCCCCGGAGTTAGCAGGCCGTCTTCCGTAAAAAATTAAGTAATTTGTTTTGAAGCGGGCCACAGCAGGGGCGCCTGCTCATTTGTTCCACACCGCTGTCTGGTGCACGAGGCCGTGTGCGCGCGTGTGTGTGTGTGTGTGTGTCTGTGTGTGTGTGTGTGTGTGTGTGCGGTGTGTACGACCGGGCGTCTGACGGTCTGCGTGACGTAACTCTGTAACAATCTGTGCACGTTCCGCCACATCAACTCAATCACCCAGGTCACAGACGTCTGAGCGGTTGGCCCGTCCTGGCGGATGGAGGAAAACGGCTACATGAATGGAATAGAGCGGATTAAATACTGGATGTATCGCTGAGGGGAGAGAGGAAATGGTGTTTTTCCAATGGTTGTGTGAGTTCCGTTCGCCGCCTCGTTATTTTAATTCTTAGCAGGGTGGTGTGTGGGTGGGCTGTGCCTTTTCCTCCGTCTGTCCACTGCTGTGCACTTCCTGGCACTTGTTGGTTGTAAACAAGGCTTCCTATTGGCCCTCCACAGCCTGGTAATGATCGCTAATCGAGTGTCTCAGCCAATAAGGAACATAGGAGAGACTGCAAAGCGAGGGGGTGGTGCTAGCCTCTGTTTACTGGCCCGGCCTTTCTAACGTTCGAACGTTAAACCTCTCTGTCTCAACCTAAGCACCACCTGTCTCTCAGGACAGGGCATGACGTGGTTTTCCACGGTCACACCCCCTATAGTATGGAGATATTCATACAGGGTCACGGTCCTTATGTAACAAACTGCTTCCAGGCAGTCGTCAGCTTTGAAGACCGAAGAGGAGGGCGGGTCACGGCTGTGTCGTTATTACAATTGATTCGTCCTCTGACCTGACCCTTCTCTGGACGCCCGGCCAGAGGGCCGGGCCCCGGGACCTTCTGCAGGTGGAAGGTCTGGAGCTAATATCAAGAAACTGGCAGCAATACCTAACGTGTTCTGGGTGTTCTGAACACTCGCTCAGGCTGTCAAGAGAGAGTATAATACCAGCACAAATAGATGGCCCAGAATCACCCCATGAACATTATGTTGTGCTTTATTAAATACATTCCGGCTAAACGTTGCCTTTTTTTAATATATAGCCGTTTTATATTGTAGTTTGTTTCTATGTTTATATCTCCTCACTTTGTTGTTGATCAAAAACGCAGTGGAATCCAGCCTCCGGATCTAATACGGAGTGTGGGGGTTCTGGTCCAATCTGTGGTGGAATGTCAGCTGAAGGCGGTCTGATGGACGGAGTGGGAGCACAGCCGCCGCCTCCTCCATCCAGTCCATCTCCGCCTGCTGGCTCAGCCAACACGTCTGTGGCTCTGGCACCACATCAAATGGAGGCATGCCGCCACCTCCGCTAGCGGAACAAAACCCTTAGTGTATATACAGCACCTGTGTGTGTGTGTGTCTGTGGGTGGGTGTGTGGGTGTCGGTGTGTGTGGGTGTGTGTCTTTCTCTCGTTCTCTCTCTCGCTATCCCTCTTTCTCTCTCTCTCTCTCGCGGCGCTCTCTCTCTCTCCATCTTTCTCATCTTACTATGTCGCTCTCATCTTACTCTCTCTCCCTCATATTTCTCTCGCTCATCTTACTCTCTTTCTCATCTTTCTCTCTCTCTTACTCTCCCGCCCTCTCCCCCTCTCTTTAGTCCAGTTGCTGGGAGGAGTGTCATGTTAGCAGTGGCATCATAAAGCGTTAGCCCTTTGCTAGTAGGGGCCAAGTGTTTCCTCCTGTGCAGCGGACCTC
>NC_140275.1:20437399-20467399 GCF_964030765.1 Micromesistius poutassou | reverse complement strand
TTGATAGAGCTGTGTTTGGTACTTGATATATATATATATATATATATATATATATAACACTGGTGGTGGTGTTGTTTTTATTCATTTAATGAGATGTAGTTGACTCCTTGAGCTTCCTGGCCACGGATGACCTTGTGTGACGCTGTAATAATGATGTATCAGTGGAAGACTTTGACTCTTCCTGCGGTATCTCTGGGCTCAGGCTTACAGGGAGCAGATAGAAGACCAATCTCATTACCAACAGGAAGTGCAGGAGGATTATGTGGATTGAAGCACTGCCATTATGTTTCGAATTTTGAAGCCATGGAATTTTGTGTATGGAAATGCTTTGAATTGATAACTTTGAAATATGATAGAAGAAAGAGTCGAGTAGAATCTGGCAAGTTGTACTGTTTCCCAAAGTATCAACCCTATATATTTTTTTCAAACATCTTTCAATGTCGATATTTGAAATGCGATATTCTTTACTCATATTCCAGTGGTCGAAGTACAGATCTGAAAATAAAAGCGATAAAAACTCACCAATCGAGACTGAATGCAATGGAACCGACTGCCAGCCCATCAGAGAGCGGTCTGTCAATCAAATAATCAAATAATCAAATAATAACGGGTTGAGAATCAAACGCAACGATGGCAAGTTGGGAGAATGACAGAGGTTGTCTATTTTGTGTCGTTTATGACCATTTCAACTCGGAGATCAATAAGCACCTAAGGACTCCATTAATAACATAAATAGGCATCAAATGCCATTATTATGCCACAAATCATGAATTTATTATGATGATTTGGACATGCATTTAGGCGGAAGGTGATACATTTAATAAGTATTTTGCCTGTAGTTATTACCCCCACAGAGAAGAGCTGTCATCATAGAGGTCATGTTGTGAAAAGATGCTTTTTTAATCCATGAAAACCCTTGTGCTTATTGAGCTCTGAGTGTGGATAAACCTGGGCCTCAACCACACAAACCGGACAACGGAGGGGAGCCCGTCACTCTCCATTCTCACTGAGATGTTGCAGTTTCTCAATTCGCGTTCTCGTGTGTTCTCGCGTACTTGCGTTCTCGATAAACGTCATCAGTGGTAGCCCAAGCACTGTTGCAATTCCAAGTACGCGAGTACGCGAGTACTGTCGTAAAACCCGGAAGTGTTCTCAATGCGTTCTCGATAAGGCCGTTCTACCGAGGATGCATCGGAGGTGACTCGTGTGGACTTGGGACCGTTAAATATCCCAGAATGCATCATCGAGTCCGCTGCTGTTCCAGTTGCAGGTGCGTACTCGCGTTCTCGGAAGTCTGTACTTGAAAGTCCGGACTTGCCAAGTACGTACTTCCAAGTCCGCGAGAACGTAGTCCGCGTACTTGGTATTGAGAAACGGCTGTCTTTGATAACGTTACAGACAGGCCGGTAGGCCAGCAGTCCGTTTGATTACATCCAGTCTCCATTGCTCTGGCCTGTCCTTGGAATACCCTGCTATTTCAGTTAGTTTATCGCTGGAATGTTTTGATCCACTTAAATATAAGTATTATACTGTTAGGGTTATGAATGTCTTTCTATCTGATTCAGTGAAAAATCATATACTATCTGTGTTTTTAAATGGCTTGAAATGAAATGTAATAAACTTGAAATGTAATAGTTGAAATTCAAAGCATTGAATTAATTGAATACATTCAGATAACCTTGTTTTCAAAGTACAATATTTCATGTTATAAATTCAAAGTTCCATGCCTTTTAAAATTCAAAACATTATGGCAGTGATTGGCTTCAAAAGAGAGAGAGTGAGTGAGTGAGTGAGTGAGTGAGTGAGTGAGTGAGTGAGTGAGTGATAGAGAGAGAGAGAGAGAGAGAGAGAGAGAGAGAGAGAGAGATTTTGTTCAATCAGGAAGATCATAAATATCCAACCTGTGAAGGATTGGGTTACCTCTTATCGGCTTGAAGCAGTGCTTGCCTAAGGACTAAAGGTTGGTGTAGGAAGTATAATCATACTGCATTTATACCTCAATGCCACAGAGCCTCTTGAGACTGCTTTGAGTTCTCGAGGAGAGCTCTCCGAGGTGCTGAACAGGAAGGCGTGCATGTTTACAGCTCTCAGCCGCTCTGGCTGCCTATCTCATCATCTCTATCTCTGTCTCTCTGTCTCTCCACCTCAGTATAGGGGCTGGCACAGGTGTTTGTATTCACCTGGCGTACCGCAGTGTTTCCCTACCGTTGCAGGGAGGGTGGGCACAATAATGTAGGACAGAAACACACGTGTTAAACACACAAGTGTATTTAAAGCCAACGGGAAGTGGAATAAACCTTTAGGAAGACCAGGAAGGGGGTATCCCTTCTGTGAGGCACGGCCGGTAGTGCAAGCGTGGCCAGGTGGATAGACATTAAATCACACTCTATATGAGAGGAAACGGAATCATTGAACCCCTTGGTTAACCAAAATAAAAACGGTCATTCACATCGCAGATATAGCTCTATAATCATCTATGGTTCAGTCCGATGGATGTACCCTGTCTATAGTGTGCATTGTGGCCCCCCCCCCCCCCCCCCCCCCGCCTTCCACAGCAGTCAGTGGTACGCTCCGCCTCCGCTGGCCCACATAGCAGAGAGTCATGGAGGCGATGTGGAGGGAGACTGCGCTCTGTTTTGCATGCATTTGCATTAGCACCACTGAGGCACAAATGCTAGCTGCAGCTTAGGGCTGTCCTCGGTCATCTGTCTCGGTCCGTCGCAGGGCGGTAAAGGCATCTCCACTCCCTCCCCGCAGCCCCTTACTCACCGCGGCCGCCCGCCGAATCCCTCATCAGCGGGAATCTCTCGTTGAACATCGGGCAACTGTGTTCCGAAACAATGGGCCCGGGCTGCTGAGAACTGTCCCATCTGTGTGTGTGTGTGTGTGTGTGTGTGTGTGTGTGTGTGTGTGTGTGTGTGTGTGTGTGTGTGTGTGTGTGTGTGTGTGTGTGTGTGTGTGTGTGTGTTTTTGTGTGTGTTTGTGTGTGTGTGTGTGTGTGTGTGTGCATCTGTGTCTATGTGATGGGTAGGGGAGATGATCTTTCCTTGTTTGTGTTTCAGTGTATATTTGTTTTTATTAGTGTGTTTGTATAATATATATATATATACTGTATATATAGACACAATCACCCCCATACACACACACATATTCACACCAAATAAACATGAATATACAGTACATACTCAACCTCACACACACACGGACAGACCGTATATATATATGAGTATTTCTGCATGTGTGGTTCTTATTTGAGCGTGTGAGTTGGGTGCGGGGGGGGGGGGGGTGGTATGTGTGGGGTCAGCTGTAGGTTTATGAGTCTGTGTGCGAGTGTTTGTTCATGTGTGTGTGTGTGTATGTGTTTTATTACACAGCACAGTTTAGCAGAATGTGTTGTGGTTCTGCAGACTACACACATCAGAGGGCCCCGGGGGCCGGCTGTTTGCTGAGGCCGCACCTCCCCGACTCCCCGTAAATCATGTGCGGGGCATGTTCCAATACTTTCAACTCTGGGCCCTGTTTAAACTGCAGCGTGTTGGATTCAACGGTCGTTTACTACGTTTCGGACTACCACATGGTTGTAAACAAGCCTACTTATGACACAAAAATACCAACTAAACTACCAACTACAACAAACCAATCCGTCGAGCTAGTACCTTTTGAGTAAGATACTCAACCTCAGGATGGGTTAGACAGCATCTCCGGCCCGCTGGGCGTTGGGGGTTCCAGAACGTAACCGTGCCAACGGTCCATTGCCATCCATGGGTCAAAGCTGGTTCCCCTACCTCCATGTGATGGAGCCATCAGACATAGCAGAACATAGCGGGCTACGTTGGGAAGTATGGGAAGGAGGGGAACTGTGCCCAGGTTTGGTATTCCTGTGTGTGTGTGTGTGTGTGTGTGTGTGTGTGTGTGTGTGTGTGTGTGTGTGTGTGTGTGTGTGTGTGTGTGCGTGCGTGCGTGTGTGTGTGATAGGATGCGAGTGCAGACTGGGTAAAGAACCGGTCTGAAGACAGGTTTCCACACTAGGGCCGGCGCCACGGCGCCTCACACCCACTCCGATGAAATCCCCCTTAATTCGACACACTAATCTTAGATCAGCTGCACTCCAGTGGCCTTTCGCTCCCGTCCAAAGCGAGGATGTTCCAAGCAGTCCGGGGCAGGCTCAGTCGTGTCAAAGTCCAACTTGCTCGGATTTGCTGGTGCCAGAGCAGTTCAGTAACTCGTGCGGATGCTGCGTGTGCGTGTGTGTTTAACTACAGCGGTTTGAACATATGAAATACACCAATATACTCGTGAAATAAGAATCGGCGAGCTGGCGTCGCCAATCCTTCCGTGGAGGGAGAACTATTTTTAGGAGGACGGTGTCTACAGCCCTGTGTGTACATTTGGATTCAACACTGTGTGCTCAGTGTAGATGAAACCAAAGTGATCGCCCTTGATTGGATTAACAGTTCCAGCGGGTCACACACAGAACACCCAGGCAGCTTTGACGGAGCCACATCTCATTTTATTCGGGCTGTTCCAGACGAACAAATGATTGAACTCGCTGAATATCTCCGGCGCTGCCAATCCGTGCTCGCCACCCTACACACACACACACACACACACACACTCGTAATTAGAGGAGTAGTTCAGGAGATTTGCCCACGAGAGGACTTTCCGTTGGGTCGCATTAAACAGGCGGAATCTCCATGCTGAGCGTTTAGAGGAGCGACCGTATCCTCCGATGGTTTGCCCCGCACCAGAGAGCGGTGTGTGTTCATGGCGGTACGCTGGCGTGGACGTTGTCTCAGTGTTTGTGTGTTGTTCAGGAGTATGTTTGTTAAGTTCTTAGGAGCACACGCAATGGCACTCTGATGGTTATTCTGATTATTCAAAGAAAATGTGTGAATTTGAACTACAGAAAACATAAACACACCCACACACACACACACACACACACACACACACACACACACACAGACATACACACAGACATGCAGACACACACACAGACACACAGAAAGACACACAAACACACAGACAGACAGACAGACAGACTGACGAATAATTCCAACAAATGTGGTCTGCAGTGAATGAGCGCCGCTCATTGCCGTCGTGGCTGACTGTATGGTCACGGCCTCCCTACTTCACAGAGCATTTCATTTGTCTCCGGAAACTCAGTGCTCGGAACAAAATGTCACAAAGCTGTGTGTCCGTCTCTCCTCAGGAGACGGAGATCAGCACCAGGAGGAGGGAGTGTGAAGCACTTGAGGCGGAGGTGAAGAAACGCCACCAAACATGTCAGACTCTGGTAAGTGCTCTCAAAATACACACACCGGCGCGCACACTCACACACGCACGCACGCACGCACGCACGCACGCACGCACGCACACGCACACGCACACGCACGCACACACACACACACACACACACACACACACACACACACACACAGACGCTCAAACACACACACACACACACACACACACAGACGCTCAAACACACACACACACACACACACACACACACACACACACACACACGCGTGTGCGTGCTCAAATACGCACACACAGGCACACACATGCTCAAACACTCACACTCACACACACGTGCTCAAACACGCACGCACGCACGCACCCGCGCGCGCACACGCACGCACAAAGAACGCCTTCATCTATCTCCAAAGGCGAAGGCAGAGACTGGATTGATTTGTTGTCCGAGGAACCCTGCGCCCACTGTCGCTACGTAATGACGTGTAATCTGGGGGAAATTAACCAATGGGCCAAAGCGCCCGGTCGGAAGTCACAGGCTTCTGCTGAAAATTCGATTTCCACATCATGCCGACGTTGCATTTTGTCAACGTGGGCATAACGCTGGGAGAAACGGCAGGGATCGTTTTATGACAGCAATAATTTGTTGCGTGCAATCCTTGCGAAGCCTGGAAGGGGACTATATACACCGGCGGCGCGCGTATCCATCGAGGTGTCTCCAGGCAGTCGTTTGTTGCCCTAATGGCGTAGGCTGTTTGGTCTTCACCGCCTGGAACGGCACCCGGCGTTTGGTTGTTCACCTGCATACTGCAGCACCTATGCATGAGCAACGTGTAAACGTAATGGTCTCCCACTGGGAGAGGAGGGAGAAAAGGGAGAGGAGGGAGAGAGAAAGGGTCATGGGGTGCTTTACACGCGGCCCCCAGCCTACATATGTCACCCGTCTCCGGAGGGACATTTTCTAAGAATATTCCGGAAATGTCACTCTGGCTCTCCAGCTGCCCTTGACTTGAACACAGAAGGGGGTGGGGGGAGGGAGAGGGAGAGGGAGAGGGAGGAGGAGAGGGGGAGGCCAGCGCTGAGAGGAAGAGGAAACAGACCAACCTCATCCATCTGAAGAGCTCAGATAAGTGGAGCTTAACTCAGTGTCTTACCTGGACATTTGAAGGCCTGCCTTGTTAGAAATAAAGGGGAATAATACAGTGTGTTGAAGAGGCATTTGAGTCTTCATAGCTCATATCATAAAGGAAATATGAATCCTTGGTGGATACATATATATATATATATATATATATATATATATATCTTGTAATGGTGTGTTTATGTGATTGTAATTGTGCAATGTGGAAGTTAATTGGTTTGTAATCTGGATCCAGCGGTCCAGTGGCAGAACCCCTGGGGGGAGACGGCACAGAGACCCTGCCGGAAACCATGATCTGAAAGGGGAAGAGCCACGCCTTGTTTCCTGTTCTGTGTGTGTTTCCTCCCTAAAGAACCCGGTAGTGGTATGGCTCAGGCTACATAGTAATCATGCAGTTAGTGATCCGGAGTGGCGGACCCCGTGTAGCTGCAAAGTCTTCTCGGTACAACCGAAAGTACACACACACACACACACACACACACACACACACACACACACACACACACACACACACACACACACACACACACACACACACACACACACACACACACACACACACACACACACACACACACACATACACATACACACACACACACACACACACACTCGCTCACAAGATGCTGGTTATGCACGGCGGTGGCGGGGGCGTCCACTAGTGAGTAATCACTCGGTCTCACACTGTGATGAATAGAGGAACCCCCCCCCCCCACCCCCCCTCTAACATACACCCCACTCTGCCCCATAGAGATCCCCTCAGGAGATCAGCCTGCTTTGATCACTTATTACATAAGAGATGATTCCACGCCTTGCTTCGGTATGGGAAATGCTGCGTGGACGGTGGCAACGATATTCCACTACTGCATCACTACCACGACGACTACTACGACCGCTAACTAAAGGGATGAGGACCATGATCAATGTCACCATCTTCTGAGGTTTCCCATGCAACCTCATGAACGGCTCCGTTTTATTTGTTTAGTTTGTGAGGACCATGTCATGTGAGGACTGCTCGGTCCGGCACACTGCTCCTGGACCCCCCCCCACCCCCCCCGCCCCGCCCCCTCCTCGGACAAGCTCTCTTTGTGTGTGTGTGTGCTCCTCCGGCCCCAAAATAAACTCCATTAGAGCCGTCCTCCTCATCCCCCCCCCCCGCGCCCATGGCGCTAGTACCACTCTGCTCCTATTGTCAGCCCTCCGTCGGAGCGGGGAGGAGCGCGGCCCGGGGGACGCGCCGTCCATGGAATGGCGTGATGAAACGCTGTGTCCCGGTGTCTCGGTGGACCGCAGTCAGCCCTCTTATCTGTGTACCGCACGCAGACACACACACACACACACACACATACAGTACACACACACACACACGCGGGCGACAGCGCCGCACGCACGTCGCTGTGTGTCAGCCGACGACGCTGACACACAGCGACGCGCCGAGACACTTGGTTGACGGGCCGTCACGTCGCTTTGCAGCCTGAGAGGGCTTTCCCCCCCCCCCCTCTCTTTATATATATATACTCTCCCTTTTCTGTTCTCCTCTCGCCTGGCTCGCTCTCTTCATCTGTCTGCCTCTCTCACCGTCTCGGTTTGTCTTCTCCCTCTTGAACTTTCCTTTCCCTCTCCCCTGTCTTTCTCCTCCCTCTCTCTCTCTCTCCCTCTCTCCCTCTCTCCCTCTCTCTCTCTCTCTCTCTCCCTCCCTCCCTATCTCTCTCTCTCTCTCTCGCTCCCCCTATGTATGTGTTTCAGGTAAAAATAAACCGTAAAGCTTCAGGGAGCGTAGCGTCAAAGCATGTGTGTCTAACAAGTCTCCCAAAGCTCCCTTCCCCCCGCGGGACGCTACATCACCGTGGGATGGCGTCGCTCGCCCTGCGTTTAAGGTTACAGCTCGGTGTGAGAGATGCATGTTTAACGTCTGATGGAGACGTTACACACAGACGCCGTCGATAGCGGCTCCCCTCCCTTGCGGCTTCCCGTCGCGGGCGACGGTAAACACCCGCGCGAGCCATCTGGCATCGCATCGGCATCGTCTCAGCAAACCGGTCGCGTCAAGCGCAAACCGTGTCACTGCCTCTCTCTCTCAAGGTGTTACCATGGCGATGGGCAACCGGCAGACGACGAGCTGGGCCCCCCCGCCTTCTGTCGTGCGCCCCGCGTCGATCCCCGGCATGTTGCGCGGTCGCGCTCAGCGGTGTTGTCCAGATGTGCCGAGGTGTCTGCCGGCGGGCTCATCAAAGGCACGTTACCGGCAAAGCTTTCATTAAGAGCGCCGGCGCCGGCGCCGCCTGCTGCCCGGGGTCCCGCCTCGTCAAGCGGGGGACCCGGTGTTCAGGGGACGTCTCCGTATGTGCAGAACCCATCCGACACTGGCCTCGCGCTCAGAGGTGGAAACCGCCCCTTGATTAATTTTTTTTTTTTTTGGACATTTTTGTGCGGTTCATGCAGAACAACATGTGTTTTGTTTGTGTGTCGTGGTGTGGCGATGAGCCTCTCGGCTCACTCCCACTTCAGGATATGGGCTACTGGATTGATTGAGGAGGTCACAGGAATTCAGCCAGCACTGTGGTTTGCATGAACTTTTGGCAAATTTATTTATAGTTCTCACTCAAAAAAAAAAAGTGGCCAAGCCAAACAAAAATACTTAGAGAAACAAAAACAAAATCAAATCGAGGGTTGTTCGCTAGACCTAGGTCTGCAGGAAACATGGTGCTACATATACCGCCTCACAACAAGCGATCCTCCCCGGGTTCCCTGCAGGCATGAACACCGGGCTTAAATAAAGCCATTCAATTATCTCCCTTGGGAGATACCATTTGCATAGGGGTGCATAGGGGTCCATGTACAATGCTATGTTCATCTTAACAACATTGTCAAACATTTGTACACACTTTTGTCTTCTACTACGCATATCTCAAATTATGATTATGTACATTACTATAAAAAATATATAACACCCCATAATAATTACCTTATAGCCCTAACAATTCCCCCCCCTTACAACTGTCATCTCCCCGCATCCCAATCAGACAATTAAGTGATTCCAGGTGCCTGGGTTGCCTGGGATTGGAAATGCTTGAGGGGACCAGGAAGTGAGTGAGGACTTGCCAAGTACGTACTTCCAAGTCCGCGAGAATGTAGAACGCGTACTTGGTATTGAGAAACGGCCTCAGTGTTTGTTTATGTCGTGCAAAATGTATGGATTAATGGCAGAGAATGGGTTATGGAGCAGATCGGCTGGTACCTAACCGATTGCTAGGATGTGTAGATGAGTTACCAAAGTATAATGTAGAAGAATAATGTAGTAGAACGTGATCCTTAATGTTTTAATGACAAGACGCGGTTGCCGGCACTGCGTGTCATTACCATATGTGTGAATGCGTGTGTGCATGTTGATCAGTTGTGGGTACGTGAAAAGGAGGGCTTCCTTTTCACACGTGGGTACACGGGGATTCATAGTGCACGATTGGCATTTCATTTTTTGCGTTTTTAGATGGACTCATTTATTGAGTCCATCTAGGACCTACTTATTTACTTTATCGTGACATACAAAAAAAACCCCCACTGAAAACGGACGCTTCAGAATAAATAAATAAACACAACAGAAACAGCTCAAGGAAACTACACAAGGCACAGCAGAAGACGGCTTAGAGCCTATATTGGCTTTGGGATCGACCATCAAACATATTGGCCTGTGTTCTCATTCCCCTCCGGTTTAAACCAGAGTAATGTGTGGTGAGAGCGGTGAGGCAGGGAGTCAGGAGACCGCAGTCCTTGTGAGAAACTGTTTGCCTTGCTCTCGTGTGTGAAAGGTGCTCTAATTAGAAACTACAGGGCAAACAGCGGGGCCGCACGGAGCCCAGGACGCCCGCCTCCATGTGGGCTCTCCAACGCGCGGAGAGCAGCTCCCCGGAGAAGCCTAATGAGCTCACACACACCGCGCGGCGTGCGCTCTCCACCTCCCCGTCCTGTCTGGACAGCACTCACACAGGATGTCTCCCAGAGTCAGCAGTGAGGGATTCCGTGGGGTTTGTTAGGGCGGTTTGCTCCTGGTCGAACATAGCGTTTGTGCCCCCACATCACCGGTCGGTCGACGCTACAGTGAACACAATGATGGTTGTGGGGTAGGATTGGGATAACGGGATCGTTTGAGAGCTGAATCATTTCACAACTCGACGGGGGCGCGCTGTGTGCGGCCGCCAGACACCGCTCCTCTATTTAACCGCAACACCCATAAAAATATGCTTTGGGGTGACAGAACCAACACATCAATACGGTGTGCTGTCTGTGATCATCGGGTATTATTTGCCATTCGATGGCCAATCAAATCCATAGAAGTAGTACTCGCTTTAGCTGACTGAAGTTTTCACTTACCAACGATCAAATAGAGTCTCACTGACTCATGTTCCCTTCACATGGGTCTGGTAAACTCAGTTATATGACTAATAACAGTCATTTAGTTTACCGTATATAGAATCTTGACAATCTAGTATTTAATGCCTATAACTCTGTTAACAATGATTAACGTTACTATTTTGCTGCTCGTTCTTAAGGAGAAATGTCTTGAAGGCTTGCACATCTCGCTCTAGCACTTAATGTGACAATTGACAGAAATGAGACTTCAGATGAAACATGAGTATCGGAAAAATAGCAATTAATGGCAGACGATTGATGCAGGTCAAACTGCCAAAGTGCTTTCTGTTTGAGTTTGAATTAAGAAAAATGAACAGGCAGCAATTCTTTGCTCTCTTTTTTAGAGCTATTTGCCTTTGGCAAATCTCTGCAGAGTAAGGCATTTGTGTAGCATTATATACTGATATACTGGCCCACTCATTTCTCCATGCGGTGTAAGCATGACAACCTGGTGTTAAAGCAACGCTCCATACACACATCGTCCGATGGCGCACCCGGCACCATCCACTGCCACCCGTTATATCAAACACAGAGCCAGGCCTAGCACCTCATCTCATCTAATATACCTATGTGTGTTGTCCTTTTCTGCACAGCGCCGCACTCTGCATCTCGTCTGGTGTGTTACACGCTGAGAAGCTTTTTAATGCTTTACAAGTATTACAGGTATTTTAAGGTTGGAAGTCAAGGTAAATGCGTAAAAAGGGATTTATAGATGTCGTTTTTATGGCAACTTTGGAGCTGATCCACATCAGACCGCCATAACGTTGACGATCAGCACAAAGATATGTCAGACCTTCCTGGAGTCACTCGCCATTTTGTTAAAAACTATACTTACTGTTAATCAATGCATCGGCAGCCAGCACTTGGCCTGCACTCATAGCTGCAGCTCATGTTAAATGCCCAGCATTGGGAAAAGCAGGAGAGAGGGAGGGAGGGAGAAAGGGAGAGAGAGAGAGAGAGAGAGAGAGAGAGAGAGAGAGAGAGAGAGAGAGAGACTCTTCAGTTGACATTGCAAACGGCATCAGTGGCGCGCCTCTTGGCTGTTGATTGAATGTAATTAGGTTTTCTCGTCTCCGACGAAGGGCTGTTTTTTAATCTCTCACTGGCACACTTGGCGGGAAAAATGATGTGCATGGAGGAACCCGTGTGTGTTCAGTCACGGATTTATGTGTGTGTGCGTGTTTGTTTATTTGCGTATCTGTTTCTACATGTCTTAGTGTGTGTGTGTGTGTGTGTGTCTATGCGTGGGCGTGTGTGTCTGTGTGTGCTTTGAGAGTACATCAATGAAAATCCAATTATGCCTAGTTACAACACCAGTGCAAATTATTCTACATTTAAGCGCCTGTGACATCAAACGTATGTGCATCCACGGCACGATGTGCCAGGATTGTTATTATCTGTACTATTCCTGCTCGCTGTTATGCCTGCCGCTGATAAAATGGCAGCTCGTGCCCAAATGCACACACACACACACACACACACACACACACATTGCCCTACCCTGCCTCCGGAGCCTCTTTCTGGGGCAGAGGAGAGGACCTTAACCCCCTCCGGTCCCTTCCTGGATGAATAATGCCGGGTCTGTCACTGTTAACAACACGCTGAGTGGAGGCTCAGACGTGGAGAGACTCGGACCTAATCATGTAGATCTGCCGTGGCTCTGACGACGTCACCCTGTCTGCGTCTCCCTCCTCCGCCCCCCCCAGGAGAATGAGTATCAAGATGTGCTCCAGGAGAAGGCCCACCTGAGTCTCCAGTTGTTCCACAGCACCAAGAAGGGTTCCGAGTATGACAAGGTGAGTCACACGAGTGAGTTTCCTTATTTTGTTGCCTTATTTTTTGGGGGGTATTACACACGTTTCACGTTACACCTTTCTTCGCTTGGGCACAGCCACTTGTGCCCTCGTTTCCTGGCTCCAGTCCGGCTCTCTTTACGACGGGTTACCTCATAGGTTTATGTCAGTGGAAAAGGTCTGCGATATGAAAGTGTTTTTTTTTCATTATGACTAACGCATCATCTCAGTTGCCTGATTGAGTTATGCTTATCTTCAATTCACTTAAATTCACAGGTACAGTCTCAAAGGGCTTAACAGGCCATATGTTTATCACACCCCCCCCTGACCCTAGCCCCGCAAGAGGGCAAGAAAAAAAAGTCAGGGGAAGATCCAGCACAGAGCTCCAGCTCCCTGCTGGCCACCTTCTGAGGCTGTTGATTGGCAGCTCATCACTGTGCATGGGGGTCGAGTGGGGGGGGGGAGTTGAGGAAGGGCGGGAAACGCTAGGGGGGAGTTGAGGAAGGGCGGGAAACGCTAGGTATTGATGTGTTATCAGGAGCGGAAGCAGCTTCTCGGAGAGTAGCTCACCCCACCTCCCCCACCCTTATCACGGATATGAGAACCACACTCTCTGCGGGGCTGCAGCAGAAACGCACACATGCACACACATACATACACACACACACACACACACACACACACACACACACACACACACACACACACACACACACACACACAGCAGAAACGTACGCAATCTCCCCCTTCCCCCACCTTATCATCCTGGTTCCTAAACAACCCCTATCATCTCAATAGGCTGTTGGGATGGTGAGGTGTGTGTGTGTGTGTGTGTGTGTGTGCGTGTGTGTGTCTCTTCATCTAGGTCAGCTCATCAGCCAGCCCCTGCCCTGTGTGATTTTTTACATTGCACTTTTTACGTAACTATATTTACCGTCTGACCTCTGCATACCCCTAATGGCTCGCCCCAGCCGGTCTGTGCTATAAAGAGGGGTGTGATTGGTGTTGTGCTTGCTTGTTGTTGCCCCGGTCCTTCAGAGAGCAGATAGGTGACCTGCCAGATAAGCCAGGGCCATCAGGGTCATAATGATTCTCTGGCTAGAGAGGGTGATGGGTCAGCCAATGGTCCAGAAGTGTAAAAAATAGGATCTCCTCACTCCACTTCAAACCTCTGAATGCGTGTGTGTAGGGTCCACCATCAAGGGGTTAACCAGGCATGCAGGAACAAGAGTTGTGTTTGACTACAGCAGACCTTTCTGTTGTGTTGTTTAGTACCGTAGTACCCAAGGATTGCAAACGTGTCACAATAGCACAGAACTCATTCAGTTTTTCTCTCCCTGTTCACTGAGAGAAACTGAAGTGAGCGCTGGTAGGTTACCTTGAAAAGCTTTACAACAATCAAGCCTGTTCCATTTAGTTTCTCGGTTTTCTACTACAAATATATTACATAATAAACACACGCACAACATAAATATTCCATAATACAACAAACTGCAATGTTTCTTTAAAAAAAATACAGATTGTACGGCATTGATAATTCATATACAAAACAGAGACATTTGTCTCTGAGCCTAAGTAGATTTCAGTGTCAGGGTACTTTACCGTGCAGGGTTAGGGCTGACGGTCTCGCCGAGCCTTGAGGGCCTGTGTGTGGGTACGTGTGTCTCCGCCACTCTCCAGCAGGCCTGCTCCTAGCTGTGTGTGTGTGTGTGTGTGTGTGTGTGTGTGTGTGTGTGTGTGTGTGTGTGTGTGGGTGTGTGTGTGTGCGCCCCAGGTGAACGCTGAGTATGCCCAGCTCAGAGAGACGCTCGGCACCGTGACGTGGGAGCGAGATTCAGCCGTGCAGGAGAAGAACCAGCTCCAAGGCAAACTGGAGAACCTAGAGCAGGTGCTCAAGGTGAGGAACCGGGGCTCCGGACGCACGCTCAGCGGGAGGCCCCCTCCTGGTGGACCTGCTACCCCCCCGTCCCCGTCCCCCGTCCCGTCCCCCGTCCCCTCCTTAACGTCCTCCTCCTCCTCACCTGTCTGTCACCTTCTAGTGCCGGATGTCTTATGGCTGTTGCAGCTCCAAGCGACCCCTCTAACCCCCCCCCCCCCATACCCCAATAGTCCAGCCCTTCCGACCTTTAACCTTTTGAAACACCCTTTACCCTTACCTTGACTCGAGGCTCCTGCCAGCATTTTGAAGTTATCCCTGCATCCACCGAGATGCGTCTCAAGGCAGTGCCGTCCTGAACGCTTCTGATTGACCACGCCGCGGCGGGCTGTGCATTCCCTCTCACTCACCCCGACCGGTGACATGCTGGGCGAGCGCGCCCGTGCACACGCACACACACACAAAACACTGCAGGATGTGACGATCGAACGGGGGGGGCGGAACCCAAGTGCAGACGCAGACAACGGAGGTTGAGTTAAACCGGAGGGTTTTTGTAGGGAGGATGTGAGCAGTAGGGAATAAACAGGAGGCGGACAGGCAAGGATGGACGACAGACAGGCGGCGCTACTGGCAGGTAGGCTGGTAGATGAGCCGCACACAGGGTGGATGGCAGGCAGGTACGGGGCTGGTGATCCTGGGGCGAGGAGAACACGGAGATTAAGAACAGAAGGTAACATGGAACACGAAACGTGTTTAGAAATACAAAAAAAAACTAGGGAACACCTTGTCCAAGAGGGGGAGACAGAGCAGAGCATCTGCTGGGTACGGCCACAGCCGTAACACAGGGGGCCAGGCCGACGGGTCACACACTAGGCAGGGTGGGGTGGTTTGGGGTATAGCAGGGAATCGCAGTGACTGAGTGTGTACTGTAACGTTTATAGTTATAATCAGGGATTGCGTTGTTGTTGGGTTCACAGTTCATTGCTTGATTGATAATGAAATCACTACATCAAATGCCTAAAAGTAATTTCATTCTGGTTATTTACTAGGTAGTAAAGGTGTGTCTAGATGTACCTAGGTGTATTTTTATAGTTTATCCACCAAAATACAGAAGCAGTTCAGGGACTTGATATCATTGGTAATAATAATGTGAACAACATGGGCTTTACCGTCATTCAGTCATCTGTATTGTATGGCTGGATTTTTGTGCCGCTGTTGTTGTGATTCAGCCCAGACCGCCACGCTACTGATTGGGAAACCCTCTCCACGTAATTAAAACCCTCTGTATTGATCACGGCAGCACATGCACACAGTCTCAGGATCCACAAGCCTGTAGACACGCTCCATCCACCTCTGACGTGCAGCGAGGCGGCAAAACCTCAAACCGAATCGCCAATCACTGTTTTTATTTCACACCGAACATCTCTCCTTCTCATCTTGAAGCTCGGTCTGGTGCAACACTTCTCTCTCCTTGCTCTGAAAGATCACAGGACTCTGGCCCTTTCTGCTGCAGCAGGTTCACGTCTTTAATCGTATTGCAGGGCTTCTGTACCTCCGTCCATCGATCCCCGGTCTGGAACGGAGCACCGGATTTGTTGAGTTCTACTAACAGAAGTCTTTTTCCCCCTCCTCTCCCCCCCCCCCCATCCTCTCCCCCCCGTCCTCCACCCCTCGCTCTCCCCTCCACCATCTCTCTCTGAGCAGCATATGCGCGAGGCTGCGGAGCGGAGGCAGCAGCTAGAGTTGGAGCATGAGCAGGCCCTGGCTGTACTCAATGCAAAGCAGCAGGAGATTGACCTTCTGCAAAAGGTAAGGGGCTCGCTTTGGGGGGGGGGGGGGGGGGCGGCTCTGGCCGCTAGCGTTCTGCCTCTGATGCAGTCACTGAACCGACCTAAACATGGCCGCACACCAACAGATACACGCAAACACACATACACTGACGACATACCACTCACACACACACACACACACACACACACACACACACACAGGCATGCGTAAATGCATGGAAACGAAAGCTCACACACACCCAAACTGAGCACGCCCTTCACACGAGAACTTTTTATCTGTCAGTTAGAGCGATTGGCAAACTAATTCTGAAGTGACTCTTTTTCTGAGGCTTGGTTAAAAAAAAGGCAGTCCAGCTTAGGATGTTTGGGCTGTCGGTTTGTCTACCGCGTCGCCGCACACTGGGTTGCGGAAGCGTCACAGCCATGGATGAGGGGAGGGGGATAGGGTGTGAAGGAGATAAGAGTTGGCCCTCATGGTTGTGGTCTGGGTGGTTCAGAGTCCTTAGGAACAGAGAGCTCTTAGGCGGAGCTCTGCTTTGCTGCTGTAAGAAAACAAGACAGTTGATTTTATGTGTGGTTCTTTATAGCACAAGTATTGTTTCTTATATTCGTGTTTTCTCTCAACCACTGATCAAATCTAGAGTCAGTGTTTTCTTCGATTTGATTGTCTGAAAAAATGGATTTTGATATTCTGGAAAGATCACAAACGCTCCCTTTTCAGGGAAAAATCCCCCACTAATATGTTTTGATATTGATTCTATAGTTTTACTTTGTGTTCGAAAGGCAATTACCGGTGTCTTACTTCCTGAGGTATTAATATTAAACATCAGTAATGAACATCACAGCAGGGAGGAACATGTAACACCAGTTTCACCCTAAAATACATCAGAGGAGAAGTGAAGTAGGCTGAATCAGTTGAAAGCTTCCTGACCAAAAGGTTATCAGGCTGTGTTGTGCTCTCTCTCCGTGTCTCTCAGGCTCAGGTTGAGGCTAAAAAGGAACATGAAGGCGCGGTCCATCTGTTAGAGGTGAGTTAAGGCCTGTGCTGGTGGTGAGGGAGCGGGGCCATTTGGGGCTAAGGGTTGCCTGTGTTAGAGAGCCTGGGGCCGGTTTGAGGGCCATCTTGACCCCATTGGCAGAAGGCCCCTAACAGTCATGGTCAAATAGCATTTACACTTTTGGAGTTAAATGTAAAAAACTACAAAATAAATTAGCATTTTAAATAAGGTAGAGTTGTGATGAACTGAACTGATTCGAGGTTAATAATAAGTTGATGAACGATCAGATTTAAGTAAATAATATGGTGATGAAAGATCAGATTTTAAGTTAATAATATATAATTGACCAACAATGCTTTTATTTATTCGCATGTTAGCATACACATTTAAGTTAATGCGTGTGAACTAAGGTGAATATTCTGCATGAGAAATGCTGCAGACCAAGATGTCCTCTTTGAAATTAACTTTTAGATTTCAAGATGTATGTGTCTGATGCCTTGTGCTAAATATTTCCTAAATCTCTTTTTACTGTATGGATTTGTGTTTATGCATATACAGAACCACTTGGACAGCATGCAGGTATTTTACAATTGTTTTCATTAATTTACTTTTACACACTCAGGACTCTGTTGGATCAAAAGTGTCCTCTAGTTGTGTCCTTTGTCATCAAGTTTGATGCTGAAATGTGAATTTGAAACAGTGTCAGTTTCTTCTAATTC
Organism: Micromesistius poutassou; assembly: GCF_964030765.1. Classification (NCBI taxonomy): domain Eukaryota; kingdom Metazoa; phylum Chordata; class Actinopteri; order Gadiformes; family Gadidae; genus Micromesistius; species Micromesistius poutassou. The sequence goes on along the minus strand of NC_140275.1, from coordinate 20,449,419 downwards.
CTATCTTGTTTTGATGTTAACGTTTATTGGCTGTGTTTCTCTACATCAAAGGTGGATGTCCCCTCAAAGCCTGAGAAACTAACATATCTTTTGTTTTTATTACTTTGGTTTTCATTGTTGTCATTTGGGCTTACCGTGCTCTGCTTACCAGCAACAACAAATCATGTTCCCTCTCTACTTTTGATCAAAACAACAACACATTCGGAATCCGGAAGGAATTCTATCTTTTTTTAAATCGTAATGTTTAAAAGTTTAAAACTATCCTGGCTGTTGGAAGGGAATAAGTAATTATATAAGGAGTATGGTTCTGGAAATGTATGCATGGATTGAGCTCATTTACACAAACTATGTACAAACAGTACAAATGAAACTGCTAAACAACAATGTATTTACTTTTTAATGAATGAACATCAAATGACCTCAATGAAAGCGGCAAATTAAGTCAATCAATAAGTAGTTAGGGAAACTCTTGATCCTGAATCGTCATTGATTTCAGCCCTCTTCCAACTTGTGACAAAACAGTGTTTCGGTTTTTTGTGTTACTGCATGTGTGTTCTCTGGCATGTTGTCTTCTGTATGCCTGTATGATGCCAACACGCTTATCAACATTTGCGTTGGGTTTTTACCAGCTTCCCGGAGGAATGACACACTCAAAGCATGCCCACGTTCAGCCAACTGTGGCTTCTCGGCATGAAATCTCCTCCTTTAACACGCAGTGCTGTGCTATCATGGGAGCCATGATATCAAGGCTGTCTGCATGGTTGTCTATGGTTGAATGTGTTTGACATATACAGATACATACTGTCTTGAAACTAACCAAAGTTTTGAACTAAGCTGTTTACCCAAAGTCCTAATTTCCCTTGTAATGTCGGTGGCTAAGCAGGATTTCCAGCGATTGTACCATTCAACAGTTTTATTTGACACTTTATGTTGCTAAATGTTACTTGCTTGAATCATGATTCAGTTTCCTGCATATTTTGTACATTTTGAAGAGTTGAAGAAGTGTTCATCTTTATTATACAATGCTGAAAAGTGTTATTTTAAAGAAATGGTAAAAATCGAAATTGTTTTCTTTAATAACATATATATTATTGCCTCAATAAAATAAATCATAAATACAGCTGAGCAGTAGCGACTTCATAACTCAGAGTTGTAGGCCTATGATGAAACAAACACGGCACATTGCATCAAAAGTATTCTGCATATTGCCTCTAGTCTCAAATCTCATTACACACTTAATGTGTATACATAACGCCAAGTACAAATACATGAACATAGTCGTTTGTGAGTCCTATTTGCATTTTATTTATCAATAATTTTTTCATGACTGCTCTCATTTCCTTGGTCTGTCTCTTCTTCTTCTTCTTCTTCTTCTTCTTCTTCGTCTTCTTCGTCTTCTTCTTCTTCTTCTTCTTCTTCTCCCTCCCTCTCTCTCCTTTCCTCTCTCCTGCCTCCCTCTCTCCTTCCTCTCTCCCTCCCTCCGTCCCTCCCCCCCTCCTCCCCTTCCCGCCGTCAGGCCAAAGTGCGCGAGCTGGAGGAGAAATGTCGGAATCAGAGTGAGCAGTTCAACCTGCTTTCCAAGGAGCTGGAGAAGTTCCGGCTGCAGGCGGGGACCTTTGACATCCTCAGCACGGAGCCCCTGACCCTGTGCGAGTCCCCGGGTTCACCCAGCAAATCCCTGTCCCAGCTGCTCAATGGGCTGGCCTGTCCGCTGGGGAAGGGTGAGGATGGATGGATGGATGGATGGATGGATGGATGGATGGATGGATGGATGGATGGATGGATGGATGCGTTTTGCTACATAGGATAACAGGGACATCGACGATAGCATTCAGCAAAAGTAGAGGCATTTCCAACCTTAACCTACAGTTGACCTACTGGTTCAAGGCCCTAATGGCAGTGGGGATAAATACCTTTTAATGAATGTTTTTGTCATCCAAGGTTCGAGACTTAGCTCGTCACATGCTCAAACATGAACAGGACGCCACAGAAAATGTAAAGGAAAACCTGAAAAGACAGAATATCCATAGTTGTAAAAGGATGTACCTGAAAGGATCCAAGCTATAATATAAACCATTGCCTGGATAGTGCCGTGACAACCAGTGACAACTGTGCTTTCGGTCCAGTCAAATAGTGGCATCGTAGCTACTTTGTTTTCTCGATGGAAATTGTTCTTCCCTGTGAATTGGTCACAGTAAATAAATGGCGGTTATTTTCTTTTTACAACACAATTCAATTTACCTTTGTACTAAATTTAGTTGTTTGCACAGCGTTCCCAGTAATGGCTGTTCTGTGCATGCCCAGGGAGCAGTGGGCTAATGAGCGCTCACTCTCACCACGATAGGCCCCTTAACGTTACACAACCAACCACTGAACAGAAGAGCTGAGCATGTCGCCGGTCAGGTTTCCCAGCACGGAAAAAATCATGAGTGCGGAAACTCTAGAAATGCGCTTTTGTGACGCACTCCAACGTAAACACACAGCAGTTAATGATAGAATCAATCATATTGAGAAATGTGCCATTAGTCACTAAACGCTGGTTCTGTGTTTGACTCCACTTACTGAATACACAAACGCACGCCCTAATGAGGCTTTTTACATTGGAGCTGTGCCCAACAGTTTGACTTCAGTGGGGAGTTTGGATGCTGTGCTCTCACTCCCTCCACTCCCATTGAACCTGCTGACCTCTCTGGATGATCAGCCGCAGAACCGACTCTCTGGATGATCAACCGCAGAACCGACTCTCTGAATGATCAGCCGCAGAACCGACACACTCATCCCCATCCATCAAATACGTCCCCACTTTGACCGTTGCATTTAGTGTCTATGTACGGTTCTATGTGGACATTCGTATGATCTAGGTGCTAGCAAACATTTCGACGTTCACGTCAACATTGCCCTTGCTCTTCCTTTCTTCCCGTTACCCAGGCAACGAGGCTCCGATGAGCAGGTCTCTGATCTCAGAGTTCATCAGGCCGCTCCAGATGAGCGGGGACAAGCCTGACCTGCTGTCGCTCAAGCCCACCTTCCTCACCCGCGGCCGGGACAGCGGGCCCCGACAGACCCTTCTCTCTGAGGTGGGTGTCTCCCCTGGGCCGGTGTCCCCCGTCACAGCTCCTATCGTCAGCAAGCTCCCGTCAAAAGGCCTTTGATTACTGCTGGTCGTTAGATCCTCCACACTTCATAGCCTACAACAGCCTAATAATGATCTGATTGTTAAGTTAAATGATGAATATGTGAACAGCCTGAGGAGAGACAAAGCAGCCGGAATGGCTCTGGGGATTTGGTACACATTCGTACAGTGCCAAACTCTTTTTGTCTCCTTCTCTTTACTGTTCCTTTTACATTTTCCAATTCTGGAGAATGTTGCCTTTGCTTTGAAAATCTCACACAACGAGACAAGAAACTGCTTTATAACTACTATATATTTTCCTCTGTTCACTTTTTTTGCCAGAGAGCAGAAGCTGTGCTCTCCCGCGAGACGCATTTCAGCTAAATACATGTAATATTTGTTTAGCTCTACGTGGGGGGGGGGGGGGGGGGGGGGGGGTTCAGACACTGAAAGATGTCTTTTCTCCATCAGATGGAGAAAGAACTGAGCTCAGCAACAAGGGTGAGGCAGAGGTTCACCGGGAAGGTCCGTCTGTGCACCGCTCGCTACAGGTACCAACACTAAACACCTTCACTGTCCGTCAATACAGTGATTATCTCCTCCATTAATCGACCAGAAACTGATTTCTTCCATTGATTTATTTTGGTAAATAAAATCTCATAAATATATTATTACATAAATATATATTACATTATTATATATTACATAAATTGTATATATCCGGAAACAAAAGTATTTATTGCATAATCTTAGAAATATAAAAAAAATACTCTAACACTTACTAAATCTGTAAACAGCTAATGTTTAGTATGATTACTTTTTTAATGAGGAATGAAACTTCAATCTATTAATTTTCTGTCAGCAGTGTACAGATTCCAGATCTGTATCACTGTCACAAGGCCAGGCTCATTAGATGAATGGCTTGTGCTTTCCGTCTGGGATTTCAGGTTAATTCCAATCCAATCCAGACCCTCTTAAAGGGACAGTACGGCTCTTTAAATTAGACTCCAATGACTTGCAAAGGTTCCCGAGTATAGAAAGGGTGTCTGACGTGTGGCGGATGTGTCTGTTCTCGGCATGTGATGGCCGAGCGGTCAGTAAGTTACCTGTCAGCTCTAAAATAATTGCCATCTCAGCCTTCATACTAATGAAGGTTCAGCCCCATCCACACCCGTTTTTACAGAAAACACAATTCTTATTGATATTTCTGCTTCTCATATTGAGTGGCCTCCAGAGAGTGAGAGCATTGTAAATCATAAATACAACATAAATATACCATAGCATAGGTATATTTATCAGAATTGTTATTGCCATGTTTTGCAGGACAACTGCCTCGGCAGTTTCAAACCCGACAATCTCTCCCCATAGTAATAATTAATTGCTAAATAATGACAAAAAAAACATTCCTAGCTACACAATAACTAACAATCCAAAGATCCTATGCTCCCAAAATGGCAGCGGCCATTGCACTGTGACGTCGGGATGTACCAGCCCTATGCTGCTAACCAGCCGTGACATTGTGCTATCTGTTCCACTGTAGCTATAATCCTTACGACGGGCCAAACGAGCACCCAGAAGCAGAGCTCCCCCTGGTGGCAGGGAAGTACCTCTATGTTTACGGGACGATGGATGAAGATGGCTTTTACGAAGGTAGGCTACTTTCACGACTGTTTGCAATTGAATAAAGCTACTATTGTATTGTATTGTATTTGTATTTGTTTTACATAGCACTTATACTAGATTAAGAATAAAATCACATAATAAAAACATTCGAAAAAATTGCAGCATGGATATGATTTACAATAAGATTTAGGATTACCATTACGAGCAAGTTTGAAGAGAGGGGTTTTGAGGGAAGCCTTGAAGGAGGAGCGTGATGTGGAGTCCAGGATGGGGTTGGGGAGTCCCAGGCAGACAAGGAGTTTGGTCATGGGGAGTGTTACATGTCGCATTCGATGCCACACATCCCCCGTCCTCTCTGTTCCTCAGGAGAGCTGCTGGACGGCCAGCAGGGTCTGGTCCCTTCCAACTTCGTGGACTTTGTCCAAGACGAGGAGAAACCTGCCGTCCAAAACAGAGACGGTGCCAAGGAGTCTGCATACCTCAACCACAGTAGCCTGGCCTCCAAGAGACTCGGAGCGGGAATCGGCCTAGGCCTGGGCCTGGGGAAGGCTACCACCGGGGCCACGGGCCTCAGCTCAGGCCTCAGCTCTGGCCTCAGCTCTGGGCTCAGCTCAGGCCTGAGCATGGGTCTGGGAAGTCTGTTGTCGGACTGTAAGATGGACGGCATGAGCAACAGCAGACTGGCCATGGACCTTCTGGGCACCTGCAGCAACGGGACGGGAACCCTGGACGTCAGCACCGATGAGGTTGGCGAAGACGTTGTGCCTTACCCCCGCCGCATCAACCTCATCAAGCAGCTGGCCAAGAGCGTGATCGTGGGCTGGGAGCCGCCGGTGGTGCCGCCCGGCTGGGGCTCCGTCAGTGGCTACAACGTGCTGGTGGACGACGAGGTGCGCATGAGCGTCCCCTACGGGGGCAGGACCAAGTCCCTGATCGAGCGGCTCAACCTGGCCACCAGCACCTACCGCGTGTCGGTGCAGTGCATCACCGAGCGCGGGCTGTCGGACCGCCTGCGCTGCAGCCTGCTGGTGGGCAAGGAGGTGGTGGTGGCGCCCTACTACCTGCGCGTGGACAACATCACGCAGGTCTCCGCCGAGCTCTCCTGGATGCCCAGCAACAGCAACTACAGCCACACCATCTTCCTGAACGGCAGCGAGTACGACATGGTGAAGGCCGGGGGCCACCGCTACCAGTTCTTCAACCTGAAGCCCATGATGGTGTACAAGGTGAAGGTGGTGGCCAGGGAGCATCAGGTGCCTTGGCAGCTTCCCCTGGAGCACAGGGAGAAGAGGGAGATCTCCGTGGAGTTCTGCACTCAGCATGCAGGTCAGCCTCCTGAGCTTCTATAGGAGTAACCTTACCCTAGCTTCCGTATCGAATGCAGGAAACGGCTCCCTCTGGGGGGAGACACTGATCATCACGGTGGCTCCTGTGTTCAATTAGATTTTCGGCTGATTGAGAGATGTTTCCCGGTGTCAGGTGGTGTCACCTGGCCCAGCTTTGAGTAAATGCCATTATGTTTTTTGTGGAGCTGTCTGGTTTAAGAGCTTGGTTACCCTTTAGATAGCCTTAGATCATTTCTGGCCACCCTGGTGTCTGAGGAGGACTTTGTTCCATTGCGTAATGTGTGTAATGTGTTGACTGCTGACATGACCGCTGATTACAAAGGCATGTAGGGCATGTTCATTCTTAGTGAGAGTGTTCCCTTAACCAGTGTTGTGGTGTGTTAAATAGTGATTAAGGGTGTTTTCAAGATGGGAAAGCTAGAATGTAACGGGAAAAAGAAAACAAACATCCGATAATTGAACACACTGCTCTCATCAGGCTCTCAGCAGAAAGCTTTGAGCCTATTACCTTTACTGCCAACCTGACAAACATCTGCGCACTGCTTTCTGTTTCGTTCACTCTGCACTCGGTGATTGGCCTCAAGGATTTGTGTGCAGAGAAATAGTTTCAGACAGTTTGAAAGAACAAGGCAGCATATGATCAGGGATGTGTGACAGGAGGCGATGTTTTAGAGAAGGTAGCCCTCATATGGTATTATGTACATTATGTAAATAGCATGTGTGGATGTCTGGAGTCCTCTTTCTCTCACCCAGTCTCTCTCTCTCCCCCCCCCTCTCTCTCTCTCATTCTCACTCTCTCCATCTCTCTCTCTCACTCTCCCCCCCTCTCTCTCCCTCTCTCCCTCGCTCTATCTATCTCACTCTCTCTCTATCACTCACTCACTCTATTTCTCTCTATCTCTCTTTCTCCCTCTCTCTTTCTCCCTCTCCCTCCAAGCGTTTTACGGTGCTAGCATCAGTAATACCTCACCCTCTTCAGTCTTTCCTTTTTTTCACCAGCTTCCTTTACACAGAACTTAAATTGTAATGCCAGTGAAATGACGGTAGGCTTCATCGCTGCCCAAACAGCAACTGTTTGGGCAGCGATGAAGCCTACCGTCATTTCACTGGCATTACAATTCAAAATGGAATTCTCAAATGGAAATTAAAAATCTCTTCAAATGACGTGCGGTGGGTGGGGGTCGAAGCATGTTTTCAGGGGTGGGGGGTGGGGATTATTGACTACATCCAGCCACCTCATCATCACCGTGGAGATCCTTCAGCAACAACAACACTGTTGGTGCTGATGGAGGGCGCGGGATGGGAGCCGGCGACGACAGACCTCACAGCTGCTGGGTGAAGCCCTCTCAGTCCTGCAGTCAACAGGAGCTAGATACAGGGGCCGCTCTGCCTTTTCTTCTTTTGGCAACACTTTGCATATTATTGGTACACTAATTGGCCATTAATTAACATTAGTTAATGCAGTAATAACGTTATTATATATACTATGTACTACACTACTCCGTACTCGGTTTGGTACGGAGTAGTGATTAAGGTAACCATCATTAACTTTAGTTAACATGAACACCATTATCCTTGTAAACATGAACATCATTACCTTAGTTAAGATGAACACCATTACCCTCGTTAACATAAACATCATTACTTAAGTTAACATGAACACCATTACCCTCGTTAACATGAACACCATTACCTCATTAACATGAACACCATTACCTTAGTTCACATGAACACCATTACCTTAGTTCACATGAACACCATAACCTTAGTTAACATAAACACCATTACCTTAGTTAACATGAACACCATTAGTAAACTTGAACAATTAGTTAAGTATTACTACACATTAATTAAGTGTTAATCAGCGGTTAGCTAATGCTAATTTATGCCATCACTTATATAAATGAATGGTTCATTACTGTACCCTTCTTGTAATAAAGTGTTACTCATACATTTTTTTGAGTGAGTGACTGCCGACCGTCATCTCCTGCAGTTTGAAGCGGACAATTATGTGACTCAGTCCTTTGTGGCTGACACCTCATCACACGCTATTCCTGTCCTCTGTCTGGCTGGGGGTCTTTGAAGTCATCCTGCCCCGGCTTCCGCCTCAACAAAAAAACACACCACGGTGGCTCGCTGCTGCTGCTGCAGTTGTTTAGTGAGCAAAGATTACCGAGGTGTATAAAGTGGAAGAGTGTGTGCTGCTGCTGACAGAGTCGGGGTGTTGATGACAGCAGTCTGTTAGTCAGCCCAGATAATTACTGAGCCTTGGAGCCCTCCTGCCTATCAGCAGCATCGACGAGGTGTTTCACACACACACGCTCGTCGTACGCACGTTCGCACACACACACGCACGCACACGCGCACACAGACGGAAAACAAACAAGCGCACAAGCGCGCACGCACACGTGCGCACACACATGCACACAAACACACACACACACGCACACAGACGGAAACAAACAAGTACACAAGCGCGCGCACACACACGCACGCACACATCCGCACACACGCAGGCGCACACACACACACACACACACACACACACACACACACACACCGTGTTCTTCAAACAAAGTGGCCTTATCTGTTCTTAGTAATGAATTATCTGTATTATCAGCCTCAGCAAATATAATTCAATTCCCCAACCTTTGAGAGTCCAGTTTTAGAACGAAAGCAGATGGGCTGGAGAAACGCGTGGAGCTTCACACTCACCCAACGCGTCATTCTGTCTTCATTACGTATCATTTCAGCCCCCATGCAGCAGGGGAATCAGACTAACAACCTCCTGCTCCTCCAGAAGTGTGCCCCTCCGCAGCGGCAGTGGGAGAGTGATTAGGTTGTGTTAGTGGGGGCGTTCTCCCTGGAGCAGCTGTGTGCTGTGCTGAGTGGCTCTGTCCAGCCCACTGGGCGGTCATGGAGGGCCGCGGGGGGCCATAGGGCCGGCCGGTGGTTTGGCCCAGATGGGCTTCCGTCTTCGGTGTGCGACAAACGGCGCCAGATCGGGAACAAAATGAAGTTGTGTTTTTTTTTGGGCGGACCCCAGCAGGGTCTTGTGAGGCCCACTCAGGAAGCAGAGATGTGGTTTATCTATTCAGGGCATCGCCGGTTGGAATGCATGTCGGGTTGGGCGGGTTGTAGCAACGCATCGATGGCCATGCGTGGATAGGAGTTCATAATGACATGTATAGACGTTTGTTGTAAACTAATATGAAAACATTTATCTATTAACAGAGCCAACACATACATTAACTCATTATCATTAACTCATACATTAGTCTCATTATCACCTGAGACTTCCATTGTAGTGAATCGATAGCTTCTTGCTTTAAATTTAAATCCTGCTTCATTAGCATTAACTTGGTAAGGATTTGTTTTTTAATCAGGTGATACATACAAACCATCTGGTGTGAATCTCCTAGTAAAGGCCTTGCATTTGAAATGACACTCCATGCACAAAGATTCAGTGCATGTGTGTGTGTGTGTGTGTGTGTGTGTTTGGTGTGTGTGTGTGCGTGTGTGTGTGTGTGTGTGTGGAGGTCAATGTGGTCAGAGACAGAAATTCTGTCTCTTCGTCTTCTAGGATGCTTGGCACAGAGAGTGAAGGCTTGTTGGGCGCGTGATCCGGTGCATTCGGATGTCAAACGGGTTTTTTCAAGCTTCAACACCGCCCACTGACACAGACACACACACACGCACGCACGCACACACACACACACACCACCCATTTTCCGCGGTACACACACTTCTAAGCGTACTGTCCGCGGTGTCACTGATTGATTCTGATGCCTTTGAAATCCGGGACACTAAACATTTGCAATGCATGAAATGTAAATCCTGCACATCGGCGGCAGTGAAAGCAAACGGCACACATGTGTACCACCAGTGTACCGTTTATGCTGTATGTGTCGGGATTCTGATGTGTAGTAGATTCTGTTCTCTAGCTCTCTCAGTCCCATTTCCCCCCCCCCCCCCCCCCCCCCCCCCCCCCCACCCCGCCCCCGGCCCCCGGCCAGGTCAGAACAACACACTCAATGATCAGCCCTGAGAGGAGGGACCAGGGCAGACTCACACCACTTTAGATATGTTTCTATCCAACAATCCAGACACACACACACATCAAATTGGGTCTAAGTAGCCTGTGTGTGTGTCTGTGTGTGTGCGCGTGCGTGTGTGTGTGCGCGTGCGTGTGTGTGTGCATTTGCGCATGTGTGTGTGTGCATGCATGTGCGTGCGCGTGGGCGTCTCAGGGCCCCCGTTCCCCCCCCAGGAGGTGCAGGTCCAGTGCGGTCCGACGGCCGGGGTCATGCAGGTCCGATGGAAGCCCCCGGACCTCTCTGCCGCCGGGACCTCCAACGGGGCCAACGTCATCGGCTACGCCGTTTGCACAAAGGGACAAAAGGTGTGGACGTTAAAACAAGTTGTCACGTGTTACCCCACAATGCATTTCTGCGAGAGCCAAGCCTCTTAATTCCGTCCGGGGCGGCTGTCGCCACCTGCTGGCGGCCGGTGGTATTACACGAGTATGTGGAAGGCGCTACACCAGGCGGTTATGTAAGAGGATTTGACACACATGGCGGGTCCCTGTCCTGTCCTGTGACGCTGCATCACTCGTTTCTCAGCATCCTGCATGCAGAGCTGTGCATGTTAGGATCTTAGTGTTACTGTAACCGGGTGTTTTTAGAGTGAATTGTTTCTTGGTTATGTCTCTTGTATCTATACAAATATGCAATTTTACCCAAATCTAATAACATCAAACGCAACATAATATTTAGATATTTTATAATATTTATAATACCCAATTTGCGATTAATGAATAAGGGAGTGGAGGCTTTTTGAATGCTACGTGCTGGTAAGCAGGTTTGTGTGTGTGTGTGTGTGTGTGTGTGTGTGCGCGTGTGCATGTGCACACTCAGATAGCAGAGGTCATGTTCCCCACGGCGGACTACGTGAGCGTGGAGGTGAACCGGATCCAGGGGCTGGAGGCCCGGGAGGTGATAGTCAGGACGTTGTCGGCCCAGGGCGAGTCCCAGGACTCCCCCGCCGCCCTCATCCCCCACGCCCTCCTGGGCTCGCCCCGCCTCTCCCGCCGCGCCGCCTCCGCCGCCGCCGCGCTCCACCCGCCCTACCCCTCCACCTACCCCCCCACGCACCCCCAGCCCCAGGTGCAGCCCCTGCCCTCCCGGGCCCCCCCGCACACACTGCCGCACCCCCACCTGCACACCCCGCCCCCTCCTCCCCCCCCCCCACCCCCACCCCCACCCCCACCCCCACCACCCCCACCACCACCACCACCACCTGCCGCCGGCCCCTCCCCTCCACCCGGGGCCCCACTTCCCCCCGCACCCGGGGCCGCCGCCCCAGGCCCCCAAGCCCCCGCTCGGCGCCCGGGACCCCGACACCAAAGACCGCGAGGCCGGGCTGAGGGCGGCGGCGGCGCGGCCCTGGGAGCGCTCGCCCTCGCCGCTGCCCCCCTGCATGCGGGGCGGCCCCCACCTGGAGCCCCCCTACCTGGCGCTGCGCCGCTCGCCCTCCCCGCAGAGGATCCTGCCGCAGCCGCAGGGGGCCCCCATCCCCAACACCATCGCCAAGGCCATGGCCCGCGAGGCGGCGCAGAGGGTGTTCGCCGAGGGCAACCGGGTGAGGCTCCGCTCAGCATGAGGTCTCAGCGGGGTCCGCAACGGGACGTGTGACCCAGCTACGTCGCTACGCTAGGTCTCTCTGTAAGGGGACATGTAGCCCAGCTACGTCGCTACGCTAGGTCTCTGTGTAATGGGACATGTGACCCAGCTACGTCGCTACGCTAGGTCTCTCTGTAATGGGACATGTGACCCAGCTACGTCGCTACGCTAGGTCTCTCTGCAATGGGACATGTAGCCCAGCTACGTCGCTACGCTAGGTCTCTGTGTAATGGGACATGTGACCCAGCTACGTCGCTA
>NC_140275.1:20389899-20432399 GCF_964030765.1 Micromesistius poutassou | reverse complement strand
CCTGAGAACATGTCTAGGTTCCAGTGTGCTGTTGATGTCACGTCACATCTGACATCTGAGACACAAATCTGTTGCACGTGAGTTTCAGCCCTTCACTGATCTGGCACCACCCCCCCCCCCCCCCCCCCCCCCACCATCCAACCCCACCATCCAACCACACCACCCCCCCACCACCCATCTACCCCGCCCCATCCTCCAACCCCCAGTACACCCCCACCATAGCACCCCACCACCCCAGCCGCCACACCCACCCAAACCTACCATCCTCCCTCGTTGTGGTCATTGAATGCGTGCCCCCCCCCCCTTTGAAGACCGCTGCTAAACACAATGTTGTGTCTCTGTTTAAAAGAGTCATGGCATACTGCGTGCGCATGGGAATCTCATTTAAGTGAGTACTTAAATGGATTGGTGTTCATGTACTCATGCATTTCTTAATGTAGATGTATGGATATGATTATTTCTGTCATTGGACGTTTTGAGCGTGTTTTTGTATGAAAGGGCGATGGTGAATAAAAAATAGGATTTTAATCTAAATCAGGGGGATCTTAATCAGAAAACAAGTTGACAGCCTTTCTCTTTTCACACGTTGATCATGGAAACAACAAAGGCTGAAGTTTATCCATTCATCAACAAACTATCAATAATTTAAACCCTCACATTACCACATAATCCATTCGACTACCTCCTCACGTATATATATATATATAAATATATACATAGATTAATATATATACATATACATTTATTTGCATATGTACTGTATATATATCATTTGCATATATATTTTGATTATTAACACGTTCCATTAATGTATGCCAGAGCTTGGATCAGCTTGGATAATGAGCTTACCTCATTACCTCACTAGTTGAGTTTCTCTTCTCTGACGGCACCTTCTCATTCAGAAAAGAACAGAGCCACAGTCCAATTCACCTGTGTGTACAGAAATACCACGCCTCTGCTGGGAGAAAAGGCCTCCGTGCTGCTCATTGGCCTGAAGGAAACAAGCATTCACTCAGCGCCGTCGTTTGGTTTTAATTCACTCGAATGGCTGTGATTCTATTTCTTTGTTTTTGGTTTGTCTGTGGTGTCCCTCACCAGAAACACTTTTTTTTATTTTTCTCTTTATGAGTTGGATTGACCTCCTGTTGGTCTCTTACAGTTAGGACACCAGTAGCTCTGTGAACTTCCTCTACAGATTCCTGGTCCGAGCATGCCATTTCCTCCTCACAGAAAGACGCTGCATGTGTAACTGCATTGCTACAAAGAACTAATTCTGTCTTTATTTTGTCTTTCCCTTACCGGTTCATTTCTGCTCTCACGCTGTGTTGTTCCCTACCTGCCTGTTCTCAAACCTCTGAAAACACCCCCCGCTATAACCACTATAAACTATAACCACTATAAACTATAACCAAATCACACCCACCCCCCTGCTTCAAACACGCTCTCGATTGAACTCTATGGCTCAAACCCGAATCCGATTCTGTTGGGGACTGTGAACTCGCGCCGCCGCCGCCCCCTTGTGGCCGCAAAGGCATACTACAGGCGGCAGGACTTGGCCGAGGAGCGGGACAACTGGGACCTCCAGCGGGAGGTGGTGAAACAGAAGCCGCTCCGCAGCAAGCGGCTCCACAGCATCCCGGAGGTGGCGGAGGAGGAGCCCGACGGGAACGACGCCATGGGCCAGCGAGGGCTGGGCCACGAGGACGGCTCCGGGGGCCGGCACCGCCCGGGGACCCCCAACGCCCAGAGACGGGACCACCACCACCACCACCACCACCACCACAACGCCTACCAACACGAACTGCAGCAGCAGCAGCAGCAGCAGCAGCCGCCACCGCAGCAGCTGCAGCAGCAGCAGCAGCAGCAGCAGGAGCCGCGCTCGCACGACCGGCTGCTGCGGCGCCAGCGCTCTTCCCCGCGCTTCGCCGCCGGCTACGGCTACGGCTACGGCTACGGCTCGGAGGAGCGCGGGCCGGGGAGGCCCAGCCGCCAGAGCACCAAGAGCCCCGACAGCGGGCTGGACTGCGGCAGCGAGGAGGAGGGCGGCTCCCTGGGGCGGGGCTACTACTACGCCTACGCCGGCCCCGCCACCCGGGGCCCCGTCCGCATCATCCACTGCGAGGGCCCCGTGGAGAGGCGCGCGCTGGCCATGGGCCGCCGGACGCGCACGCTGACGCGGCAGTGCAGCATGGAGGAGGACTACCGCGAGGACACGCCCCCGCCGCCGCCGCCGCCGCCGCCGCCGCCGCCACACACGGCCCAGTCGGTGCACACGGGGGACTTCCGCAGCAGGGAGCGCGCGGGGTCGGGCCGCAGGGGAGACTTGTGTTGGGAGGGCGCCCGCAGCGAGGGCTGGCTGAACGAGCTGGACAGGGTGTGTTACAGCCCGCACAGGGAGGCTAGGGCCCAGTCCATGTCCCGACTGGGCCGGGAGCAGCCGCTGGTGTGTGGTCCCCACTTCCTCCTCCTCCTCCTCCTCCTCCTCCTCCTCCTCCTTACTCCTCCTCCCGTCCATTCCATCAGCAAGCTGCCGCCATGCCGTCCTCCTTAATGTTGTCCTTGCTTGGTTTTCTGTCTTTTATATAATGGGCACGCCCCCCCCCCCCCCATTATCGCCCTGATTTCCAACCCTGTTTATTTTTCTCATTTTTTTTCAACTCGACTTGACTCTGTGGTCTCATGTTTTTTCGGTTGTTCTCCAGCGATTGTTTTCTGTGTTTTGCTTGGCCTGCCACGAGCGTCAGGTGCAATGTTTTTTCCTTTTGATTTTTTTTTTTTTTGTTTTCTTGTTTCACGGTGAAGCTTTTGGTTACCTAAAGGCCATTTCCAAAGGGTTTTGGCTTCTCATGTCTCCTAAAGAGGGCATGGCCACTGGAAGGCTGAGCAGCAGGTCGACCCCGGGGCTGCTGCTCTGTGCAGTGCATGGGGGGGGGGGGGGGGGTGTGGGGGCTCTCCCCTCTCTAGCTGCCCTCTGTCGCCGTCTCAGCCACAGCCTTGAGAAGACCCCCTCTTACGTGTAGACCCCCAGTGCCGGACCCCCCTCCTGCTCTGGGTCGCCAGCATGTCTGCTTCCCTCTCCTGAGCTCATTCAGCCCGTCTTCAACTCATGCCCGTCCCTTTTCATTTCAATCGCTCTCATCAGTTGTTAACTATAGGCTTGGACATTGTGATTTAATATAGAATTAGATTTTGAATTTGCTACTGCCCAGCAGTTATTTTCTCCTGTCCAAATCCAGACATGTGTCTCATCCATTGACCTACTCACTCACTCACTCACTCACTCACTCACTCACTCACTCACTCACTCACTCACTCACTCACTCACTCACTCACTCACTCACTCACTCACTCACTCACTCACTCACTCCCTTCCTTCCTTCCTTCCTTCCTTACTTACTTAATTACATACTGCATTACTTACTTACTCACTCACTCACTCACTCACTCACTCACTCACTTACTCACTCACTCACTCACTCACTCACTCACTTACTTACTTACTTACTGACGTTAATTAATGCTAATGCTCTCCATCCTTACTGACTCATTTGCTTTCATCTGTAACAAATCCACACCATCTCCGCTCCTCTTCTCCTCCGCCTCCATCTCTCTCTCTCTCTCTCTCTCTCGCGCGCGCGCGCTCTCGCTCTCGCTCTATCACGCTCTCTTGCTCTCTCTCTCTCTCTGTCTGTCTGGCTTCCCTGGCTGCTGAGGCGCTGACATGCACAGAACAAAACCAACAGGAGCAAATGGTCTTTAGCTAAACACCCCCGGCAGCCCGCCGACCCCGAGCCCACGGAGGCTTGTGTTGGCGGCTCATCGGTTTCTTTGGTCTCTCCTCTGTGTTTACAACAGTCTTTTTTTTTTAATATCTTTTTTTGATTTACCCTGCCTAAGGACAAATGGAGGCCCAGACATTTGCCCTTACGGTTTCGTAATCATCTGTGCATTGTTCTTCTTCTTATTATTATTATTTTTAATGTCCTTTCTTTGTCATTGTTCTTCAAAACACTGTGACTGGTCTCCCATGCCGCGTTGCGGTTGTTCTGATCCACTGCGTGTCTCGTCTCTCCGTCCCCTCAAGATCATCGGGAACTCTGCGTCCCACGGCCACTCGGACCGTCTGGACCACTCAGGGAGGAGGAGCGGCGCCCTAGGCAACCAGCGCCGGCCCATCCCGTCCATCGGTTAGTGGTGGTGTCTGGGATTCACACCAGGAGGTCACTGCCTCCACTCTGCTGGCGGCCCCGGGGGGGCCACAGACAGCGTGTGTCTAAAGACCTTGTGACTCACCCCCTATACTGGTCTAGCTGCACATCCCACACATAAGGGCTCCCACCCAATCGCTGTGCACCGTTCCATGCTAGATCTCCATCCGTGGAAGGGTAACACTGCTCTGAGAGTTGCAGTTGGATGTCTCTCTGTGCTGCGTGCCGGTGTCTGAGCTCACCCTGCCAGCCACCATGGCATCGTAGGCATTGCTGTTTTACGCCCAGTAACTCCAGAGGAAGATCTGTTGCTTTGTAAACTCCTCCTCTTCCTCCTCCTCCTCCTCCTCCTCCTCCTCCTCCTCCTCCTCCTCCTCCTCCTCCTCCTCCTCCTCCTCGTTATCCTCCTCCTCCTCCTCCTTTTCCTACTCCACTTCCTCCTCCTCCATCCTCCTCCACTTCCTCCTCCTGCTCCTCCTCCTCTTCCTCCTGCTCCTGCTATTCCTCTCCCTCCTCCTCTCCCTCCTCTTCCTCCTCCTCCTCCTCCCTCTTGCCTCTCTCGCTAACCATTCAGGGCAATCTCATCATCCTGACTCTCACTGTGATTGGATTGGGGGGGGGGTTGGGGTGGGTGGGTGGGGGGGGGGGTAGGTCATGGTTATTAAGCAGCATTTGTGCGGGAGGGGGAGTGGGAGTGGGTGGGGCTTGTGAAGGTAACACTGTGATTGGTGTCCCCTGTAGAGATCACCATGGACTGTCACAGTGAGGGGAGTGAGGGCCTCTCCCCTGGCAAGGAGGAGGGTTACTATGGCAGTGTAGCTCGGCACAGGATATGGCGGGCTAAGTCCTCAGAGCATCGATATGGTATGTGGCCGCCTGAACGGAACCTGTTGTGGTGATGCTAATGAGTGGAAGAATCAAACGAGAGAGGGGGGGGGGGGCAGAATGACGTTCTCTCTGTTGTCCCACGCATGCATCCGCGCGGCGAGGCTCAGGTGGGCTGGGGATGATGGTGGTGCTGTTATCCGTGGACAGTGAGCTAGCCTGCCCCGCTTTGCGGTAGCATTAGCTTAGCCTTGCCCTGGTGAACAGTGCTGGGGAAGTAGAGGCCCCTTTTCCCCTCATGAGGCCTAACTCCTCCTCCCCTTCTCCTCCCCCCACCAACCAACCCCCCCGCCCCTCCCCTTATATGCACCTGCGGAGAATCCCGAAGCCCCGCCCCCCCTTGGTGTCCAGTCCAACCACCACCACCACCACCACCACCATCTCTTCCACTGCTGCCTCTCCTCTTGCTCTTCCCAGCTAGCACCCTGCCCCGCCCCCCCCCACCGCCTGCCCGCCCCCCTGTCCCCTCTGCACACGCACTAGCTTCAAACATACATTCAAGCTTGCCACTCAAACCAACACGTCACATTACCCTCCAGCCAACCAGCGCCGTGCATCGTGGGGTTCTGACGCATGATCACGACAACATGTTGACGTTTCTGTGTTAACGGCGGCTCATTAAAATCCTCTCATTCTGCTTCGGCTGCTACCCCTAATAGCTGCACAGATTAAACAATCGCTCGTGGCGTCTTACATTTTTCATCTCTCAGTTTTCCTCGCTGCTTTGTCTCCAGACGGGCAGAAGGGTGCGTCTCACCCTTCCCCATCCTACCCTTCGTCAACCCTGCATGCACTCTCTCTGAGAGATAAGGCGGTGAAACAGCAATGAACCAGAGGGCTATGTTGTTGTGTACATCCCCCCCCTGATGCCCACGGCCATGGGGGTGTACATCCCCCCCCCCCCCCCCTGCTTAGCCGGTCCTTCCCTCCCTCCCTGTGTGTGGTTGTGTTTGCGTATGTACATGCATCAGCATGTCAGATCTTTAGATGACATCCATACTGACTTCCACTAATCGACTGGCATCAGATCACCAAAGATAGCGGGCTAGTACCAGCTCTCTCAACGTGAGCCTTGACATGGGGGTGTGAACCCTGTTGACGGTGTAACTCTCATTTCAAGAGTCAAGATCCAACAAGCATTGTTTGCAAAAATGTAATATACTGCAGGCGAACACATACTATTCATGCATGCCCAGTACTGCACAACAGAATAAAAGTGAGAAATAACACTGAAGAATAGATTAAAGTCGCAATGTGTACGGTTGAGCCACTCCCAGTTGGTAGGAGGGAGACTTTCAGAATTAAAAAAACCAAATGACCGTGTTCTGTCCACTATAACTATATATATAACACTAGAACTATGGCTGAGCAACTGTATGACGCCAGCTAGCGTAGCTTGATTGGCTGGGGGGGGTGTGAGAGGGAGGGGTGGATAGGAAGATACCACAGGCTGAAGAGAGAGTAATGGGATGTGATTTAATTGTTAATATTATTGTATAATGTTATCATAAAATCATGTAATAATTCATTATCAATCAGAGTGACTTCAGATATGTCCAGGTTATTGCTAGTTTATTACTAGTTAATTACTAGTTTTAATGAATAAAGATGCTCAGAGCGACGCAGTGATTCAGTACGCTGTATTGGTCCTCAAGAGACTCAGTAGCAGCGGCGCTCTCGCGTGCACGTGTGTGTGTGTGTGTGTGTGTGTGTGTGTGTGTGTGTGTGTGTGTGTGTGTGTGTCCTGTGTTTCTCCAGACGGGTACGGCGTGGGGTCCGGGCGACGCCCTGGCCGCGCCCGCCGCTCGTCCGACGGCTACGAGGATTCGGAGGCGGACGAGATGACCCGCATCTTCGTGGCGCTGTTTGACTACGACCCGCTGTCCATGTCGCCCAACCCGGACGCCGCCCGCGAGGAGCTCCCCTTCAAGGAGGGCCAGATCCTCAAGGTGACCCCCCCCCCCCCCCCCCCTCACACGACCCCCCCCCCCCCCCCGCAGCCATTACACTGAGGAATAAGTCATAGCTATATTTTGCACCGATTATTTATTATTATATATCGCTGTTTTTATTGACTCATTGCTGTACTCTATTTATTCATATTTGACCTCATGTTTTATTTTTCAACCTAAACATTTTAGGTTTAGGAGTTATTATGTTGTTTTACAATTTGTTTTAGTTCACTTCATATTTCAATCTGGACCTGTACAACTTTTTGGGATATGTGCCTTGATATGTCTTTTCCTATGTGTGTGTGTGTGTGTGAGGACTATATACTGCAAACAAAATCGACCTCTGGGTACAAAATAAAGTAACTTGAACTTGAACTTGACCTCACACGACCCCCGTCACACGCCGGCTCGTTTACAGCCCCCGCCCCCCCACCTGAGCGACTGCCTGACCCTGCCTTTAAACCCTGCCCGGTAACCTGCCCAATCAGCAGGTTACCGGGCCACCTCCTTGATCAGATATCAGGGTTCATGCGTCATCGTGTGCTTAGCCGAGAGGGCGTCGTCAACATGCGAAAACAAAATGATATTTCTGTTTATATTTAGCAGACGCTTTTATCCAATGCGACTTACGACCACACACACACCAGCGGTGGAGTGAACCACACACGGCGATAGCCAGCTCGAGACCTGCTGAAGAGGCGTCACGCTTCTCCTGTGTCGTGATGTTAATGTTGTGGGTAGTAAAGGAAGTGATGTTCTTAGACAGTCAATCGCATTGAACAACCGTGTGCGTGCGTGTGTGTGTGTGTGTGTCTGTGTGCATGTGTACGTGTGTGTGTGCGTGTGTGCGTGTGTGTGGTGTATCTCCACCAGGTGTTTGGGAAAAAAGACACCGACGGGTTCTACCGGGCTGAGATCAGAGACCGCTCTGGGCTGATCCCCTGCAACATGGTGTCCGAGATCCAGACGGAGGATGATGACATGATGCTGCAGCTGCTCAAGCAGGGCTTCCTCCCCCTCAACACCCCCGTAGAGAGACTGGGTGAGGGCTGGAGCCAGTACAGTACAGCACTTTACTAGCATACGTCCCGTGACGCGTTGTCTTACCGGCTCCGCTCCTTACAGCGCGATACGTGTCTTAAAGGGGTCGTATTTTACCACCATCTAGCTGGTACGCTCCCACTTGTGGTGTCATTAAAACACAGGAAAAGGCCGATTTTCAAACGACCTGTTAGGGCTATTCACAGTCACACCTGGTGGTGTCATAGGACTGCCTCACATAGTCTTCAAAAAGCTTCCTCAACCATTTCCAACGCTTTACAAACATTGCCAAAAGTTAAATGAATACATGTGCCTAAAATAACTATGAATAACCTAATACCGCCTTCGAAAAGGATTTCAATGGGTTTACCTTGATCGTTGACCTTTTCTCTAACAGAAACATCAGTAAAGCTTCAGTCACTGTCGAGTTGATCCAATTAAATTGTTTGTGTGTGTGTTGACGGGTGGATGGTAGAACGCAATGCATCATGGGATTAATTACCGAAAAAGTGTAATCGTTTCACTACTTTCTAACTTCTCCTCCTGTCTTTTTCCGTGTCTGCGGCCGGTTTCTGCTCTGTCAAAAAAAAATACATACCCGTCAATTATTTTCTCTCCCTCTCATTTGACCTCTTTTATCTTCTTTCGACCTCTGCTTCCTCCCCTCACACTCGCTCTCACTTCCTGTCCGCTTGGCTGCTCAGTGAACTGTGACCGTTTCAAAGATGGCCGCACACTGAACCGCAGGTCCAGGAAGTCCAAGAGAGGTCTGTGTCTTGCGGGGCGCTCTTCTTCACCTCCATCCTCTTCTCATTCCAAGCATCCCTTCGCATCTTCCCTTCCAGCATCTTCACATCCATTAATGTGGTTAACATGCTCCTGTGAATCAGCTGAGAGCTCAACACATCCTCATCATTATGAATGTGGTTAACATGCTCCTGTGAATCAGCTGAGAGACATCATAAACTGGTTTTATTGAGGTGATACTTTTTATAGATAATTTTAGATATTCATGTACGTAGTTATGTATATATGTAGTAATTGAATATTTTTTCTATTTCCCAACCCATGCCATTGTTAACCCAATTTTATTATTATTATTATTATTATTATTATTATTATTATTATTATTATTATTAAAACATGTACAGGAAGAGGGAGTACATTTACATTTAGGGCATTTCGCAGACACTTTTATCCAAAGCGACTTACAATAAGTACATTTGTCATAAGAAGTGAAACAATATATCGCTGTCGGTACAGTAAAGACGTTCATAGAACCAAGTGCAAGTACTGACAATCGCCAGGCTAACCCCATTCCCCGTACACAGCAGTGATAGCTAGCTACTGCAGATGCTACACAATTAACTACATGCTACACAACATGCATGCACAACACAATTAAGTACATGCTACAGACAAATAAGGGACTGACTGGCTATGTAGAGTAAAAATCGAACTGATAGCAATAATAACAAAAGATAATATTTGTTACATGATAATGCTTATTAGTAGTACTTATGATCATTACCGTAATAAGTAATAATTAACATGAATCAATAGCGGTCTTTATTAATATGGATGCTGACTGTGTGGTGCCTGCAGAGAGGAACCGGCGCAGCGGGCGCCAGCTCTCCATGTCCACCCGCAGGATGGTGGCCCTGTACGACTACGACCCCAGAGAGAGCTCTCCTAACGTGGACGTAGAGGTACCGCTGCCCCCTGTAGCCTCCAGCACCACCACACACACACACACACAGACACAGACACAGACAGACAGACAGACACACACAGACACACACAGACACACACAGACAGACAGACAGACAGACAGACACACACAGACACACACACACACACACAGACACACACACACACACACACACACACACACATTTAACACAACAGGGCTCATATTTAACTACTTAGGGAGCATGGAAGGGAAAAGCTAAACTGCTGCAACCCACACCAAAACTTTATTTAAACTTCAGCAAAGTCTGTTTTACTGGTGCATCGCTTGAGTTTTGGTAATGGTAATGTTAGTCATAATTTACTGTTGTGACTGAAATAGTCCCTCAAACCATGACCATAGCTTCTTGTGTTTACCAGCTCATGTTCATTAGTAACTTAGTGGCTAGCTCCCCCTCACCCTGGTTTGACTCACTTTGACCTTTCCATTGGCTCGGCCACCGACACAGTATGATGGTCGCAGGCTGAATGAGGAGGTGAGTGATGGAGGCTACGGTACTGTGTGTTCTGTGTGTGTACCCCCCACCCCTCACCCTGGAGGCTAGGGTACTGTCTGTTCTGTGTGTGTACCCCCCCACCCCTTCTTATGGAGGCTAGGGTACTGTCTGTTCTGTGTGTGTACCCCCCCACCCCTTCTTATGGAGGCTAGGGTACTGTCTGTTATGTGTGTGTACCCCCCCACCCCTTCTTATGGAGGCTAGGGTACTGTCTGTTCTGTGTGTATACCCCCCCCCCCCCCACCGCCCACCCATGTATTGGAGTGATTCGAGGAGGTGGGCTTCAGTCAAGGCCCCCCTCACCCACGTCTTGCCTGAGCCAGCATCTTGCCTCCTCAGTTTGGTTTCCGTGAGGAGAGGCGTGTCTGCTCACAGTGGTCAGACCTGCCTCACTTCTGTTTGGGTGCGTGTGTGTGTGTGTGTGTGTGTGTGTGTGTGTGTGTGTTATTCTTCAAAGGGGAGAAGCGTTGCACCCAAACATGTTGCAATCCACCCAACCCCCCCCCACCCCCTGTCTTCAGTGTTTGCCAACGCACATGATGCATTACCTCCGTGTGCGTCAGTCCTCCCCCCCGTCCCACTGAGACTCTGAAGGAGAGCCTCAGATCTTGGGATGCATCACGTCAGTTTGGAGCAGGAAACCTGTCCGAGGCTAGACGGAGCGTTGTGGTGGGGAAGGCCTGGTTGTCGTCCGACCTCACACCCGCCGCACCCATCTCTCTCTCTCTCTCTCTCTCTCTCTCTCTCTCCCTCTCTCTCTCTCTCTCCCTCTCTCTCTCCGTCTCTCTCTCTCTCTCTCTCTCTCTCTCTCACAGGCCGAGCTGACGTTCTGTGCCGGGGATGTCATCGTGGTGTTCGGTGAGATAGACGAGGACGGCTTCTACTATGTGAGTACTGACCTCTGGTGGGGTCCGAGTGGGAGTGGAGAGAACGACGGTATTTGAGTTCAAAGGAAGCTGTACGCTTGCGTCATTCTCACTCTGGGGCTAGAGCAGAGCACAAATTTCCCGTGAAAATGATCTTGCGTAAAGATTTCTACAGCGTAAAAAAAAAAAAAAACTGTCAACGGAAGACATCCAGTATGAATTATATCTAGGGAGTGCCTTTGATGCTCTCTTAGCTGCCTCTCTTAGCTTCATGTTTCAACAGCCTTCATCCTTTGAAGCAACACATAGTTTACAACACGTAGCCTCGTGTTGTAAACTCCAATTTCTGTATTTGTGTGAAAACCAAAGCATAAAAATAAATGCTGGAAACCTTACACGCTGTAGTGATTAAACAAGCATTCCCTCTGTTCTATCTCATCGAGTTTGACACCATGGCGTTTGGTGACAAAGGTGAATTCTGGTAATGAAACGGACACGAGACTAAACGGGCCTGAGAACATCTTAAATTTGAATTAAATGTTAACGTTATGGTGCGCAAGGACATGGACAAACAAGACATAATTCACCACCACCGTCACGTTCAGGAATTACCTTGACACTGCCGCGTGTGCATTACCTTTGAGACTCTCTTGTTTAAGACTCCGTCTCTCTCGTTAAGACTCTGTCTCCCTCTTTAAGACTGTCTCCCTCTTTAAGACTCCGTCTCCCTCTTTAAGACTCTGTCTCTCTCTTTAAGACTCTGTCTCCCTCTTTAAGACTCTGTCTCCCTCTTTAAGACTCCGTCTCCCTCTTAAAGACTCCCTCTTTAAGATGGTCTCCAGGCTCGGACACGGTACAGCAGAGGTTGCGCCATGTGTTTGTGTTGGTGGCTTTAGTGAGTGTGTATAAGCCACAGTAGAGCAGCTTCGGCTCTCGCTGTAACCCAGCTCCTTTGGCTGCTTTATGTGCTGCTTTATGGGGGATAGACTCAGTAGTCGGGGGGGCCCGGCAGGGTAGGGGTCCACCATCCAGAGGCTCACTAATGGTGTGTGTGTGTGTTTGGGTGTGTGTGTGTGTGTGTGTGTGTGTGTGTGTGTGTGTGTGTGTGTGCGCCCCCAGGGGGAGCTCAACGGACACAAGGGACTCATTCCTTCCAACTTTCTCGAAGAAGTGCCTGACGACGTGGAGGTCTTCCTCTCCGACCCGCCGTCCCGTTACCCCCCGGACCACCCGGGGCGCATCAAGACCAAAAGGGTACACGCCCCGCAGTACTAGACCCCCCCGCCACACACCCTGTCACCCCATATGTACCCCTGTAACCCCCCCCGCCCCGGCCCCCACCCCGCCACCACTCTCTCCTTTTCTACTCCTGTTGACTTCCTCTGCATCCGTGCACATCTTTGTGTGTGTGTGTGTGTGCGTGTTTGTGTGTGTGTGTGTGTGTGTGTGTGTGTGTGTGTGTGTGTGTGTGTGTGATGTCGTTTCCCAAAAATAAAGCGGGAAGCTTGTTTTTCCGAACTTGGGAACGTTACTGTAAATAGTGTCCAGACGTCTAGGATCCGTGAATGGGGATTAAAGAAACCATGATGGGATGAATTAATGGATGTTTGCTGCTGTCAATATGGGTCGGGCGGGGGCTGGAATATGCATTGTATAATACATATTATATACTGTACTCGTTACGCATTCTCACGCTAGCTAGGATGTATCCATGAAATGTGTGTCACCTTTGAAGTACCTGAGAGAACAAAAGGCTGACAAAGGTTGTTTCTGGAGTTTTATTTTGGTTTGTGTCTTTGCATAATTTAGCATTGTAGTGAGATGCATTATGAATATATTGTGTGTGTGATCGACTAAAAAAGAACTACGATACTTTGCGATAGAGTGAATAGTTTTGATGTGCTGATCGATAGACTGTAGCTCAGCATGTTCTCTGTTCCAGATGCATGAACTCCTGGAACATTTTCTACTCACAGGGGGTCGAGTAAAAAATATGGTCTTTTGTAAAAATGCTCCAGGAAAACCTTGTTTTGTATCTTGCTTTCTTGCAAAGATCCACAAGCAACATCTTCCTAGCCCTTGTCGCCCCCCCCCCCGAGAGAATAATTTCACAAGTAAATGTTCATAGAAAAGAAAAAAAAAGATGTACAAAAGAGCATAATGCTAATTATTTGTGTTAATAATGCAATTGTTTTGAATAATCAACAGGTGTCATAGGATGTTTCTGTTTTTGTGATTTCTGTTGTTTTGTGAGTTCATTTTCACGGTGGAAATTTTTCAAATTGCCATTACCACATTTTTTGCATTTTTTTTTTTCTTTTCTTTTTCTTTTCTCACCTGCTTGGCAAAACAGAAGAAGAGTGTTCATTTCACACCTTAACGGCTCTGTTTCCATCACGTAAGTGAACAACAGAGAATACCACCCCGTCACTCCCCTGGTCTAATGCAGATGGGTGCCCTTGGTTTCTGCTACCAAACATCATCTTGCAGACATTATGTGTTAGCTATGCTAGCTCTACTAGCTACCGCCTGTCATGGTGCAGACGCTCTTTCTGTTCTGTGTTTTCCTCCCCCTGAATATGACTGCTGTGTCTTGTGGTTTTGGCGGACGGCCCACCCTAACCCATGCATTAGACAACCCAGTATGGTATCTTCTGTATTTCTCTGAGTGTTGTACCTGACAATGTCCTCGTCTCCTGCACCTCTTCTCTCCTGCTGTAATTCATGCTAAGCTAAAAGGCCACTGCTTTGCACAGCTATTTGTCCTCCATGCCTCCTGACAGACAGGCTCAGCATCCGTAGCGGACCGGGTAGGATCTGCCAGAATAACACCCGTAACAAGTCTTTAATGGGTTGGCGTTACACCAAGAAACATAATAAGGGAAAACAGCAAAAACCCAGGTGCTAACATTTCATTCTATTCTATTATATATATATATATATATATATATATCATTTGTACTCTAAGATTTGGCCCCAACAAGTTACTTAATGAAAAGACGAATTGCATTACATATTTCTACAAATGCATATCACAAGGAATTGTTAAACAAAATGGTAATTGAGATTGGTATTTTCAAGCCTAGGATAGTGATTCTGACATGTTAACAATGGCACAATAACTTTTGTAGCTGATAGTCAAAGACACCATTCTCATGCCAATCATTCCCTCCCCAAAGTGCAATTTTAAGGAGCCTTTTAGCTCGATGATTACAACAAAGGAGTACTAAGACATTATTTTCTCTGTAACCTAGTTATACGAGTGAATATTTATAGATATCCATATATATATCCATATATATATATATATATATATGTAAATATCCACAGGAAGGAAAGTGAATGTGATCAAACTTCTGTCCTAACTTTCCCGTTCAACTGTACTGTACTCAACTGTTATCTCCCGGTCGTGTGTACACCATCCCTGCCTTCGCTAGCAGTTCCTCATTAGCATCGGCCGGTCGGTTTGCTCCGCTAAGTGCATAGCGATCAGGACGCAAGAACAACGCTCCTCTCATGTGCTGTTGTAGCGTTGTCATAGAAGCTTCTTCAGGCTTTCTATATGTGAGCAGGGTGGTGTGGGGGGGGGGGGACCCCATGCAGGTACAGAGAGGACTGCGTAAGGGGGGAGTAGAGACTTGAGGTGGGGGGTGCGCCTGGCTTTTTAACACCCTCAACTGTCCCTTACGGGTCTCCCATCAGGTCCGTTGGAAAAACCGTCCCCGCCCAGAAGAGCCTGCTCCTCTCCCCCAAGGCGTCCGCACGTCTCTGGCTCCTCATCCCGGGGGTCAGGCTGCCCCGTGGCCCCCCACTCCACAAAGAAAAAGGGACTACTCGTCAAAGGGAAGATACTATTGAAAAGAGACCTGGCAACGCTATAAATCGTTTGGCGCATTCTGTTACGGTGCCGTCACTATCCCTCCGTAAAGTCATGAAAAACTCACATTTCAAGATCCTTTACAGTGGATGGGTGGCATTTGTTTGCTCAAATGCTCTATTCTTGTACATCTGTTGTATACTAGAATTAGTATTTTTGTTAATTGATTACAGTAACCTATTTTGAACAATTCATCCTGTCATGCTCCACTGGCTCCTGAGCCCCGTCCTCCCCTGTTCCTCCATGTCTTTTGGTCCGCCACAGCTACCGTAGGGATGCCGTAGGTATCCGTAGATATTCTCCAAACGACTAAATCTGACGGCACCCGGACCGCGCGGAGCCTCAGTTGGACCAGTGGCTCTTCGTACGACCCCGAGATCAAAGGACGAGATCCTAAGAGTGTCGTAATGACAACCACACAGCTGGAGGGCGGGCGGTCACGTGACCAGACCGATTCAGAGGGATTCACACACAAAGCTTGTCCTGAGCTGGCAGGCCGCTCCGGGCCACGCCATAGGGGGGTCCTGCATACATTACTTCGGCACATTCCCTACTTAACCCTTCAAAGCACACGCAAGACAGTGGGGCGGCTCCCATTGTGAGTTTGAGATGTGGAGCATGCAGTACTGTATAAAGAAATATATATTAAAAAAAACATATATATATATATATATATATGGCTGTTATTCAGTGCAGTTTACTACTGAGAAAAATAAGAAATAGGCCTGGCATCTTTTGAGTACAGCCTTGGGCCCTGAACGGGACATTGGACAACAGCACACGCCAGATGCAACAGGGTCTCTAAAGGTGAATTCAGCATTAAGTTCCCTCAGTCAGTTAAGTAGTGGTACATTGCCTCATAGATTCAACCTCCATGTTATTTGCCTTATGAATTGCACAATTGTTTGTACATTGTCATGTGGTGTGTGGTTTTATGGATGGTAGTGATTCATGTAACGTCTCAGAAAATGTTAGGAGCGGCAAATTATCAATCCATTTCTGTAGTGTGCACTGTGTTGTGGGCTTGTCATATTTATTTGGAATCCAGAAGTCTAACTATGGCTGGGATGTGTCTGCCCATCGTTTTAAGACCCCTGGAATTAATTTACAAAAGAATGCAGTAAGGGCAAACTTACTGTGACGTTAAATGTGCAACGTTTCCAATAAAATAAATGTTATGTCGCATTAATGGCAATTTAGCAGATTGAGGCACTTTATTTTTGTCCCGTCATAGCCATTCTGTAGGGTCTGTAGCTGTCTGCGATTGCCTGTTGGTCAACATGTGAACAACCGATTGCCCTATGTATTTAAACCATACAAACCAGTAAATTCAGGGATGGGTGAAAGAAATGGAAAATCTGTTTAAAATATATATATTTTTAAGTAGCAATTTATTTCCAACATGCACCTTGTGGGGAGGCTTTGTCAATATACTGGGTGACCGGATCAAATTACATGACCAGTAATGCATAGGTCTTTTCCACAGTATTCTCCAGACACAAGACTACCTCTACATTGCCCCCTCCCCTTCCTCAAAAATGATCTATGAAATCTGGATTTCAATTTGACAGGAGCCAAATATAAATTTATGTTGATAATCATTAGTTCTGAATATAAATGGTGCCGGAAACAGTACTGTACTTCATGTATATCAACACCCTAGCACATAGAGTAGTGAATGTACAATCCAGTGAAAGGCTATGTATTTCTCTAAAGTACCCACAAGGATTGTGCAATGTCCCATGTCTTTGTATGTGAAATGAAACATGTCTTTAGTTCAATCACCCTCTTTGTCTCCCATTCCAAGCTCAAATCCATCAATATATATTTTTTGCGATATAAAAGAGTAACAAACTGCCAAAAAAGAATGTAGAAACATTCTGTAATACCTTCTGTACAAATGTCAACTAGTCCTGAGGATTTGTGTGCA
This sequence comes from Micromesistius poutassou, assembly GCF_964030765.1. NCBI lineage: Eukaryota > Metazoa > Chordata > Actinopteri > Gadiformes > Gadidae > Micromesistius > Micromesistius poutassou. Next base: position 20,415,394 of record NC_140275.1, on the reverse strand, counting down.
TCTTAACCCATTTAAGGACCATCTTACAGTCATCGCTTCTTTTCCGTTTGGATGACTGTTGCTCTTTTTGTACTTTGTCCATTTGTACATTTTTAAATGTTTATACTTGATTTTCAAACTGCCTTTTTTGTACATTCAACTTTTTAAATCCAAACCGTGCAAGCTTTCCCCATGGTGTCTTCTAGACCATATTGTCCAAGTCTGCGATTGTGTGCTAGCTTTATATCAGCCTATATTGATGCAAATTATTGTGTGGGTGTGCATGTGCAAATTTTTAAAAATCAAATAAATTTTAATATTTTATAATTTTGGCATGGCTACTGTTCTTTCTAAACACCCTGCGATTAATGCATTACAAATCAAATTTAAGTTCAACACACCTGAATTTTATCAACCACATTTATTAGCCCTGCTTTGTATTATAAGGAATTACACAAACAACCATGTCAAGTTATGAGTCTTGTTGATAGATAATCTGGTTCTAATGCAGCAAATTAAAACCATGAGAACTCGTGCATAGAACTAGACAAACATTTAAGTAATGAAAGACAAGATGGGTTTGAAAAGCAACATTGTTTTTAGTTGATAGATTAACTCGCACAAATTTATATAAAACTCTAAAGGACAAACTTTTTATACCAAGTTTAAACATTTACATAGCCAATACATTTGCATTTAGCTGGAAACCTATATTTATATATTCAAATATATAATCAAACCAAAGTATCACCGGCTTCTTTCACATTAAGAAAAAAACTAAAACTGATATTCTACATCTAATGATGCACTCCTTATGAACACCATGTGACGCGGTCCAGTGATCCGAAAAGAATCAACGCATTCAAATGAGGAGCTGAGGCTGCCATGGCGTCACTTAATCTAAACACAAATGGAACTGAATGAACAGGATAAAACTAGCAGGTCCTTTTCCATGTGAATCAAAGGTAGAAGAGATAGTCATCTAGCTTCATGCTGGGCTCCCTGTGGATGCTCTGACCCACCAGGAAGGCCAGCTTGTGGGCATACTGACAGGGCGCTGGCACCCGAATTATTCCCTAGAGGGGAAGAAAAGACGATTCAAAAAGACAATCCATCTCCTTCAGAGAATATCCCAGTGTAACCATTATAGAGACGTAGTGTTTTTCATATCATTTTGTTTGAAACGGGCTCTTAAAACTCAAGTAGGCGCTATATTTAAGGCTACAGGAATCTAGGTTAATTGCTCAGTGTAGTAGTGTGGCTCCTTGCTTTTAAATGGTTTGTTGGGAGGGAGTTAATTAAATTAATTAATAAATAATCTCTTATAGTCTCTAATCTCTAGTCTTGCATAGCGCATTTCTAGGACCCAATGCGCTTTACAGTGAAGGGGGGACCTCACTAACCACCACAATGTGTAGCACCCACTTGGGTGATGCACAGCAGCCAACCTACGCCAGAACGCTCACCACACACCAGCTTGAGATGGAGAGTGAGGGAATTAATGAATGAGCCAATTATACAGGGGGATGATTAGGGGGCCAGATTGAATGAGCCAGGTTGGGCAGTTTTAGCCAGGACACTGGGGGATCCCCTACTCTTTGCGATAAGTGCCCTGGGATCTTTTATGACCACACTGAGTCAGGACCTCGGTTTTACGTCTCCTCCGAAGGACGGCACCTTCCACAGCACAGTGTCCCTGTCACTGCACTGGGGCATCGGGATTGATGTTTTGGCCAGAGGGAACAGTTCCACCTACTAGCCACCACCCTTAGGAGGAGCAGGGGAGGAGCAGGAGGTTTTAGTCTTCAAAATTTTGACCGGCGCTAGTGTGGAATGGCAGATCTTGAATATACCATCTTTGGAAGTTTCATTAATTTAATCTTTCATAATTACTACTAGATCCAGATGAAACAAACCAAGCAGCCAGTTTGACCTGTCTATTCCGTGTTCAAGCCCACGTTAAGACACTAAATCCTAGGGAACTAGCTAGTTTAATACAAGTCACATCTTTCTTCAGTGGCCCCGCTGTTTCTTATGAAAATCTGGTCTCTTAAGTCACGTTTGAGTAGTGTAAATTAAATGTTAGTGCTACGTCAACATAGCCTGGGAACCAGATCAATCCAACGGTCATGTTTTTATTGGACAATGAACACAGCTGCTTCAGATTGCCACAGATTACTTCATCCATTTGTAATTTCTTCTCTACTCTTGAAACTTATGAGCCACATTAACCGGTCAGATAGAGGTTAGGCCTAGAGCAGGTGTAAACTTAAAAGGTTAGGCCTAGAGCAGGTGTAAAAAAGGTTATATCTTAACTATGTCAGAACTTCATTAGTTGGTGCAACCCCAATAAAGCAAGACATTGTATAAATTTTATTTATGTTCAAACTAGCCCAACATTTAGCTTGCATAAGACTGGTGCAAAAGGTGCTCTTAACTTTGTGCTCCTGTGGATCACTTTGGTTTGATGACGGCCCTTATAAATAATGTCAGCAATACTAGTTTCAAAGCAAGCTTGACAAAAGAAGTTCATTTCAGCAGTTATTTTCATACTTTCCCCAACGTGACATGAACTCCTTACCTGCCAGTTGTAATACATGTGGCAGAGCTTGTACGTCAGCCTCTGCATGTGATCAGGCTTCAGCCCGCTCGTGTCATACACCACGTTGTAGTGCGTCGGGGAGACACTGCCCACACGGACTGCCTGGCTCACGATGTAGAAGTCGTACCTGGGGAAGGAAGTCAAGGCAGCGTGAACCGACTGTAGTCCGGGAGGACACCTGTGTGTTCCAAGGAAAACATACAACAGTAGGCGTAGGCTCACCACTCCGGGCGTGTGACGTCCGTGTCGATGACCGTCCCTGGGGGAGGGTTGGACACTTTACCATCTATGTGTGCAAAGAACCTGCTGCTCACACGCTTCTTCACCACCACCACCGTCAGCTTGGGCCTAACAGGGGGACGGACTGATTAATACACCTAGAGGGAAGCTGATAGAAAAAAGGGCACGTTTGGGTCTAGAGTGACTCACATGTAGTCCTGCCCAATGGACTTGATGGACTCGATGATCTGGGGAACCTCGTAGCTAACGACACTCTGCAGCATGCCGTCGCCCACGCCATCTCTGTACACGATGATTCGCGACGGCAGGGTGCCGTTGAACTTCAGGTAGTCCTTCAGCGCACCTGGACACACGAGGGATGTTTACTGTTCGGGTAACTTTCAATTTATAGAGGATGAGGCGGGACTTCCGAGTCTAATTAAAGTGCTTACCCACTAGGGCCATTTTCAGACCGTCCATGATCTCCTGTCCCTTGTCCTGGAGCACGCACTTCGAGAACCACCTGGAGACCAGGAGAAACGTGTTACAGGGGCATCCCGTTACTTCAAAGAGACCATTGAAGACGTTCAGTCTTACCGTGACATGCCGTTGTTGAGGCTGGCAACCAGAGCTCCGATGGATCTCTTCCCAGCAACTATGTCATGGTAACAGTCAATTCCCACAATCATCAGCTGCTTGAGCTGTACACAAGAGACCAAAGCAGTAGTAGTCAGTGAGGAACTACATCAAATAGTCCATATCCTAATTCATCACTAGATAACATTTTATGAAGTCATGCAGCAAAATAATAAGGTAAAAGATAATCACCAGTAAACTACTAAATACACTGAGCGGCAACACCAAGAGCTAACCTAGTGTGTCATTACTCATCATATTATAGGTCTGGTGTGGGCCGGGTGTCACTCACAGGGATCTCCACACTCCAGAGCTCTCCCCCCATCTTGCAGGCCATCTGCAGGGCGATCTTGGTCGCAACGGTCATCAGCGCCGCGGGTCGGCTCAGAGTGCGACCAACCACACACTGGCTGGGGGTGGGACAGTCCACACAGAGGTACTTCTTCACACTGTCGTACTTGTCTTTCCTGTTGCTGGGCAGGACCACGACCACCTGGGAAACAAACCCAGTAGTTTACATAATCTATTTCACAAAGCCATGATATGCGATTGAACCAATAATACAACCGACTAATTAAGTGTATGAAATCATTATTTTCCACTCGAAAACGCTGGTTACTAAAATAACAGGATAGTGTAGTAGCTTGTGTGTTATGACTAGCTCAATAAACAATGTCTGCAATCTGCTCAAACCCTTCCTGCACCTCGAATACATGTTTTCTTTAAGTCGCTTTGTGTAAATTATTTTCCTAAATGACCATATAGTTAAAGAGAAGGGATTGAGGAGAGGGGAACAGACCATTTGGGTCTGAGGTCCAACGTTGTGCTGTAGTGCTCTGAGGAGCGACTCCTGGTAGTCTTCATACTCCACCCTTAAGGAAGGACCACTCAGTGAAAACAAGCCAACCTCGCTGCCACAACTCAATTAGAATGGCAATCAACTTATATTACACCATGATACCTAGGTAACTGGTGTTGAGCTTGTACTTGAATGCAAAAGTAGTAATTGAATGGCAACATGTAGGGCTGTGCGATACGACAATATATATTGGGGGACGAGACAAAAATGTCTAGCAACGTATTTCACTTCACGGAAGTATTTGTTTTTTATATTAATTTTATATTGTACTTATTTGGTTTACTGGCTGCAGTACTGTCAATTTCTCAAACTTGAAAGGTCTCTTTTAGGAGTGTCATTTACTTTAATAATAATTTTCCAAGTTATTCTTACATGATATCCAATTTGTGAATCGTCACTTCAAGATAAGAGAAAAGAGAAAGTGCCATTCATTTGTATTTACGTTACAGTAATATCCATATCGAACAGCCCTAGCAACATGCACTGGATCTATAAAATAAAAAGGTTAATTCCCACACCAAGGTAATGGCATAACATTGATCAATTAAGGTGGGACCAGTGGAGCAGCCAGTCCACTGCAGAAACATAACTTGCCCATACTGATCTTTTTGGAGGATATAATGTTAACTAATGTCTTTCCTCTGCCCCCACTCACATGACTGGTTTCTGACTGCGGATCCCCAGAGGACTAGAGACCCTGTTCAGGCTTTGCAGCAGGTTCTGGGCATCGTTGGCGTTGCGGCGGGTGTAGAACATGAGCCAGTTCTCCAGGGGAGGAGCGCTGATCACAGGTAACCCACGCATCTCTTTCGACCAGTCCGCCTGCCACGGGTTGTAGTCGTACTGGGCAGCAAGACAGGAGAGACAGGTTGAGCTGACCATGCACTTCATTGAGGAAACACGTTTCACAAATGACTACCTTATCAAGACCTTTTCTCCAGAACACTGACAGCTTTTATTGTTAAATAAAAAAGCGAGATATTATTATAAACATATTCTTACTGCTGGAACTTAATGATCCAAAGATGAGTCAAACCATTATCACTTCGCCACAAACTAAATGTTAGTGAAAATGAGTCATTTTATTACACAATACCTCAGTCCATCATTTACAGGTCCATGCAGTGACCTACCGAGCGCGATCCCTGGATCATCTTCTCAGCTGGGAGGATTCTCCCAGTCAGATTCAGGAGCTCCTTATCAAAGTTGAGCCCCCAGGTGGTCAGCTCCTTCTGTGCTTCTGCATTCCTATCACATGCAAGACCTTGAAGTTTAACTATTAAAGCTAGGTACCATTCTGTCAACGCTTGATAACTGAATCAGCACACAACATCGGAAAACTTTACAAAGCCAGAATCACCACTAATGAGGTTAGACCCACTTGTGAATGCTGTTGACAAATCTGTTGAGGCGGACCTCCCTCTGGTCTGGGGTCAGTCTGGTGTGGGTAGCCAATTCCTTCATGATGTTGAAGTCCGATCGCATCTTATCAGTTAGTCCTTTGGGAAGAGATATACTTTGAACTTCAGTTAATGCAAATCTCATTTCAATTGTCATTTTCATGTGTCAGAGTACAGAATATCTATGATTACTGTTTACATAAGCAGGGTTGAATAGAGACATTTTAGGAACATGAAATGTACATTACAGTACATGACAAAAATACATATTAGCACACAAATGTTGTAACACATGCAGACATTCTCTGTCTTAGGACCCAATGTGAATTTGTGGCAAACACTTTATTTCAGCTCGACCGGTACAAACATGGCGTGCATTGATATGGGGAGACTATGGTGTAGATCTATCAGGACCAAGCTGACCTGTGAGATAGCAGAACTCCGGAACTAGCATGGCCGGTCCAGGGGGGGCAGCCCCTGCTGCACCCAGCCTCTTCACATGGCTGATAAGGAGCACCTGGTTGCCGTCTGTGATCTCCAGTGTATATTGCTTTAAGAAACAGATGTGAAATATTACAAACGACGACACAACCGGCCAGCCAGACCGGGCATGTTGGGTCAGTACCTACCGTCTTGTAGTAGTTCTTGAAGGAGATCTCTGTGTCTCCTCTCTTGAACGTGTTGTTGGGGGTGTGATCCCATGCAATGTCATCAATCCTGTAGGTCTTGTTGTTGTATCTGACAAACAAGCTCTGTATTAAACGATCTTCTTATGCTGTACAATGAAGGAGGTATGCACCGACCTGATTGTCTCGATGCATGTTTGCGTGGTCACTAAATTAGCAGTTGTTTACATCTTTTGTATACATTTTCTTCTAATTCATTGTTCCGTCAGTTTTAGCATGTCGGCTGGCACTAGATGCCTGTCCATGTCGCAGTGACTACAACTGAAGGCCTGGACTAAATGGTTTAAAATGTTTTGCCTGCATGTATACACGTGAATTCTGGCACCAATTGCACTCCTAACCATCCCTGGAAGGAATCCCTCTGCGTTCCTTCAAGATTTCTTCAGATTAAGGGTGTTTTTTTCTTGCCCTCTGTGGGCTAGGGTCAGGGGGGGGGTTCATAAATATATGGCCTGTTAAGCCCTTTGAGACAGTACCTGTGATTTAGGGCTATACAAATATAATTGAACCTCATTATGTCCTGGGACCCTTACAGAGTCTCCCTTACTATTTAAAACAATGTCCTGGTCCAGTTGTTTAAGACTGCTCTTACTTGGTGAGGACCACGAGTCCAATGAGCTCCTTGGCACATATCTCAGGGAAGCGCTGGGGTCCGCACTGCTGTCTCAGACTGACCATGAAGTCGAGAACCGTCTCACTGCGCAGCACCTTGTGGCTGACGTCGGTACACAGCATGATGTTGGACTCGTACTGCAGGATGGTGGTGGTGAAGCCTGGCCAGATGGTCAGCCTGGGGTAGGAGGAGTACAGATCTTAACCCTTAACCCTTCATAGCTTGTTAAAAATGAAAGGTTCCTTCAAGCACTCCAAAAATCATTACAAATCTACACAACCATATTAACTACAAGAGTTTTGAGGACACTTGTTTAATTGGTTTACAGGTTGGGCTGAGAAAAGGAAAACAATTCTGATCCCAGTATCTAAAACTAACAAATTATAGTTTGGTCATCCCAGCCATTCTGATGATGGCTTACATTACCTCAACTGAAACATTGACATGTCTAGCAACCTTACATTTATATATTATCACTAGGATATTCAGACATGCAACCCACCCCCTACCCGCAGTCCCCAAATATGCATAGACGTTAAAAAACTATATTTTTTGTGTACTTCTTCATAGACACAAAATCAATATCAGAACTGCATTGAGATTTGAATATGTTATTTGCATTCCTAACCAACGAATAACTGGATATTCTAATATTGGGGCTCAGCCTGGCAGATAATGTTGTGCATCAGACTGGAGGCATCCTTACCGGTGCTGTGGGATGGTGAGCGGGTCTTTGGGGTTGTAGTAGTGCCGCCCTATCTGCTGCATGTCCAGCATCCTCAGGATCCTTAGCATGACATTAATACGCAGATCAATCTGATATGTGTAAATGTATTTAATCATACCAACATTGTAACCAGTATCAACACAAACACATTTAGACTTCAGACCCAGAAAGGGTGTACTTAGCTGCGGCCAATTCATCCATTTTAGTGGTTAACAGCACAACTGACCTTCTGAAGACGACGTTGTAGAACTGTAGGCATACCGGCGAAGAGGGTGGCAGCTCATTCGTTAGAGTGATCTTTATCTGAACCTTCTCTCCATGCCTGGTCTCATTGTGGAGCAGTGTCTCCTACAACAGGAATGAGGTCGTACTGAATGAGAACCCAGGGTTTTCACCAACAAACTGACATCCAGCAGGGTTTCCTAAAGCTGTATAGGAGAAGAGCACCCCCTCCACTAAAAGACATGACCTTGTACAATATACTAGAATATAGGCTTTTATAAGACACAATTAATAGAATACATCTATGATATCCAACAGCTGGTCAATGGAGAAGGATAACTGTTCTGTCTGATTACACAGTATTCCTATTCAACTCTGACAAAATCCCCATCAATAAGCAAAGATATGAATGACAAAACATGTCAAATACCGGGGTACATATGAAGCATAAACATTAGCACATAAAACAATGCAGCACCATTCCAGTTAACAGAACAGCTAAACTGAAAGACCAAATAGCCCTACTAACAGAATATTTGGAAAGTGTGAGTGGATCTGTGCATAATCCCTGCCTGGGGGGGAAGGCAGCCCTAGTCGGGCAAGTCACCGTGGGTCCAGCGGTTTTAAATGCTGGAACCTGACCGGGTTCGCATCCCTTTTAAAAGGTCCCATGGCATGAAATTTTCTAATATTAATATGAGTTCCCTGAGTTAGCTGGGGGTCTATGGTCCCCCAGTAGCTAGAAATTGCGTTGGGTGTAAAACGAGCACTAGGTATCCTGCTCTGCCTTTGAAAAAACAACTCAAACTCCCGATTTGGAGTTTGGCCCCATATCTCGTCAAAAGGGGCCAGGTTACCTCCCCTTTCTCTACCCGCCCAGAGAATTTGGCCCGCTAATGAGACAATGAGCTACAACCGTGCGAGTGTGTGTGTGTGTGTGTGTGTGTGTGTGTGTGTGTGTGTGTGTGTGTGTGTGTGTGTGTGTGTGTGTGTGTGTGTGTGTGTGTGTGTGTGTGTGTGTGTCTACACACACTGTAACGCAAGTGTTGTAGACAATCGCGGTCAACAATCCCTTTCTCCTCCACGTCTCGGTTCAGTCTCCTTCAGATTGATGTGGATGTGGAAGAACCAGAGACGTCGGAGAACCCAACGCAGTCGTTTGAGATTCATATATCGTCTGGGAGGCGCACACAGCTTTTGGCCGTGATAATATATTATACAATATCAGTGTCTGAAATTCGGCCAAAATAGGCGCTAGACCCCTGGTGTAAAGTTACTAGACCAAGCAAATCAATGTGTCGTAGGCACGCGCTATACACCACACCACTGACGGAGCATGATGATGTAAATCTCTTGGACAGCATCTATAAGATTGATTGCGAACATTTATTCATTCATTCTTTATACAGTACATTTAAATGCTAGTGCTGATTATATTACTATTACTCACAGACGTGCAGTCAGGGGTGGCAGAGGAGGCAGAGCTAAGGGTGGTATAGGGCCAAGCTCTTGGACTTTCAAGGCCCTTCCCTACTAGAGCATGGAAACCCGACCAGAGCTCGGTCACATCAGCGCGATAAATAGAATAGAACCGGGCCGCAATGCTTATAAAAGACGCTCCGTGCAAAGGGGTTGTAAAGTTGCCAGACACACGGGCTGGCAAGTGCATAGTTATCTATATCTATATTTCTATATGTATAATATTATATTATTTAGTTATAGAGCTTGAGGACTCCCGCCGGAGCACCCGGAGTGTTCTAGAATATTTCCAGAAGCTGTGTGCGCCTCGCCATTGCGATACATCCACTGTAAACACGAGCGCATGGTACCGTGGCCGCAAGCTGCTCAGAGCCACACCCCCACCCACCACCTTGACCCGCCTCTAAAAACAGCACGTTTGTGGAAAGCTCAATGTGGGACTGGCTCGTACTGGCTGTAATTCTGCACCAAGCATTAGCGCTTGCAATAAAACATGCATGTCAACTGCCCCTTTTAACAAAAAGGTATTGCAGCCTTTTTACGATGTTGCACTCTTACCTTGTTAGGTAACTTGTGGGGCAGGAAGAGCATTGCTCCGTCAAAGCTGCGTGCCGAACCAAGCAACTCACTGTGATGGTACAGTAGAGCGGAGCGCAGCCTGCGGGACTCCATCGGGGGCTGGTAGTCCACATGGTATTGGTACAGCACCCACTGGGGCCGTGACGTGATGGAGAAAAAGTTGGCCCTCAGTGCTATGGTTTGGCCAGAGTTACCTGGGAGTAAAAGATGATCATTACATACTGCACCCGAAGTGTGTTCAGGCAAGGTTTTTCTGATCCTCATGGGCTGATCCAGTAATGCTGATCTCTCCCTGCATTTAATAAACCTGTACTGGCTTTGGTTATGATATCCATGATGCTGCATCAAATGCTGCCTCAAATAATGTTGGACACGGTGGTTATTATTCCATTCATCTTAATTCAAATAAGGTAGACAAGAGACACCATCCTCATTGTTCAGAGTTTCTTTGTGAACCTTCATATTCAAATGTGTATGAGGTTGCTGATCTGCTTGACCAGTAGTACATTCAATGAAAAGATATGGTGGAAAGTCTTTTCATGTGCAATTGCAGATCATTAATGGAGGTTTCGTACCAAAAGGAAAATGCTCTACACGCGTACAGTGTTCAACATAATTGGCCGTTTGCATCAGTCACTGGGGAAACACCAACACAAATTTAGAAAAAATACAAAGACTTGTTTCACACATGTCACCGACCAGACTTGGATGCCTTGACGTGCTCCATCGCCTGTCTGGTGCAGATCCCTTCATCGTGGAAATCTCCACGGCGTCCACCTCTATCCCCAAACTTCACAGCGTGGAACCCTGCTGAGATCTGTAAAATAGCTGATATAAAAAGTAAAAGTCCAAATTAATATTTAAAATTATTTATCACTAATTCACTATCACTTAATTAATTAAATTAATTCATTTGAAGCTGCCCGACCCTCTCCTGGGCAGGAATGCACAGTTGGTCTGACTAGTTCAATATCTTGTAGCTGCTACACTAGCTGTTCCCGGTAGTGTTCGGATAACGAGATCACCAGGAAATGTAGTTTTTAGTAGAGGCATGTAGCTGTTCATAGGCCAAGTGAGTGGCAGTAAGTTTGTATTCCAACCCAACAGAAAAAGTACCAACCATTTAAATATGCCAGTCTATGCACATTGCAGCTGAGCCATATCTTTGAGCTATTCTATATTTCAGTGGTGCTTATGCTCTTTCAAGAAAATAAACGAAAGAAATGTCCACAAAAGGTATTCATACTGTCCGTCGCCACTGGTCCTGGAGGCTTTTGTCTACCTCGTCCCACCAGGTCTCCGTCACCAGACACGTTGGTGGGCACCACGTGCTCCTGTGACTTAAGGAAAGACAAGATGGCAGTTCTTCAAACCATGAATATATTACGTGAAAAAGGATAAGGGTTACACATCCGATAGCCCACTTTTTGGTTCGGATTATATAAACGTAGTACATAATATGAACTAGATGGTATTGAACTTAAACATCGTTAACAATATAAAAAAAAAATACACATTTACTTGTTTCATTCAATTTCCTGCAGGAATAAGCAACTTACCACTCCAGGTGTCCCCGTGTCTAGGCCACGCGCACGGCCCCTTGACCTTGCTCGTGCACGACCAGTCATGTTGAAGGTGTTTTAACTATTGCAACCAAACAGACAAAGTGGTTTCAAGTTGCAACTGATTAACAGCCAACTCAAAACTACCGCGTTGGATCTGACATAAACGTCCAACTAATATACTTGACATCGTAACGTTGAAACAAGTTAAAAGTCAAATCAAAGATGGCGTAACGTTAGCACACGACGTTATGTGTCAAACGTTCATTTTATTGCATTATTCGTATTCGACCCTTGGTGAATATAACGTCATAGAGAACACGAATTCCGTTTTTTGGGGAACAAGTTCGAGGCCTCAAGCGCTAACATTCCGACTCTTCGGCCTACTCACGAGGCTGAGTACCGGCCACGTGGGCCCCCGGAGCAAAGCATGGTCCCCCTAGCGGCGCATGACCCCGCCACATGGCCGGACCGGCAGACCGTGGAGTCGATAAAAAGATGGTTTAGAAACGTTTTCTTTTAATCGACTTCCCCACAACTATATCGTATTTAACACTACCATGTGAGGCCAACCACGCACCTTTCAGATCGGCTGGCGTCACTGCTTGACGGGAATAGCCGATGGTTTGCTAGCTAATTGGCTCTTGTAAATGGGTTGATACGAATTGAAAGTATTGGTCTAGATAATTTAACTATTATTTAACGAACAACAATGATATATATTGATGTAAATAAATAATAAGTTCAAAACCGGTTCATACACTCACTGTGCAAAGCAACGTGTCTCTTTCCCCCACTTCCTAATTTTCACCTTCAGTAAATTTAGAAAAAAATACCGCCCAATGTATTTAACAGACTGTTCACCTGAGAGATTCATACGCCAAATGTTTTACTTCGTTATTTCTTAATGTTTACATACTTGTATTATCCTGTCACTAAATAATGACAATAAAATGCATTTCAATAAGCATTCACTGTTTTATGAGGACTTTTAGTTCTAAAGACCACCAAGAACTATTTTACTCGGCGTAATGATGGTAACGCTATGGTGCTTAAAAGACAATGTGCAAACTAATGGATGACAACTAGATGGAGCCAAAGTACGTACGTTGTGTGTCGTACGGGTTTCTGAAACAATACAGTGTGGCTTTCTGAATAATATTAATGAACAAAAAGCACACGTGAATTATCCAACAATTCAGATCATTTTAATTATGAATAGTTGAGTTTAATGTGATTAATAGTATTATTACTATTATTGTTATAATAATAAAAATATAATAATCGTAATAATGACAATAATAATTAGTATAAAAATGTTTTTAATTGTGTCCTTCTGTACTCGTACAATAAATGTACTTGTACAATAAATACAATTATACCTGAAATATATTTATACTAAATTAAGCTGTGAAAAAACCCTCTAAGGCAGTCTTCAATCATAGTTCATAGTTCCACATTTCTTCATCCACATTTGCTCATATCCTAATTCTACCATGCAGAGCCAGACACCTTGGAGGGAACTTGAAGAAGATGTATGCAAGTCTTTCATGTCTAAGATCTAAGAAGATTATGGATTCAGACCTCAGGGACCGCAGTCTGAGAGAAACAGTTTACCTCGGAAAAGAGACAAAGAAGCAGAATGTGGCACATACTTGTCAATAATTGTGTGTAGTGTAATGAGTGGCAAGACATTTTTAACTAGCCTATTCCAAAAGGTATTTTGAATTCCTTTCCTCTCCTTATTAGTAGCTTAATTTCATTGTACAATACGGATGACTCACAAGGCATTCCATCCATCAGCAAATAAGGCCTTTTAAGCTGTACATTTTTTTCTACATTCTGAATTGCTATAAACCGTTAAGGTCTTATTAATCAATTGGAAATGCAAACATGAGGTTTAGGTCATCCAGTCCACAAACGTAACCTCTTACACAGTACGAGGCAGGCTAGCTCTTATAGTAATGAATAGGTTTGCGGTTTGGCCTTTGGCTGACTATGCCACTGATATAGCTTCAGCCCTGATAACATTAGAGGCATACAAGCATAGTGAAAAAAAGTTCTGAGAGAGAGACAGAGTCTACTTAATGACATGTAAATGTAAATCTTAATACTTTCCTGTCATGTTTGCTGACCTCCTCTTCCTGTGCATAGCGTCTAACATCACGTCAACATGTTTCTCTATCAACACATGCTGGAGGAGTTGGAATACATATGGGGGAGGAAGAAGGGGAGATCAAAGCCTTCATGCTACACATCACAATGCTGCCATAAGCTTGGAATCCTGATTGGAAAACTAGAACAATCAGTTTTTCTGAATGCTCAGCCCCCTCTCTGCCATGATATCAGTAAGCGGGTTTAGGGAAATTAGATTAAGTGGATATTCCTTCTGTGGAACCTAATCTGCTCTGTATCTCGGGCTTCCTCTGTAAAACAGCAAACACACACACACACACACACACACAAACACACAGATGCACTCATGCACTAGATGCATGCACGCACACACGGTTGCATGCAAGCTAACACACATTCAACCACACATTCAAGCCCACATGGATTTCTAATCGTGTTCAGAATGAGCAGATAACATTAAAGAAGCTACGACTGAAATGTTGTCTCTAATGATGCTAGAAAACTAGAAAACGACCCTGCCTCTATCCGACTCAGTGTGTCAGTGACACGACTCAGTAATATGTTTACTGTCATCTACCACATCTTAAACAAAAAGTCCAGTATAAGTCAAACAGAAAAATAAATAATCTGTCCTGGTAAGAGACTTTAATATCTCTGGATATAAATTCGGTAACATTTTGGTCCAAATAACAAAATAAATAAAAGATAGTTTTCGGGAATGCAAGATTTTAAAATGCTTTGCACATTCTAACAGTGTTAGAAATGAAATATCAGCATGCCAACCTCCTCCAACCTCGTGTGTCTTATGGAGTGTGTGTGGTTAAAGGCTGGTGGCCCGGGTCAGGTTGATTGGACTGTGGGGTTGGTAGGTCTGCACTAGTGTGTGCATTAATCAATCAATGCACACAAGTTTAACCGGCCATCACCACATGCACTCTGGAATGCTGACATGTCACTTTTCAATACCTGTGGGGTATACTACGAACCTCGATTAGTGGGTAAGTGAGGTATGTTGCGCTCAAAGCCTGGGTTAGCTGTGACATGAAAGTTGCGCTCTTATAGCGTCGCTGTATCACCATGGTGACTTATGCTGCCAACCAAACCTGGTCGGGAGGAGGTTATCAGCTAAGACTTTCGGGTTAGATCGGCTACCTAAAGCTAAGCGCAACTTCCTAGCCCCTCCTTTGACAATGTCGTCACCATTTGTTCCGTATCGTACAGGGGTCTCTCCGGAGACAGAGGGTCTTTCGGGACAGATCCGATCCCTTGGCATTGTCTGAGAATATTCTTTATGAGATACACAGGTTCTCATCAGCGGGTATTTGCTATTTGATTGTCCTTGTTGGACCTTATGTAGGCAATGCTACACAAAAAAGCCGTGCTCTTACTGTTGCGAGAAAATACGGTGTGCCGTGCTATTCACAAGCCTGCTCAATATATTGCTACATGTGTTTATGGTGCTTCCTAGCTTTTTGCCCACTCAAACTATCAAGGAAGGATTTTATACACTTTCAGAGTGGAGTGGAGGTAGCGCATCAGTCTTGAATTTGTGTGGGGTTCGTCTCCCAAGTGATTTATGTGTAGCTTAAAAAGTCCCAAATCTTATGTCATATGCTCATTCACTAAAGGTTATGGAATTATATCTTTGTGCTTATTTCGAACTTGACCCATGTTCTCAAGGCCGTGCTGGCACCACATCTAGATGGGGGTAAGAGGCATGATGATGGACAGGCGAGATCTGAACCCTGGTCGCTGGCGTTCGGGTCTTATAGTAATCCACTACGCCACCGCCGCTACCACTCAACAGTTGAAAACATATGCTATACATTTCTTACATAGGGTGTATTTAAAGTGAATTCCCTAAATGATAGAATAAAGAAGGTTGGACGTTGCTTCTGCATTTTAAAATCATTACTCTATTGGGATTAATGGCGAACAATTCTGCATTTGGCATAGTTATTTTATAGACAATATGCAGAATCTTTCCACTTACGAATTTACACAATCGGCAGTTTTTTGCCAGCACGCCTCCCTAGCCTTATTATGTGCAACTGTGTTGCCCCTAGCTGTTATCTGATTCTTCAATTCCTCATAGGAGTTCATCGTAACTATCTGTTCCTCTTGAGAGAAATATATTACTCTTGAACTATCCATTTTGTAAAGGTGAGTAAAATGACGCGATACGCCCCTTTTACAGGAACGCACATTGAAACTAAAGCGGAAAACCTGGTTTGACAAATTCACTCGTAAGTGAGCTTCGTGGTACCATTTAACTCTGATTGCGAGTTTTGTATTTGTCGATCCAGGTTATCCAAAGAAAGCCTGGGTATGTTCAGTGCGCTTTGTAGTATACCCCACTGCTCTGCATGCAACCAACCTTCTTACTCCACAATAAACAGGTTTTATACAACTATACCTGTGTCCTGGTGACAGAGGGGCCCAGTAAAGCCACCTAGGTGGTGTGCAGCTAGAGCAACTGCCACACATGTATTTATATTACTGTATTTAGACATACTTTCGTCTTTGCATACCCTGTGCCAAAATGCCGGCCAATCTTAAAGCCTTTGTTGTATTTTTTGGGGTCTTGGTGGATTGGGGGGGGCAGTTTGAGGAGGAGGAGGCTGTGGGAGAGAAAGGGGTTGAGGGGTCTGTGCTGACCACAGCAGTGCCCTGCCATGTCTCTCTCTCTCTCTCTCTCTCTCCCCCATATGATCTCTGAAAAGGCAACAAAGGGGCTGGTCCACGGCGCTGCTGCAGAGGGAACACAGAGCAGACGCGTAGCAACACCCTCCTGCTGGGAGCAGGCAAGGAGACGCAGAACTCTCAGCGCCTTCCTGCCTGTCTGTCTGCCTGCCTGCCTCCCTGAATATCTGCCTACCCCTTTGCATCCTTCTCTGCCCATCTGCCTGTATGTCTGCATGCCTATCTGCATGTCTGTCTGTCTGCCTGTCTGTCTGTTTAATTGCTTGACTGCTTGTTGATTTGTCTTGTTTGTCGCCTGCCTGTCTCCCAGCACAGTACACTCGTCCCCCACCGGAGAAGAAGAAGAGGGGTCCTAAATCTACACATATCTTTTTCTGGGGTATCCCTTTTTTGTGGTGGGTGTTAGGCGTTTGACGCGCCACCGCAACATTTATTGCATTTCTACCCGTTCCGAGTCCCACGCCCACCACACGCCTCAAACAAACCAAGACCTACTTGAGGGGGATCCACATTCCAGCTCCTCTCTGCTGGATGCAGCCGAAGCCACCACACAAAGGGAAAGTTGCAGATTTCATTTCCACATGCGATTAGGTTCCTCTCCTCGCATCACTGAAACTGTCCAGGAGTTTCCAGTTCAGCTACACCTCAGTCTTTGTTGGGAAGGTTGAATGAAGGTTCAGCCGAGCAAGAACATTTTCTTTAAAAGGAAAAAAGAAGATGTGGAGAAAAAGGGTCTAATAAACACAAGGCGGGACTAAAGCTAGGAGTGAGCATCAAAGGCAGCGAGGCACAGCAGGACTGGCATGGGCCTGAGCTCCCCACCTCCCAGGCCCAGCATGCTGTCCGGCTCTCTCCCCCAGATAGAGCGGTGCCGGCCAGTAATTAAAACCATCGCTTCCCCCTGCCTCCGCATCTCATTAACCACAGGACCCGGACCCCAGCTTTCATTCCTCTCTGTCCCCGAATAGTTCAACTCTATCTCACCGACGGACCTCCTCCCCCGGCACACACACACACACACACACACACACACACACACACACACACACACACACACACACACAGTCACATGCACATGAGAACACACACATACACACACACACACACACACACACACACACACACACACACACACACACACACACACACACACACACACACACACACACACACACACACACACACACACTCACACACACATACATGGCATGTCTTGGGCCAACAGAACACTGTCTGTATCCAATTTTACTAAAGAGTGGAGAGACCACACAGTCTAGTCTACAAAACGGCACGTCGCATATGGCTGGGATAACATTAATTAGAACTTATTAGATGATTAAGTCAAAAGCAGAACTCCTGCGATGGGCTTATTAAGTCTTGGTGAACACAATAAAAGTGTAATTCAATTTAACTAACACAATATATATAATCAATCCACCGGAGGCAGAATAAATGAAAGAAATGAAGAAGTAGGTAAGTATTAGTAGTAGAAGTAGCCTTTGCATTGACGATGGATGTTTAAGGGTACACTCCATAAAATAAACAAGGACAACCTCAAACTCGTATCAGTTGCGGTGGTCAGATTTAGCACGATGGCTGGAGATAAAACGGAATGGCTATTCCCATGTTTAATTCAGTAAGAGCCGTGACTAACTCATGTATACCACTGGGCCTCCCCAGCCCATCATCATAAGTATTTGGTTGATAGTTTGTTGTATAGTTCAGCCTTAAAAATTGACCATGATCCATGTTTTGGCTGTAGTTTCACTCACTGGTAAAGTATTTTTCCTTTTTAATATTAAGGACGTTTCACACGCATAATCCAACTTTAGCGAGTCTCGTGGCCCTATCTTACTCATGTTTAAAAAAGAAATCCTCCCAGATAGGACGAGGTCTGTCAGTTTTTCCACAACAGTGTGTGGGTTTCGCGGGTATGTTCGGGTTGGCCCAAGTCCACGGCGGAGCTGGACAAATTAACTCGTCAACCATCAACAAGAGAGTCGGCTGTTAGCTCCTACCAACCCTGTGATCAAGAGGCTGAGACTCACTTCATCGACATGTAAAATACTCCTCCTCTTACTGCTCCATGTTTATCTATGTATGTGCGTGCGTGCGTGTGTGTGCGTGTGTGTGTGTGTGTGTGTGTCTGTGAAGGAGGGGAGTTATTTGAAACGCAGAGCTTCCATTCTCTCCTCACGAGGAGCCCTATGATCTTTCAATGGCAGACAGAAAGCCTCTGAAAGGATGAGCCGTCCACCTTTTGTCAACGTTCAAGCTGCCGTCCCTTTGGTCAAATAACACTGCATTGTTGATCGGGACTGTTTGCTTAAGAGACAAGCCACAAGCACCATTCTACACCAGATCCCCAATTTCCTCTCCAGTGCCATTAAGAGCCAGTGGAAATTAAAAGGCAACCACAAGCTGGTTCTCAGCCAAAACTAGCTAACCCACACTCTCCCCAGCTCAATTTCTTTGAGGAGCCTTTGATGTCAGCAGGGGGGCTTTTGCACTCGCAACGATGGTAATGAATGATACTTTAACCGATTCTTTTTTATCCGGGCAAGCTTAATGAAAGATTAATGGGTTTGATATTTCCCCTTGTTTATGTTTTATTTAAAAACCAAAAAAGCTTTGGTCCTTGGAACCTGTTAAAAGCTCTCGTAATGATTTTATGGATCAAGAGGCAAGACGTGTTGTGGTCTCTTTGGCACCGAGACACAATGAGGTGGCCCTCAGGGTAGCAAGGGGATCCTCATACACGCACACACACACACACACACACACACACACACACACACACACACACACAGTTGACCTTGAGCGATGTGTTGACGTCTCTGTCAGATATGAGTGGAGCGTGTGTCCCTACATTTCCATATGTCCTATTTCAACTGGCTACACACACACACACACACACACACACACACACACACACACACACACACACACACACACACGCCTTTCAGTCTTAATTTCAGTTCTAAAAGTTGAAACATTGTACTGACTGTTCAGATTTCTTCAGTCATCATGAGGTACTGAGAGCAAGATAATGTATGAATAGTAGAAGAAACAACTACAATGCCGTCTGCTCAGCTCCCTCAGGTGTGCCAGGGAATACCTCACAATATTCTCACTGAATGCAATAGTTTGACCAAGTGGAAGGATTTTAAATTATTTGAACACCACCTCACCGTAATACAACAAAACAGCTTACTTTATAAGTTATAATTGACATTTTTTATTAATTTTTCATATTTGTGCTCTGGAATCTTTTGATAATCTGTTTGCACTGGCTGGTTTCAGATGAAAAGCCTTGACTTGTATAACTTGAGGGCTTTTGAACGCACAGTATAATAGAACATGCTGAGGTATGTTTTGAGAAGCTGTTTAATAAGCTGTATGGGGTAGCTAGTTTGGAAAGCTGCTTTGGAAGGTTGTTTTGGGACTCTAGTTTGGTAATGTGTTTTCGGAAGCTAGTTTGGTAAGCTATTTTGGGAAGCAAATTTGGAAAGCGGTTTCAGGAAGCTAGATTGGTAAGATGTTATGGAAAGCTGGAGGACGTGTTAGAGGTTGCACAACACACCATACTTCTCCCAGGATGGGGAGGGGGGGGGGGGCGGTAGGGTGAGAGAGAGAGAGAGAGAGAGAGAGGAAGAGGTGCAGTTGGGTATGGTGGGAATAGACGGAGGGAAAGTATGTCGATCCTGCTTGAGTCCTATCAGCATGTACCCTCCTCCCTGAAAACCATCCACAACCCCCAACCACAGGCCTAAGGCTGTACCCCCCCCCCCCCCCTCTTACCTGTCCACAACTCCAGCCCCCTCCTCCCCCCCCCCCACCCTTCCACCAGTGATTTAGTGTTGACTTGGGTAATTACAGCTCCGGCCGCCGCTGCCATCAGGTTCAGCCAGGGTGAGGAGCAGACATGCCCCGTAACCCAGCCCTGCTCCTTCTGCTCCTCCTGCTTCTTAAATACCGCTGCAGTCCTCCCCTCTGACTAATCTCCTTGACATTGGCTCTGGGATCCCAGCCTTATGACAAGGACACCCCAACACGAGGGCCAACTGCCAGACGTCTGTCACTTATTTTCTATTAGATAGGTGACCTGATGGTGGTAATGGTGGTGGTGGTGTTGGGTGGATGGTGGTAGTGGGTGAGGGGTATTGAGGAATGTGTTTCCCTAGTTGGCATTCCAATGATTGGAGTATATTTGACACAGTATTTCCGTGGTGGTTTGGGAGCAGATTCACCCGTACAGTCAAAAAAGGTTCTGAGCAAATCGTTTTCATGCTTTTGGCAAATTTGGCATGTAGGCTTCCAAGGCCTCAGCTCCAGCTGATCTGTGTCCTGATTGGACTTGCCCAACCCCCCCCCCCCCCCCCGCCCCCCCCGCCTCCCATGGGCCTTTACAAAAAAACAGAACACTCCATCCAGTCAGATCGTGACAAACGACAGGAAATGTTTATGTTGCCGTTTGTGAGCATCTTTTGGAAATCGTTGGTGGGCAGGGGTGGGGGGGGGTGTGTGTGTGTGTGGGGGGGGGGGGGGGGTCCCTGGCTCCACCACTGTGCACTGTACACTGGGCAGCGTCCATGACTCCACTGTCCCCGGGCTTTGTTGCTGCTGGGAGGAAGCTCCCCTTTTTTCGTCCATAGCTCCACCATTGACTGAACCAACACGAAGGAAACTCAAGAAGAAGAGCGAGGACAGAAAAGAGAGGAAGAGAGAAAGAATGTGCCCGCATGAGTGTGACAAAGTGCTGCCGGCTTGATTTGTTCACCATGACAACCGTGCTCAAGGCGGGGGCAGGGGCAGGGGCTCCCCCCCGCCCCCCCCCCCCCCCTTGCCTTTTGGACCGGGCACAAAGGGCCCGGGCGCGGCTGTCTTAACCCCGGTGACACCACCGTTGTCCAGGGGTCAAATCCTTGAATATCAATGAAGTGACTCAGTGTGACCCCGGGACAGTCCTCAAAAGTGTCCGGCTCTCAGGGGACCGTCCCCCCCCCCCGCCCGCCCCCCGCCCGCCCACCCCTCCCCACCCCTCCCCTCCCCGGGCTGACCTGTGCCAGCCTCTCCTCTCGGGGGTAGAAGGTCCAGCCACGCCGACGCCACCAAGTTAACTGACGCTCATGCAAAGCAAACAAGCACTGCCGTCCTCGTGCCGCAAGCGCAAGCTCCTATTCTCTCTCTGTCCCACCGAGGAGGGTCATGAATGTGGAGCCAGCTGTTGCCGGCTCGTCGCTTTTTTTACGCATTTTAAGCGCGCCGCATACTGGCACCGCCATAGTAAGTACCCCTGTGCTAACGCTAAAGCGAAATATATATCCCTAATCACATATAGTGTTGTTCTGAGCCCTTGAGGAACAGACTGAGCAGCACCAGGGGCGTGCGGCGTGCCGCTGTGATGTGCGCGGGGGCCGTGGCCCCAGGCGGCCATAAAACACTAAATTTAGCTTTTTTTTCCCCCCTTCTCTTTGAGTCTTTGACAGCAGACGTCGTCACTCTTACACTAATGCTCCGTGCCGGATAACACATTCTCACACTATGTGTGTGCAGAGAGCATGCAGATGCATAGTCTGCATGCTTTTGCCGGGCATAAAAGTACACCCTTTATCGGGCAGAAGGGCGAAGGCATGCAGTTTGGCCCCTCAGTTATGGCAGCTGTCCTGCAGGCGTACGTTAGTCCGTCGGTTTCTTCGCTCAGGACTTGGGTGCTTGTGTTGGGTGTTTGTGTCCTGCTCCCACCTGTTTGTGATCATCTTAACACAATAGATGGGAACATTGATGTTTGCATTGAATCATGCATACATCACATTCCGGTCTTCAGAGCAGGAACGTATCCAGTAGCAGGGGGAACTGGGATTTATCAGAGAGCCACTCAACTGTGGGGCCTCTCTTCCTCCAACACACACACACACATGCACGCACGCACGCACGCACGCATGCACACACACACACACACACACACCTGAACAGACATGGCCACAGATAAAGACCCACACATAGGCATGGACACAGACATACACACACACACGCACATACATGCAGGGGAGCACACATACATACACACACACACACACACACACACACACACACACAGACACATGCACTCAAATACACACACACTGTAGATTGGCATCTTCCTGCCATCACAGTCACTATCAGGGCCAGTCAATCTGGGCCACCACCAGTGAGGGGGGAGGTACGAGATTGCGAACGCTGTGTTGGAGCTTGATTACTCAAAGGAGCACGCGCACAGCGGGCCTCCGTTACAGCCATGCGCAGCTACAGTACAAGTCGTTTATCATCTAGGCCACTGCACTTATCCCCAAAGTGCTTCCAGTCCTGTCGCGGCACTAACCTAGCCGAGCGGGACCGTGTCTCGGACGCACACGGCAGACCCACACATGGTACAGGTTGTGTGTGCCAGATCATATCAACTTGATGTCGTAGAAAGAGAGAGGAGAAGAAAAACCTTGTTTCTTTGTTGGTAGCGGCCATCAAGATTTTGTCACTTTTTTTGGAAATAGTCAAACAAAATGTAAAAATAAAACCTGGAACACAATGAAACAATTTCCACAGTTTTAAGCGTGTAAACAACCATTTCCCCGTACCCCTACTTGGATTCTCTGTCGACCACATTATAACATCAAACTTGTGTAACTGCCCTCGAGCAAGGCATTACATTCTGCGTGAGCGTCTGACCCCAGTGCTGACTTTCACACGAGGAAGAAGAACGCTTCTCGCTGAGAATAATGGGTGACCCATGATTAGTGTCCTTATTATAACTATATTTTTACCATGGTGGCAAAATCCTTTGAGAAAATCGAATCCATGTCAAATACAAAGAAGAAAAGGGAGAAGAAAGGGATGGAATCCGTTGGTGCGGCCGAAATGTTTTGCCCAACTTTATGTGACAGTTGATTGTGTAGCTCCCTTTCATCTGCTCCCCCTCTGCGCCATCTCTCTTTGTTAAGTTGGCTGAGAGTTTCTTTGAAGCGCAGGCGTTTCCTCTCAGCGGTGTGCACGGGCTGTGGCAGATCCATCATCATCCCCCTGCCTTTGCCTCTGTATAGCCCCTATACGGTCACACACACACAAACAGACACATAGACAGAGAGAGACACACCCACACACACACACACAGAAATATGGACAGATACATGCACACACACGCACACACAAACAAACAAACATATTTATAGACACACACACACACACACACACACACACACACACACACACACAGACAGAGAAAGACACACCCACACACACAGAAATATGGACAGATACATGCACACACGCACATACAGACACAGACACACACACACACACACACACATACAAACACACATAGAAACAAACACACGCTGACAGATGCACACACGCACAAACGGTTGCATAAATGCATGCATATAAATAAAGACACATGAAAATACACATACACAAACTCACTGAAAAATGAAGACAGACAAAATAGACAGACAAAATATGTAAACACACCGTCGGTCTCCTGGTGAGCCGTCTCGCTCCGCCATCAATCTTGTCACTGCCATGGCAACCTCTTTCGGAAAACGCCAAACAAATGCCACACAGTTACACACAATCATACACACCCTTCCATTACTCGAACACACCTAAATGTTTGTATGACGGCTACCATCATGTGCATTTTGCACACACACACACACACACACACACACACACACACACACACACACACACACACACACACACACACACACACACACACACACACACACACACACACACTTTTGTGGTCTAGGTACATTTTCTTTGGCAAGCACACAAGAATGTGGATCACATTAAAGGGTTTCTCCGTGCATCGGCACAACAAAAGAAGCCCAAGCAGGGAAGTCACACTAAAGGGTGTGTGTGTGTGTGTGTGTGTGTGTGTGTGTGTGTCTGGCATGAGTGGGACACAAGTATATGCGTGTTATGTATGTGCATATCTGTATGTGGGTGCATGCATCTGTGCATGTGTGCATGTGTCTGTGTGGCGGTGTGTTTGTCTGGGTATGTGTTTGTGTGCTTAGTGCATTGAATGCATGTGTTTATGTGTATACATATGAATATAAATATGCAAACTCAGAGTAAGGAAATCCAACAGAAAGCCACAAATTTTGTAGATAATAATTAAAATATATATTTTTATATTATTAAATGTAGATTTCTTTATTATTATTCTTCTTATTATTTGTATCATATAGTGTGATATTATGATATATCAGTTGTTTTATCAGTGGTATATCTCTGACACACACACGACCAAGCAATAATGCATGACCAAGGTGAATTGTATGGCAGGATTGCTTGTGATGCTTATGAAGACCATAGGCTATGTCCCGCTTCTCCTGTCCTATTCAGGAATGAGTGCCTTGATTAGGGTCGTAGGTCACTGACTCCCATGACGCCCTGTGGTTTCTACACTGTTCCTGAAATCAGTCTGAATGTAACACAAAACCAAAACAACTAAACAAGGAATGATAACAATAAAAAACGTGACAATGAAAAATCATACTTTGAGGAGTAATGAGGTTAATGATGTATTGGCAATTGGGGATTGTAACAGATCAATCAATACAGGAAATTCTGCACCATGACTCCTATCATGTAACAAATGTTCAGTTGGATGAGGAGAACAATACACAACCTGGCAACGACTTCTTACACTTAAGCTGAGTTAACACACATTGGTGGGGGGGGGGGGGGGGGGGGCCTGGGCAAAAAACACACACACACACACACACACCATAACAAAAACACACACGCATACAAACACACACATGCACACACACACACACACACACACACACACACACACACGCACGCACACACACACACACACACACGCAACCTCCCTTGTATGTTGAATAACCAGTCCTGAGAGGAAGTTCCTATGCATGGGGGGGGGGGGGGGGGGGGGGGGTGTTGTGTGAATGGGATCGGGGGTCTGTTAGCACAGGTTTCTCCCGAGCTAACACTAATCTGCCTGATCTTCCCCTCAAAGTCACCTACTTCTTCACATGCAAATAAACATATTCATGCTCTCTCCAACAAAAGCCACTATCA
>NC_140275.1:20382159-20389699 GCF_964030765.1 Micromesistius poutassou | reverse complement strand
GTTCATTTTTTATCCACATTTCATACTCATACTCATGCTGTTTAGCATACCTTTTTATCTTAAGACATTCATTTCAGATGCATGTCCTTGATGAGGAGCGGGAGTGAGCAGCGGTTGGGCAATCTGCATGTTGAAATAGGGGAATCAAACCCGGATCTCCCGCCTGCTCCGCAGCCCAGGTGGTTCAGGACCGGGGGGCAGAAGTCCCTCCCCTGTACTTTGAGTCCACCATCTGCTGACTTGCTAATTTAGACATCACAGGAGGACAGCTAATGAGCTAGGTCTCAGCATGTGGGTGGCAACCAAGACGCACGCTGGAGCTTTTCAACTCAACTTTCCCAACACAGAGCGGTCCACCTATGCTGCGCAAACATCTGTGTGGAGGAGCCGGTTCGTACACGCTGTATTCTTTTGATCACTTTCTTTCAGTCCTGCTAATTCTTGGTCTGTCAGTCGCTGTATTTAATGTGTTCATGTTTGTTTATGTCTCTGTTGTATTGTGGACATCAAACTGAGCCAACCTACCATGCTGTACTGAACGAAAATTGCACATACCTCGGTCTTGGTTCATTCAAATAACGTTGACCTTCGACCTTTTTTTTGGTGCTGTTTGATACACTTGTATTCATTTAGCTAGAGCACAGCATTTTCAAGTTATTAAGACATAATCTTGTCGTTCTACCTTATTTACTATTCAAGTCTTCTTCTACAAAGCTTTTCCCCTGGAGCATAAATCTTTCATATTATTTTGGCAGAACACAAAACCGTCTACAATCATTCTGTTCAGTCCTCTGCTTCCACTGCAGGCGTCTTCATCCAGAGCGTAGGGACGACATTTGATCCGCTTCTTTAGGTTCTTCAGGGTGTCACCGGTTAGTCGTGGTCAGTTGATGTTCCACACGTTGTCCCGGCGCAGGCCGGCCCGTGGTGAGCTGGACACCTACCTCAGGAGGGTCGCGTGTTCTGCTTCAAACCGGTCAGCAGGAGTCACAGCCGACGCCCCCCCCCCCCCCCCACCCCACCCCCCCCGGGAAATGGGCCACAGTTGGTGCTGAGGGACATCCTGTTTCCTAGTCCTTCAGTCGTCAATAAGAAAACAAACCAACAAAACCAAAAGGAAGGGGGCATGTTCAGAACAAGTGTCCCATGACCCCACTGTGTTTGGTCATGCAGCCCTCCTCCCCCTTAGACACACACACACACACACACACACACACACACAGGAACAAACTCTGCTCCCCCTTCTCGCCCCCTGCCCCCCCCGCCCCCCCCCCCCGAGTGAGACAGTGGAGAGGGGCTTCAAGGTGTGGGACACATCTCTACCAGCACCTTTTGGTGAGCTCCTTCCCCAGCGTCATTAGCACCCCTGTGATCTGCTGAGGACGCTCTGTTCAACAGCCATTGTTTCAGCCACACGGACGTAGGCACTGGCTGTTTCCCAATGTGAAGGCTGCCCTGCTGCAACACTTCCTTGCGAGTCACGTCCTATGGAGATGAGGTGCCGGCTAGAGTGAGTGCTGCCTAGCGTTTGCAGCGAGTTTGGAAACGACTTGCCAGTGTGGAAGCACACTTCTGCTTCCTTCACAATGGGAAACTGCCACAGTCTCCATTATCAAGTCTCTCTCTCACTCTATTCCTATTTCGCTCGCTCTCCCTCCTTCACTCCTTCTCTCTCACCCGCCCTCATCTCAGCCACTGGCCCCCTCCCTCCTCTCTCCCCCACTCTCTCCTTTATTTCTCTGACCTCCCCTGTTCCCTAACACTATCTATCTTCATTTCCTCCCTCTCTATCTCTCCCCCTCCCTTTCTCCCCTATCGGGGGTTGTTTGCTCTGCTGTCTGGAGGTGTGAGTGGTACCTGGGTGTTGACATTTGGGCTCCTTGTTGACTTGTGTGTGTAATGTGTTGATGTGTGTGTTGATGTGTGTTGATGTGGGTGATGTGTGTGATGTGTGTGACCAACGCGTTGGCCTGGTGAGACAGACAGGGAGAGACAGACATTGGCCTGGTGAGACAGACAGGGAGAGACAGACAGGGAGAGACAGACGGGAAAGAGACACATGGGGAGAGAGACACAGGGAGAGACACAAGGGGAGAGACACACAGAGAGACACCAGGGAGAGACACACAGGAGAGACACACAGGGAGACACCAGGGAGAGACACACAGGGAGACACCAGGGAGAGACACACAGGGAGAGACACACAGGGAGACACCAGGGAGAGACACACGGGGAGAGAGAAGGACACGCGAGACACATGGGGAGAGAGACACACAGGAGAGACACCAGGGAGAGACACCAGGGAGAGAGACACGTGGCCGGCTGGAGCAGAGACGATGTGTTTCTCCTCAGTGGCGTCGCCGTCGCTGTGTCTCGCATGCCTTCACGCACCTCACAGGACGGGCGTCAGGCGGCGGGGAAACGGACAGCCCGTGTAACGCGTCCAGTCACCACGGCTTGCCGTCGGAGACTGATGGAGGAGGCGGCGAAGGAGTGTGAATGCGTTTGAATAACTCCACTTCCGAAGACATTACAGTGTCGGGCTTTTTTGTTTTGTCCCAGCGTTTTGTGTCGTGCCAGGGAAATGCTTCTCTCCTTGCTGGCACCCGATGAGTGAAACGGGTAAAAAGGATTAATTGTGCTCTGGCTGAATACCTCGCAAACGCACTTCACTTCGCGTGGCAAACAATTAATGGCATCCTGTTTGTTTGAAGCGATTACGCCGGGCCTGCTTCCGCGGCTCTCGTGGGAGGAAGTGTTGTCCCTGCTGCCGCAGCCAACGCAGTTTGTCAGAAGTCATGCCGGAGGGAGGAGGAAAGCCCAAAGAGATTCATGCCCAAATTAGAACAATGCATCCAGCTCGCTGGCATCCCGTTTTCACCGGGAACAATGGTGCATTTGTGGTCTGTTTCCATGCAGGCATGAAAGTATATCAGACTTTGTACTTCACGCATATCTTTTGTCAGATTTTTTATATTCTCTAGGGGGTTGGGGGGGGGGCTTCTTTTATGTTCTTTGAAGTGTGGCAGGGGAGGGCTCACTGGCCCCCTGACGCAGAGCATCACATAGTTCTCTTATTCAAATACAAATCCTGATACAGACATTATGGTGCAACTCATTTAAGGCAAACGCACTGATAGTTTGAAGTATGAACTTGAGTCAAGCCCATGTCGTGAGATTTGAGCAGGAACACTCGAATGTCAAATGTCAACTGTTTAAATATATAAACAGTAAAATACAAATACATGTACATTGAAAGATGTAAGATGTGTCAATTAATTGCAAGATCTATAACAATCTCACCAAGAAAGTTATTGCATAAAGTGCATAAAGAGAACTCAAAACACAACTTAAACATTAGTACTGAGAAGGGCTGCTTAGACAGTCCTGACTTGAGGTAACACACAATAGTTCCTGATCTGAGGATGCGTGTGACCTCACATCAGGCAGAGGACGCAATTATTCAACAATTTATCTAGGAGCTAAACCATTAAGAGCTGCAAAAGTCATCAAAAGGCCAACGCAGGGACATCAATATGGGGTCGATTTGGCACCAACACTTTTGACTGCTTGACGGATGCGTAACAAAAGGGAACTGCAACGAAAGACATCAGGGTACAGATTAAACTGTTGTGAGGTGATACCATGCTGACTTGGCCATGTGTCTTGCATGGCAGTCACTGCTGTTGTGTTTTGAATTAGGCTATCTTTAACTAAGGGACCTCTGAGGTGATGGTGTGTGTGCCGGCCTTTGGGGGGGCAGGAAACAGACTGGGAGACAGTAGACGAGGGTATACGGTCCATGGACTAACATCCCCTGTGAAGAGGCTCACAGTTGGGCTCGAGGAGGGGAAGTCTCCTCCTCCTCCTCTCTGTTTTTATTGTATAACGACGTGACGGTTTGTTTTCACTGTGGGACTGTTTTCTTTGTGGAACGAGGTGAAGCCAAGCTGTTTTACGGGCCCAGATGTTTGGAGAGCGACGCTGACGCTGACCCACAGGAAGCGGTGGCCCTGTGGCATGTCTCTGATGTTGTGCGGGGCGTCACGCCGCGTCGCCCTCCTGTAGGATCGGTAAACAGCTCCGAGGCGCGGGTCGGGTGACTCCCTTAACCAAGGGCAAATGTGGTTTGTGTTGTTCTGAGGGAAGCGGCAGGAAACGCAGGGAAATAAACGGCTCCATTTGTCATGGACTTTTGCTTTGATTATGCTCGCACACGTGGCCTGTAAATATCAGCCCCAAACAAGAGCTGGAGACAACTGGAACAACGATAAACGAAAACAACAACACCTCAAAACTATCCAAAACTGAAAACTAGATCCTCAACGTTTGAATACTTTTCTTTGGCTGATACTGAAGTGTTGTGAATGGGAGAACAGCCCGGTCTGCGGCTGCTGCTCTGGGAGGGGTGTGAAGACGGCGCCCCTCTCCACTGTCAGCGAGAGTCACACACGGGGGTATGGGTGGACCCCCTCCTGTCTGCAGCCATGTGGGAGACTCCTCTTCAGGGGGGTTAAGACGGCCAATAGCTTCTCAGCAGCAATCAGCGGCGATGAAGAAGAAGAAGAGAGGGGGAGCCCAGGGGCCGCCACGGTGGAGCTGGGCTCCTCTCTCTGTAATTACAACACGGTCTTAAAAAGCAAATACCAAGCCCTAGCAACCTCCCCCAGGAGACAGCAGGAGAGACGGGGGGGCAGGGAGGGAGGGAGGGAGGGAGGGAGACAGAGAGAGAGAGAGAGAGAGAGAGAGAGAGAGAGAGAGAGAGAGAAAAGACGCACAGAGGGGAGAGCGGTGGGGGCAGGGTGTGTGTGTGTCGGGGGTTGGTGGCGGAGGGGGGGGGGGGGGGGTGTGGGGGGGTGGGGGGGCAAGGAGAGTTAAGAAGCGCCACAGAGGACGACCCCACGGTGACCTCTTGGGCTCCCCAACAATCGGTCCCCTGGCAGCTGGAGCCAGGTTTAGAGGCCGGGAGCAGGGGGCCCGGGCCAGGGATCCCCCCTCCGATTTATGGCCGGCTCTGAGGCCCCTGAAAGGAACCCAATCACCCAGGATTCCTGCGCAGCATGGCTCTGGCTAGAGGAGAATAGAGGGGGGGGGGGGGGGGGGGCGAAGGGAGAGGGTGGGAAGCCTGCTTCTCTGGGGGCCGCGGCGCAAACGGCACCGGGGGGAGCCCGCGGTGCACAGGAGCTGACACACACAGGCTCACCTCGCCAAGGGGGGGCGCCGTCGGGCACAAACACGCCATGGTTGGCCATGATATCATTAGACCGCGACAACTCAAACCTCCCCCCACCCACCCCCCCCCCCCCCCCCCCCCTCCAGTGGTCCCCCTAAAGTTCCCTTGGTATGCAGGACTTTCTCTCTCTCTCTCTCTCTATCTCTCTCTCTCTATCTCTCTCCCTCTCTCTCTCCCTCTCCTGTCCCGGCACAACACATCTCCACCGACGTGTTAACGCACACCCCACCCCTGCTAATTGCTCTTGTCTGTCTAATTAGCAGAAATGAAATGGTTATCACATCTCAAACCCGCGCGGATCGGGGGGGTTTCGAGGAGGAAGCGTTGGGGGAAGTCGGCGGCGGCGACGAGGGGGCCATGAGAACGAGAGAGAGAGAGAGAGAGAGAAAGGAGAGCAGGAGCAGCTGTCTCTTAGAGCGGGGGGTAAGCCGCGCTTGGAGCCTCCCCGCTGCTTCATTAGCATATCTGAATGATCCCGCCCCCTGCGCAGCCCCGCCGCCGCGCTGCAAGGTGGTGGCACATCTGAGGCGGGCGCCCTTTGAACGCGCTCCTCGCATGCAGGAGGGAACTCTCTGCTTTTTTTTTCATTTTTTTTTTTTTTTACGCCCGTTTGTAAAAAAAAAAAAAAAAAAAAAAAGAAAAAAGAACGGAGACGACTTGATGTTTGAAACGCCAACAGAAATTGTGCAGGAGAAAAAGACGGGAGAAAATAGAAAGAAAAAAGGATAGAGGGAGCGAGGGGGAGAGAAAGGGCGGGAGAGAAGAGGGGGAAGGAAAAGTTTTTAATATCAGGGTGGGGGTGGGTTTGTGTGTGTGTGTGTGTGTGTGTGTGTGTGTGTGTGTGTGTGTGTGTGTGTGTGTGTGTGTGTGTGTGTGTGTGTGTGTGTGTATGGGGGGGGGGGGGTTCTCCAAGCTTTTTGAAGCTTGGTATTTAATAATTCACTTGATACTATGAGCAGGCAGTGTGGCAAGACACTCATGCATGAAAACAGTTCTCATGGCCTGAACCCCGACGGAGGAAAGTGTGTCAGCCCTTCCTCTGCCGCAGAAGCATCTGAAAATGTTTTCAAATTTCAGAGGTCCTGAAAGATATCAATCCCAGGGAAAAATCGATACATTTCCTTGCCGTGTTTCAGTGCATATCAACTATCACAGCAACTGCACGGCATCGCTCTGTGAATTAAAGGGAATGTCTCTGATTCAGGAGACGGCGACGGTCCAGACCGGTGGCTTTTGGAAAACCGGGCTGGCTCTTCCGCTGACTGTATGGAACTAGTTGAATATGATCAATAACACAGAATCACATAAAAACATACACTGGATACTGGAGCTGTTGTCAACACAAGCTGTGTAACCTTTTCCTGCTTGCATGTGCAGAAATGCAGCGGCACTCCTACTGACGTTCACCCGGTTCTGATCTTGCTTGGCTTAAAATGCACCAGAGCTCTGAATTCCCTTTTTTTTTTTTTTGTTAAATTTCAATCCCCTTCATTTCATCTTTTTAGATCAGCCTTGAAGTCGGTCTCCCTTCAGCCACAAAGCGGGCTCCTATTGACTGGTTCCAGGCAGCGTATTGATGGTTCCATAATTTGGGCACAGGAACACAAAAAGGCCAACCCCTGCTGAGCCCAGCACGACAGCCCAGACGGCAGGGAGGCTTGCATTTATTAGCCTGGGAGAGGAGCTCCTGCAGAATTAAAGCACATTCAGCCACCCATTGATCTCTGTCAGGAAAACAATACACACCTCCCTCCCTGGCAGCTAGCTAGGCAGCACCGCGGCGCTCTCTGCTTATTCAGCCGCCATTGAAATACGTTGGTTAGCCTCCTTCAGGCTCGGGGTAAACTGTCTGAAAAGTGGAATAAAAAAGAATTTAAAAAAAGCTAAACCACCATGGATTATCACTCCACCTGTCCAATTATATCACGGGCGGAGATGGACTGAATCGTGGACGCCGATGAATGCGGCTTTTGTGCAAGCGCTTCCAGGGAACTTTGTCTTCTCTACGGCTGTGTCGTGACACGCTGAATGCTATTTTATGCGCCCCGGGAAGAGTCAGCGCCGAGGTGTGCATTCTATTTGTGTGTGTGTGTGTGTGTGTGCGCAGCAACCTGCTGATTCCAGCAAGTCTCAGATTGAAACACTCTTTGGCTCAGACACTATTGTGGTTTGGCAGTGAGTCTACAGCTGCAAAGACATCTGTGTGTGCAGTGAACCTCCAGGAAAGAGACGGAGGTGATGTATGGGGTGCCTGCAAGGTTAAAGAACAAGCAAGGTTAGGTATGCATATATTATTACTCCCACCCA
>NC_140275.1:20364659-20374659 GCF_964030765.1 Micromesistius poutassou | reverse complement strand
TCGAACACGGGTAAGAATTCAGTTTATATTGGAAATGGGCGGAATGGTAAATAAGCCACGCCTACAGGTTCTAATTCACCCAGGTAACCCTTCAAACCCATAAAACTGCATAGGGTGTGTTGACCACTCTATATGTAGGCTACAAGAAGTTATTCATAACTGGTCATGTGGAATTCAATAACTTGAATCATGTGGTCTAAATAAAGCATAGACCAAAATAATTGACATCAAGGCCTAAAGAAGGGTTTCTCTTCGTCATTCAGGCCTGCGGTGTCCTAAGTGATTCTCCTGAACCCAAAAAACACAAAAGAGAATAAGGAGCCCAGTGGCTGTGAGTAATTCTGGATCCCAGATTGTCTATTTGTCGTGGATGAGTCAGAATGATGTATGGGGCTGTTTGTTTATGTACTAATCCCTGGCTGTGACTCATCCTCTGGCTGAACATGTTGCCCACTGTGCAGGAGTGAGACTGGATCAACCATCTCCAGCGCAACGTTCTCCCCGATTCATGGCCTGGGGCGGTCGAGACTTACTGCCTGCTTCTTACCGCCTGCTCACTGGACAGAAACAGTCTGTTAAGGTGTCAAATACAAAGGATTGAACTTCATCAGAACAGGTTGAACGGAACGGAATATCTAAACAATTAAAAAGGCCTCAAGCTCATTATATTATACTGTAGCTATACTGGACATAGAACATATATGACACAATAACATTTAATAAATAAGCATTCATATATGTACATGTATACACAAATAAAAACTAAAAACATATATATATATATAAATATATATTTGTATACATATATAATAATATATATTTATTAATTTGTCTTGTGCAACTCTTCCTGGGTAACGCGCATGGGGGAGCTCCGCTGATAGAATGGGCTGCGAGTCAGAATAGCTTATCCATTATCGAGGGCTAATGAGGCGGAGAAACAAGCGCGGGCAGAGAGACACTATCATCTCCCTTCCATACCTTTTCCCTCTCACCGAGATAAGCTTTTCCAGAGGTCAGATACAATTTGATACAGTTTGTCCAATTCCCAGCACTATTTCAGGCGATGGCTGTCAATTTGATGGCTGCATGGATTGCCCGCCGTGGTGAATGAGCAGCTGCAATGCTTTTGGCTCACAGGGGAAATCTGTTTGGGCTGCTCCGAGTTGAACCGCAAGCTACTTTTTACCCCCTGCTCTCATGTTTTATTGAACGCTGCCCACCGGCCCCTCTCATCCTTGTCTATCTGATTCTACCGAAGCACAAACCCATGACCCTAGTTTTCGACCAATCGGGTGTTTTAGTCTGACCCCTTGCGTCCTTTCCCACACACTTTCCTTGGTCTTCAGTGGTTTACCTTCAAAGAAAAATAATTTATATCATCTTGCGCTGCGTCTATCTGTCCCATAGGCCGAGTCGCTGCTAAACTCAGCTTGTCATCTTTAGCCTTTGGTTAACTCGTCAGATTATAGGCTGGAGCTGACACAAGACTTGGCTGTCAATTTATTAATGTTGTTGACTTTTGGGTTGAGCTGCTGCTGTACTCGGTTGACCCCTTTCTGAGGCAAGTTTGCCATATTTCACTCATCAGATTACCCACGGGGTCAGACAAAACTTGTCTTTGTTGATAAGCTTGGTTTCTGCGGTTTCTGTGATGTGTTGGACTGGACAGTAATGCGTTCACGTTGTGCATCTATGTGTCAAGCTCTGCCAGTAAATACAGGTGAGATTCTTCATTCCTACAATTTGCAGCTCATTTGCGGCATTTCTATTCAATAGCCTTCTACCGGAACAAAAAGAAACAAATGGGCAGGTTTGAGTGGAGTGTTTGCTGAGAAACATTGGCTGCTTTGCTTTGTTTTTTTTTGCTATCAAGTGATTCCTCCTTGAAATCGATGTCTATCCACTGATCGAGGAAATGTTTTTTTTCTTCCTGAGAAATAAGAGAGAATTAATCAGAGCCTAAATAAACTCAGTGGATTCTTTCAGGCAAACTATGCATCTCTCTGTTGGAAATAGTTGCTTGAGCCGTTAAAATATGTAATCCCCTTTTTATGGTCCCTAATGAGATTTAAAAAGAAGCAAATGTCACATTTGGTGGGCCTCGTTATTGTGTGTGATGTCGTTACTGTCACAATACTTCACAGCTAATTGTCAGCTGATCAGCCTCAAGTAAGCACAATTAGGATGCAAACTTCAACACATTGGCTCAGCTCTCAATGGGGAAAACAAGTTTGAAATTGCAGGGCTCCATTGCAATGATTCACAGGTAGGCCTAGATTACAGTCACTATTTAACAGGTTCTATCCAACAGGCCTCTGTTTAGCCCTGATAATATCATCTCTCACCCGGTATTGATTTAACCCGAGGCCATCGTCAGAGTTCCGGCCCTGGTACAACAATACGCTTTCTTTAAGAGCAGCAAACAAAACCTCTTTCCACTGTCAATACAGATTGTCAGTCCTAAATGATAAGGCCAATACCAGGTCCCCGAAGAATCCATTCTTTTTTTGTAAGCAGTATAGACTCAGACAACTAGCTTGTGGTCACTTAGACACAACAAGACATGACATAGAATCAATTTCTCTGCTTGGGATACAACCAACACACTGAGGCGTCCAAATAAATGAGCTTTATAAACATGTGGCGTGTTTGACGTTGCCGACGTTAGGTTCTAGAGCAGGGCTTGTTTTAGTGAAGTGCTGTTCGGAGTACGACATCTCGAGGATAGACCACAACAACGTGGGAGATTGGAGGTGGTACTTCACATCTGCTATCCAGCCCACGACCGTCCTCCACCACCCAGAAGACCTGGGACCCCAAAGACCACTCCAAAGACCTTTCAACGCCCCGCTGACGACGCAAGTGCAGAAAGGCAGACCTTCTACAAATACCAGCAACAAAGCAACACCCCCCCAAGCAGAGGGCACAACAGCCCCCCCCCCCCCACCCACTCCCAGTGCCCCATGTTGTTTTCAAGGGATAGCAGAACTGACTACTGAGATCCTGAAGGGTTCAGCTGTAGATTGGATGCTCAGGATGTCTTGCATAATCATCTGGACCCAGGCTTGCCTACGTCAGGGCCAACCAAAGGACATTTATTCACACAGCTAACCTGCCAAACTGAATAACTATTGCCTATTGTCTATTGCTTATTGTTAACTATTGTCGTCTGAGCCTATCATTGTCATTAACACCATCAATGTGCTTAACAAAGTTAAAAGGAAGTGAAAACTGTAATATATATATAAAAAACATTTGATTTATATTAAAAACATTAGATATAAAAGCATAAAAAGAAGTGCAAAACCAAATGTGTACACAAATATACATATGTAAATATATAAATAGTTAAAAGGGTATCAAACAAAGCACAAAACATAAAACATGAAACAGGAATTAGCCAATGGCTGTTGATAACAGTTCTGTCTAAGTTTGGTTTTAAAATTTTGAACAGTTTGGGGATTCTTGTTTTGATCTAATAGTTGGTTTGAGTAGTAGATTTTTAGTAGTGATTTAACTTAACCCCTTAACCCATTAAGTGACTTGTAGACCAGCAACAGCGCCTTAAACTGAATTCTGTGATGCACAGGGGGCCAGTGCAGAGATTTTAGTATGGGGGTGATGTGATCGGTTCTTTTTGTATAAGTTCAGGGCAAACAGATGATATTTGGTGATTTGCCATCCTTTGAATACCTTTGTGCTCTAGTAAAATGTTCCCCCCGGAGTACTGCTACTAATCATCAACAGGCAACCAAAATATTCAGCAAAGCTTTTTGATCGCTTTACAGAACTACTGTCCATTGTACATTTCCACAGATTTTGGCTGTCTAGTTGTAACTGGACACTTTAATATTCATACTGATGATTCCAATGATCATATTGCAAAATAACTCTTTGCTATCCTGGACACATTACAACTGTCTCAACACGTGAAAGGGGCGACTCATAACCGGGGACGTACCTTGGACTTAAATATCACAAAGTGTCTCTGATGTTTCTGTTATTGATCCTTCCCTATCCGAACAATCTATGCTTTCTTTTATATATCCTTTATACACACAAATCAAATCAAATACTGTTAAAGAAACTATATCAATAAGTATTCTATAACTTTAATTCAAAAAAGAGATTGCCGTAAGGCTTAACGCAACTGGCAACAACTGGCAACAAAACAAAAAGTTCATCATGACATCTCTAAAAAGAGCTTTAAAGCCTACAATTTAGCCTTGAAAAGTGCTAGAGAATCCTTCTTCTCCAATATCAATAACAGTAACCCTTATAATGCACAAACCTTATAGTGTTATAAAGACCCCCCAAACTCCTCTCCATCCATTAATGCAATGTGTTTGCATCCTTTTTCATTGACCAAATGGAAGGTATTAGATAAGCCATCCATAACTCTGTTTCAAACTTGAATGTTAGATCACCACCATGTTTATTTAGAGGTAATGTGACAATAAGGATATTATTGAATGCCCTATACTAAAACTCTTGGGAAAACAGTGGCACAACTTGAAAAATCACCCACCTGCCTTGATGTTTTACCTTCATAGCATGAAAACTCTTATTAAAGTGGTAATTTATACTATTTATAAACAAAGAATATGGCAACATGTCCATACTGATGCTATGGGATTTCAGTGTTGCATTCAGCAATGTTGACCACTCAATATTTGTGAACAGATTGGAAAATTGGGAAAATTGGGCTTTCCGGCACAGTTTTGAACTGATTCAAGTCATAATTAAAAGTCAGGAACTACTTTGTCTCCATTGTTGTAGGTAATTGTATCTGAACTAAAGAACGGGACTTGTGGAGTCCCCGTAGGTTCAATCTTAGGACCATCTTTATTCACTAGGCCTAATTATCCAAAATAGCAACATTGCTTACCATTGTTATGCGGAAGACACTTCATAGCCCTATTACCAACTGACTATCATCCTATAGGTCAAGGACTGGATGGGCCAGGATTTCCTAAAACTAAATAAAGACAAAACTGAGATGCTTGTTTTCGGTGCCAAAGATGGGAGACTGAAAGTTTGCCTGCACCTTGAGTCCTGAGGATTCAGATCTGAATTTCAACAGCCACAGCAAGTCAGCAATAACATCTACCTACTATCCCCTGAAGAACATAACAAAATTAAGAGGACTTATGTCAAAACGTGACTTAGAAAGACTTCCATGCAATCATTATTTAGTAGGCTTGATTATTTTAACAGTCTCTTTGCAGGCCTTCCAAAAACAGCTTAGGCAGCTACAGCTGGTTCAGAAAGCAGCTGCTGGAGTTCTGACAAAGTCCAACAAATCTTACACATTACAACATTTCTCAATCCCTGCATTGGCTGGTATGTCTGAGGATTGATTTCAGAATACTTCTGCTCACCTATAAATCAGAAAACATGGGAAAGCAGGATTCAGCTACTATGAAACACATACTGTAGCTGGAATAAAAAAAAAATAACTTTCTCCAACCTTGACTACATTTAAGTCAAGCCTAAAAACATTTGTATGTTCACCTTAGCTTTCTGATAAAAAATAATGACATTGAAGTTGTTATTCAATGTCAATTCTGATTTCATGTGTCTTTAATTTCATCTTTGAAAGCCAGTCTTTAAATGTCTTGTCTGCACTCTTTGAAAATCCTGTATTATTTTATGCGACATGTTCTTATGTGTGAAGCACATTGGTTCTGCCTTGCGTATGAAATGTGCTTTATTAATAAAGTTGACATGACTTAGTGGGGGGGGGGGGGTCAGCTGTTAATCAGAGGCCTTTCCAGCATGTGGGCCCCAGCTCACTCTCAGGTCACTCCCCTGTTGACAAAGGAAACCCCTGCACCCTTGGTTAGATGCTGATGTAGATCTTTTCAAAGGACAGATATCTGCCCTTTAATTGACCACAACTTTTGAAATTCTATGTAATTTATTCCTTCGAATCATCTGTCAAAATCGGAAAGAGACTTTATAATTATATATAAATTTTCCTCTTTTCTTTAAAACAACAACATCCTTAGTACTTCTGGAAAGCAAGTATGAGAAGCTTTTAATGCCGAGTCACATTTTGACGTCACATTGTAAACAGGTCTGTGTATCCAAATGTTTGTGTGTGTGTGTGTGTGTGTTTGTGTTAGTTGGATTACTCCAGGGATTAACAGGTCCCGGCGATGGGACGAAGATGACAGCTCCTGTCATGTCCCCAGACATAAAAAGGGAGGAATCAAAACGACGAATGGCGGATTACACACAAGGGACAGCAGGGGGAGAAGTCCCACATTACATTACCGTGGAGATTAGGCTGAACTGTCCCTCAGCTGCCTGCCACTGCACCGGGGAGAGCTGCCATGCATGGCCTACTTTTTGTTTACATCAGATTATGACACCGGGACAGCGGTGCTGACTGCATTAGGACCAAAAAGAAACATAACAAACATGCACATTTATTATAATGGATTAGTGCATGAACGCGGAACCGTCGCAAACAACACAACTTTAGAACTTATTTGTACCAGGATGTAATGGTAGCAGATGCCCAGTTGCTCCGGCAACCAGATTTGGGACACTGTTGAGCCTAATTCTGGTTACCGTTGACAACCGCCTCTTCTTAAACTGTAGGCAGTCTTGAACTTTGATGGGACCCTTATGCATCGCCCCTTGAATAAAAAATAAAGAACAACTGGACTCAACTTCTGTTTCTGTTGCTACCTCAGCCCTCTGTCCAGTGTGTGTTGTTTCTTCAACTAGGTCAGGCAGGACTTTGAATATTTTTGTTTGCCTCTCAAATGTTGATGGTGTGCTGTGTTTGGTCTCAGCATCCCTTCTAAAGTGGCTTTGGATAAAAGAGTCTGCCAAGTGACTAAATGTAAGCGTAACATAAAGGAAACCTTAAAACTTGATGAATTGTTACTGAAACTAACTGCTTGGAAAACATGTGATTTAGTGAGTAAAGTAGAGTAGATTCAGTGTCAACTTTACGTTTATATATGTATGGGTTTGAATCATAAAATCATATCATCATCATAAATCATCATAAATTTGGATCATATTGCAACCTCCTTTCCAAACAAAACATGTACTGGCCATGTAGCCCTGGATTGTTCCCCATCTTGTAGAGGGGCTCATATAGTTCACATACAACTGCACATGTACATACTACATAGAAGAATCAGAACGTAGGCTAGTTCTCCTAATTGGACATAACCCAATCAAGCTGAGGAGTACTCAAGGTCTTCCACACTAAGGTTCATATCTCTTCCGGGCACGCTAAAAGGCATCAGTAGCACACATTCACCTCATCCACGCGCACAGACTGCATCAAGTTAGCCTCTTTGAAGCCATAGTGTTGTGCTCCGCTGTGCATAATAACATCAGAGGCATGTACAGCAGCCTGTCTGACATGTCAATTTGCAGCACAAGATATATTGTGTTCAGCAGAGCATACAAATCACCCTACCTACACACATGCTCAACATTCAATATTCAGACTCCTATATCATTGCAAGCGTATGTAAATGTGAGCACCGCGCGTCAGTGTGTTTGGCATGGAAATGAGGGAGGGAGGAACATTAGGAGGAGCATTTGCGGGCAAACACATTTCAGTGGCAGAAGCAACCTCTATCTGTCAAGTGGAGAAGCCTGACGAGCACTGAAAAACACATTTCCTTTCTAGAGGCACTCGCATCCATCACCCCTTTATGGTCACTCTCCCCACTTCAGCATGTAACGGGCGTGACATCCGTCTTTTTCTACATCTTCATATTGCAGATTCCATAGAAGAGTTCTCCTCTGTCGGTCTGACTGCTCCTGACAAACACTTCTGATCTATTGTAATCGGCACTCTTTACGTTTGCTTTTACTGGGCCGTCTTGTACAAAAATGTTCATAAAATGTTCATGAGAGAGGACTCTCTCGAAGGGCTCATCCTGAGGGAACGAAAACACAACGCTTCTTACTTTGGATGGATTATACACAAATGAAAACAAATATTGTATGCAATTTCTGACAAGCCTGCTAGATGGCACTAAATTCTACACACTACCCCTTTAAGATGTATATTTTCACAAGATACATAATTCAAATAAGTTTACCAGATTGTGAGCGTCATACAGCTTGTACGCTTGGACATAGGCATGGCCTATGGGGACACTCATGTCACGCACCCTTATTGGCTGACTGCTCACACGGTCCAATCAAACGGCGGTACATATAGGCGATTTAAGACCTTCCATCTCAAACACAACACTGTATCTTAAGATCAATTGGTATGGCAGGGTAAGGGTATTCAGTTCCCACTGGGCCACCCATGCATCCATTTGTGGTATTGCAAGATGGTTTGCAATTTGGATAACCAAATAACATGCATTTATGATATTATTGAATCATTCATCTTCATGTGAGTGAATGCTTGTGTGTGTGTGTGTGTGTGTATGTGTGTGTGTGTGTGTGTGTGTGTGTGTGTATGTGTGTGTGTGTGTGTGTGTGTGTGTGTGTGGGGGGGTAGTTGTGCATGTGTGCATGTGCACAGACTCCCCTGCATGGAAACACAATCTCAACAGGACTTTACTCAACAAGTTCTTCCAAGTCTACTTGACATTTTCATACTGTCTTAAAGTATTAAGTAAAGTATTTGCTAGCCTTATTTATGTTTTACCTCGGAGCCCATCTCGCTGTGTGGGGAGCAGGTAAGTAGGAAGGACCGGAATGTCCCTCTGGCAACCCTGTGGAGGAATGCTTAGGAAGCCTCCACACAAGCACGTACGCACGCACGCACGCACGCACGCACGCACGCACGCACGCACGCACGCACGCACGCACGCACACACACACACACACACACACACACACACACACACACACACACACACACACACACACACACACACACACACACACACACACACACATCCTGCTGGGGCTTCTTATCATCGTGCTGCAGAGTTAGAGCTTTATGGTAGCTCGTAGCGATAGCTGGTGGCATCTTCCTACCCTACCGACGCCTGATCCTGTCAAGTTTGGTCACAGAGTCTGCTGCCTGATCCCCTTTTATAAGGAGAGTTGAGAAATTCGTACTTTATTACAACGAATCATTGAATATTGAAGGAGATATCTAGTGCAGTAAGGGAATGAGTGTACGTTGTAACTTGTGCCCTTAGTGCTGGGTTCTGTTTAATTGCCATTTAATTGGCGGTTCGAAGCCTATTAACCTGTCTATCTAATTTGGTTTTAATGTGAAAATTTGATTTTTGTTATCCAAGTGAATTTTCAATCAGTTCGCTAGTCTTGTCCCTAACTAATTTTAAATTGCTTAACATTCTTGGCACACAAGCAGTCCCCTGGGGTTGTAAGATGCAGCTGTTCTTTATTCAGATTGACTTTCAGGGTTATCAGTGTTGTAATTATGTTTTATTTTTCCCATCGCTTTTTTTTTAAATTAGTTATTGACATTCGTCGTCGTCATTGAATGGCGATATTGCCAAGCTCATATATGTATCCAGCACAATAACCATTACGTTGGCCTCCGTTAGGGTTTGGATGCCCAATTTTCAGTAGCTATGGAAAGTTAATAACTTTCTCTTTTTAACTGCTCATTACCATCAGAGGGCACCAGAACCTATATGCCTACCTGCTTCTCTGCGTCGACGGGCAGGATAATGACCTACTCTGATCGAGTTGTTACGGAAAACCTGGCTTCGTTTAAACCTCGGACACTGCTTCGAATAATCAGTGCAGAGGTGCAGCCATGAGCGACCTCATGGACAGACCTGATGCTGATGCTCATAACATTCAGTCACATGCATAAAGTAGTATGCATGTAGTATTTATTTAAAATAAAATAATATTTTATTTTATTTTAAATAAAAAAACACAATTCATGTTAATAGGCCTAACAATGATTAAAGACTATAGGCTATCGTTTACCAGTGATCCCGTTGCTCATGATCAAAGGAACTCGGGGTTAAGTCCTGCCCGCAGCTTGGTGACCGGATGCGGAGTGACAGCTGACGAG
>NC_140275.1:20281763-20364459 GCF_964030765.1 Micromesistius poutassou | reverse complement strand
CACAACCAGACCAAGACCATGCGTTTGTGAGAAACAATTATTTTACACATACTACAAGATCAAAACCTTTAATAAGATATTTGTATGCAATGATTAAGATATCTCCAACCTCTAATAAAGTTTGATGTCATTGTCAGCGACTATACTCGGACTCTAGAGCCTATAGTCTATGGTTCCTAGAGCGAAGAAGATTTTGTTTATGTTTTTAATAACATTTGGGCCAGCTAATGGCTAATGGATGTTGTATAGATTTCTTACACCACATTTGAATATCCCATTTGTGAGATATCATCTTCAATCATAAGCCTTTTTGATTTGGAAACAGCAGGATAATGCTCATTTCAATCCACCTGGAAGCACATTTTGTTAATCCCATATCTTGTATTATATATATATTATATGTATATATATATATATATATATATATATATATATATATATATATATAACATGTGCCGTATACTTGTGTGGCACAGGGATTCTGTGTTGCCCTATGTGGCTGTTCTCCCCTTTTATTTAACCTTAAAGTATTTGTGCTAATTGATGTAGGCAGTGTTGGAGGTAATGCCAGTAAAATGATCACCTTAGAGTAAATAGATTACCTGTTAGTTTTGCTATTCAATTAATCAATTATTTAGTTTAGTTTGCAGATAAGCAATCAATTGAACCGTTGAAACAGCAGCACATTGGCACCGATTCTGTTTCTCTCCTACATCTGGGCGGCTAGTTGCATCTGTGTAGCTAAGCTAGCATGATGCTATTTACACCACAGGCCCAACATGTATACGCTTCACTACTATGATACCTATCTCATAACAATAGCAGCTCATCAATCCTACCAGCTGGCTAGCCAGCTGGTAGGATTGCTTATTCGCTGCTAACCTATCTTCTCTTGTACTTCTTGGAGAGACCTTGGTTTCTGTCGCAGTACACTTTGGCGGTCCGTTTTGTTAACCAGTACAGGGTGTGAAGGGCTCTGGACAATACAGCCAACATAAGCAAGGAATCGCAAAGGGGCTTTCATTTTTGGTATAGAGACAATAGTCTCTAAACGTGTTACTTACCTCAGTTGGCAACACTTAAGAACGGACTACTTACTAACGTAACAATTTTGTTACATTTAAAAGTAACTACCCAACGCTATGAAAACACAAAGCCCAATATGTATGTTAGTCTCTAGAATTAGATGCCAGCAGAAGGGACAGCAGAACCCAGAAGCTTTTGGCCACAGGCTGTTTGTTGGCCAGTCTGCATGGGAGTCCTTCTTTCTAAGCTAGGCCCTTCATAAAACAAGTTGACGCTGTCCTTTAAGTCTGGCACAGCTGGGGCTTGGCACAGCAGGGGCTGCTGAATTTGCTCTCTTTATTTGCCAGATGAGGTTCTGTTATCTCCTCACATTCAAAAGACAGTGGAAGCAATATGGGGCATGCCACACTATGGGGTTGGCTATACCAAAGCCACTGTCTACCGTTAGTGGCTGCCGGTGCAGCTCTGGGGCAGAGTAGTGGGGGGTTCTCCTCTCCTGGCCAGTGTTTATACTGTGCAGCTGCTGCC
Source organism: Micromesistius poutassou (assembly GCF_964030765.1). Classification (NCBI taxonomy): domain Eukaryota; kingdom Metazoa; phylum Chordata; class Actinopteri; order Gadiformes; family Gadidae; genus Micromesistius; species Micromesistius poutassou. Next base: position 20,362,905 of record NC_140275.1, on the reverse strand, counting down.
AGGCTCCTGGATTTAACCAGCGTCCCCATCTATCACCATGACCACTGGTGGGGCTAAGTGAGGACAACCATGTTCTCCCCGCTACCCCGGCCCTGTTGCCTTGAGACCCGATGGAAACCTGTGTGCAGACAGGATCGGCCATCGGGGGAAAACATGTTATCCTGGGGCCAGTGTGTTGACGAGGTCGACGGTGACACCGCACTGTACGCTGTGTCAGCCACCCAGGCTTCCAGCAATGCGCCCGCCTCCTGGAGGTGAAGGAACATGAAGGGAGACAGAAATGTACGTGGAACGCCGCCAGGCGTGACGGAACCTGAGGCTGAGGTTCCGTTTAAATTTGTGCGAAAACTCTCAAGATCTCTTGAAAGTCATTGCCAGGTTCACTCGTCGAGCTGCGTTTAGTGGGTGAAAAGTGTACGGTTGTGCGGCGCTGTCTCGAGGACCCTCACACATCGTATATAAATGCACATTGGCATTCTGATGCCGATCTCAAAGAACTCTGTTCATCTTCCGTCAGCCGTGTTGAAATCACAGTGAGGGGCTGATGCAACGGATCACTTGCTTGGATTCACATTGCAGCTAAAATTGCGGTCTTTCTTGGTTCAGCCCCCTTTCTCGCTCTTTGTCCGAGACCTGTGCGTGGCTCCGTCCGTTTCGATATAACCTTTCCAGTAAACACATCAGGGTTTTTTCATCCTCTCTAATTCACCCAGTAGGGTAATTACGTGATGTAGCTGGTCCCCAGCTCTAATAATAATAATATGTGTAATCTATCAAATGGATGCTTAATGAGGGCACACACAGCTCTGACCTAGGCCCCACTGGATCATATACAGCTGCAACCCCCACCCAACCCACTCCTCCACCTTTTCCCTCGACTGAACCCCATCCACTCCTCCCCCACCCCGCCCACTCCTCCACCTCCTCCTCAACCCCATCCACTCATCCACTCATCCACTCCTCCACCTCCTCCTCAACCCCATCCACTCATCCACTCATCCACTCCTCCACCTCCTTCTCGACCCCCACCCACCCCTCCAACTCCTCCCCAGCCCCACCCACTCCTCCACGCCTCCTCCACCCCAGAGCTTAGCAGATCAGACCACTGAGGATGTGTGGTGGCTGTTTTTGATCTCCTCCAGGGTTAGGGCTGGTCAGGACACATGATGCCTGCTTTCCTTTGCCCTTTTCAGTAACTATGACCTGGAGCTGCTCGGGTTTGCGAATTCCTTTGATTCATTTGAGTTGTGTATCGCTTATAAACAACGTACATTAAAAACAAGCACATAAATACAAAAGCAATCACTGTGACCCCCATATTGGGTTGCCTGCTTTAATATTGCTGCCATAATATCCCTCTGTATCCATTTGTTTTCCGCAGGTTTAGAGACTACAATGTCCCAAATCCTCTCAAATTGTAATTTATATGATTTCCCTCATGGACCAACTATGGGGATTTTTCTTAATAAATTGGAGGGTTAGATGATTTTTAGCGTGATATAACTTCAGCGCGATAGCTATTAGTTCCCTGGAATGAAACAACGCACGAGGCTCGTTCCCCAAAGGTCCATTTAACTTTCACCTTAATTTAGTTTGTTTAGATCTTCAGAAACAGTCCTTATTTCCTAACTCTTCCTTTAACCAACGTTAAAGGAAGACTTCCCTGGATCTCCCTAACTACACTTCTCTTGTCTCCCTCCTCCAGGCTGGGAGAGAGGAGACGTGATTGACAGCACCAAGAGCCCCGTGCCTCTCCCGGTCTACCTGCCAGTCAGCTACGAGCTGTGGGACGCAGAGTACTTCCTCCTCAAGGAGGCGGGCCAGGACTTCATGAGGAACTCCAGCATGGGCACTCACACGCAGCCCTTTGTGGTCCTGCGGGCCAGTGGCCAGCCCGTCGTCAACGCCAGCTACGGCCCGCTGTCCGCCCAGCAGCCCGTCCCCCGCGAACTCCTGCAGGGCGTTCCGCTCTTCAAGGCCCCGGGGGCCCTCATCTACAACTGGAAGATCCAGTCCTTCGTGCTGACCCCCAGGGTGTTCTCCTCCAAGCCAAAGGTGCGCGTGCTGTTCTACGTGGCGGGCCGCGAGTGGGGCGGCCGGCCGGCGGAGGCGCCGGAGGAGGAGGAGGAGCTGCCCTGCGTGACGGTGTACGCCTTCTGGCAGACCCAGGAGGTGAGGGGCTCCTGCACCCTGGGGGGAGACAAGGGGACCTGCATGGCCGAGCTGGTGCCTCTGCCCGGCTGGTTCGCCGCGGCGGGAGGGGACAGCGGTGGCAGCAGCAGCAGCAGCAGCAGCAGCAGCGAGAGGCAGGACCCGTCCTCGGGGAACCCCGTGGAGCTATACTACCAGGCCTGGCCCAGCGCCGGTGGGAGCTGCAGCTCCCCGGAGGTGGGGCGCCGGGGGGGCTCGGGGGGGCAGCAGCGGCAGGCCCGGGTGCTTCCGGTCACGCCCATGCAGAGGATCGGCAGCGTGAGGCTGCTGCAGGTGCCCAAGGGAATGGCCACGCTGTCGCGCCTCAAGCTGGGGAACGCCGTCGTCATACGCACCTCGTCCAAACCGCTGAAGATGACGGACATCGCCACCTTCTACGTCCTCATGGTCTCCTCGGCCCAGCTCCTCAACTTCACTCTCCGGTAAGACTGTTTTTTGATTTTTACGATTACGAGGTGAAGAAGGAATGGCTGTTCTGTAACCAAACCAATTGAATCGGTACGATTCAGGATTTAAATACATTTTAGTTTAAGAGATCACATAGAATCCCATAGAGGTTTTTTAATAATGGTGTGAGTATAAATATTCAGTGGAACAATTTGTTCCTACTTGACCAAACAGATGGAAATTTAAAATGTATTTCATGGAATATATAATAATATAATTATTATAATTATTACTTTGATTTTAGTACCCCAAGTTTCCAAATCGGGGATCGAGAGTAATATAAATTGTATACATTGAGCATGTTGTGTAGTGTGAATCATGAATGCTTCTGAAATATCATGTGTGGATTGGAATTTATTGATTTAGTTTTAATAGTATTATCAGTGCTGCTCTCCAACTGAATGGATGAATGTCGTTCACATCATGCTGAAGAGGAGAGATTACCACCTGAGCACTGTACTGACCTACATATCACGCCCACTTCATTGTATTACGGTTGGTTTTTATGGCCTCTCACTACATTAAACCTCATGTGATTATTATTAAGCAGGACTTAAAATAAAATCACATTTCAACAGATCACAGTCAAATCCAGCTGTCCACGTAGTCGCACTGAACGCTGTGAACGCTAGCTTGCTTCAGAGGCATAGATTTGTTTTATGGACTTCCTAGTTGACCATGAGAATGTCATTCAGCCGCTAGCATGGATTCATTACTGTGCTAAAGCGTTTTGGCATCCCATTACGATCTCCGGGATCTTTATGATCTCTTTTTACGAAGGCTTTGACTCAAAGGTTATCTAACCTTATTTGCTTTGCTTTTGCTGTCTTAGTCATCAGTGAGCATCGCAGGGTAGCTGCTCCGTAGTGGAGGCTTGTTTAATCAAAATGACAAGAGATGATACTGCTCTATTTCCCCTTATTCTTGTGTCCTGGTTTCTTCCCTGACTAAGCGCCGACGCAGAAAATGAACTCCTGCCATTCCCCTCTGTTTTTTTTTAAACACACTGATCTCTTAAACCCATACTGTCCTTTTAAACTCAGTTTACAGTTGTTTCCAAACAAACACACCACACCACTCCTTTCCTCTCATTTCCTCTCCCCTCCTCTCCTCTCCCTGCTCATCTCCTCCTCTATTCCCTGCTCCTCTCCTCTCCTATCCTATCCTCTTCTATCCTCTCCTCCCAGCTCCTCTCCTCTCCTCTCATCTCCTCTCATCTCTTCTCTTCTCTTCTCTTCCCCTCTTTTCTCCTCTCCTCTCCTTCCCACTCCTCTCCCCCCTGCCTTCTCCTCTCCTCTTCTCTCCACTCCTTCTGTTTTCCCCAATCAACAGTTAGTAAAGTCCATGCCACACAGCACCAGGCAGGCAGTGGTTGAGAGCTGTCCTTGTACAAAACACCAGCAATAGAACAGACTCAGTGGCCACCACCAGTACCTAGGAAATAATGAATTTACTGCTGTGCATTTGCCACCACCACTACCAACACCTTCACCACCACCACCCCCACCACCACCTCCACCCTCATTCCCTGTAAGGCCATTAGCACAGTCTCACCCCACCCCCCTGCAGCTTGTTAGGTCATTAGCAGCCCCCCGTGAGTGGTCTCCCTAACAGCTGTCTATGTGCTTCATCACTGTCTGAACAGCCCATTTAGTTACGCTTAAATACCCCCTCGTCAGCCGGGTAAACCCGCTACCGGCAGAGTGGGTGAGTCAGGGGCGGGGTCGTGTGTGTGTGTGTGTGTGTGTGTGTGTGTGTGTGTGTGTGTGTGAACGTGTGTGTTGAGGTTGTGTGTGTGTCTGTGTGTGTTGGGGTCTTGTGTTTGTGTACGTGTGTGTTGGGGTCCTTTGTGTGTCTGTGTGTGTCAGGGTTGTGTGTGTGTGTGTGTCTGTGTATGTTGGGGTTGTGTGTGTGTGTGTATGTCTGTGTGTGTTGGGGTCTTGTGTTTGTGTACATGTGTGTTGGGGTCCTTTGTGTGTCTGTGTGTGTCAGGGTTGTGTGTGTGTGTGTCTGTGTATGTTGGGGTCGTGTGTGTGTGTGTGTTGGGGTCATGTGTGTGTGTGTGTGTGTGTGTGTGTGTTGGGGTCGTGTGTGTGTGTGTGTGTGTGTGTGTGTGTTGGGGTCATGTGTGTGTGTGTGTTGGGGTCGTGTGTGTGTGTGTTGGGGTCGTGTGTGTGTGTGTGTGTGTGTGTGTGTTGGGGTCGTGGGGTGGGGAGGAGAGTGAGTCCACACCTGTCTGGTGCTGGAGGTAATCCCTCATCCTCTGTGACGTTTTGATAAAGGTCGCGGTGGAGTGCAGGCACCGTTAACGTGAAGGTCAATTAGTTCCGTCTCGTTCTGCCTGCACTCGTCTCTCCGGGGGGTGGGGGTGGGGGGGGGCACGGCGAGTGCCTCGTCAGCTCGGCTTTTTTATTGATTTATTCATTATGTTGTTAATACGTGAACCAGTTATGAACTCCAAAGAGCAGACGTGTTTCATGTTATCATCCCGTATCACCGCTTGCCCGCCAGCTATATCATTTTAAATGTATGCACTGCATAATTATGCACGCCTTATTATTCTTCATTGATTTGCGGGCTCTGACTCCTCCCACTTGGCAGCCCCATGCCTTCAAGGCCCCACTGGCTCCGCCGAACTTACCGATGACAAGCACGTAGCTGACGGCCAACAATCAGCTACGTGCTAAACGACGGACATTTGCTTGCATAATTAACCATTGCATCTGTTTCTGATTGCATCGGGGTGCACCAGGGGCCCAGCGGCCCAGAGGCGACGTGTGGGGGAAAAAAGAACGGAAAACAAATCCGCTAGGAGGCGTGATTAAAAACACCCTCCCTCCATCAAGCATCCATCCCTTCATCTGTAACTCAGCCAGCCATCATCCGTCTGTTTTCCCCCAGCAGCCCTTAATGAGGCGGAGAGTCTGGGTCGTAGTTCACAGGTCACCATTAGTGTTGCGGTCAGCTTGTTTGCTGGTTGACACCGGGGCACTCTGATGCTTCTACCTGGCTCCGCTGGCACAGGCCCGACACCGCCCAGTTTCTTCCTGTGTTTTTCTTTTGAGCCTGGAAGTTGAGCCTTTAGAGAAAAGTAACTGCACAACAAAACAAGAAAAAGAGAAGAGAAAGACTACAGAAGACACTCGGAGAGAGTGAAAACAGCACGACTTGCATGAGACATGGGCCAAAGGGCTGTGTTGATCGTATGTGACAGAGGTGGAGAGGCCATGTGTGGGCTCGTGTCCTAGTTTGCGACTGGAGTTTATGTCTGCATGGAAGGATGCCAGAGGTCAATGCGTTTGTGTGTGTGTCTTTACATAACACATGCACCTGCGTACTCGCGCCAGTGTTGGTGTGTGCGCACATGTGTGTGTGTGTGTGTGTGTGTTCATCTCTTGGCATGTCCCGCGAGCGTTCTCATGCTGAGTGTGTGTGTGCTCGCCAGGGACCGAGGGGAGTATGTTAAGGAGTATGTAAAATATGAAAAACCCTGCTGCCACTCATGCCTCACCTGCTCTGAGGTGAGATGGATGGCGCGCTCGGCAGCCAAGAGCTGGTTCTCTCACACTCTGTCAGCTTCAGTCTCCCTGGGCATCCGTCTTCCCTGGCCCGCTGGAGCTCAAATAGCAGGCTCCCTGGCCCAGCCTTCCCCCGTGCCTCCTAACCGCAGACATGGTCCCTGCTTCTCTCCATCCACAGTTTAGAAGCCAAACAGGGAAAGTAAATCCTGTGTTTCTTTCTCAAGTCAGGGCGGGCTTTCTTTCTTCTTCTTCTTCATTCCTCCTTCGGGGGGGAAAGGTGCTCGGAAACTTTGGGATTATCCGGGGCGTCTGAGCTACAGGCTGGCCGCGCTGATCTGTGTGTGCACTTTGTGGTGTTTTCTCCATGCAGGCCAAGTCGTTCTGCAGCCATTACTAGATTAGCGCCCGGGGGATTGGCCCGCAGTTCAAGATACATGACATGTCATCACACTAACATCCATGGCTGCACGGGATTAAAGTCCAATTTTCAGATAATTCCAATCCAGTGGTCCTTCTGTAATCTCTGCAGTTGGAGACACAGATGGAATGTAAAAATTAAAATGCATGAGAACCTGACATTTATTTGAAAATGAATAATCAATGGTTGAGTCCTTGAGCGGGCAAGAAGATCCACTTGAAACATCTGGGTGATAAATCAATGTGATATTGATCTTATGATGTTATACTAGATAATATCCGGGATTTTGGTCATTAAACATTTATTTATTTACATATGAAATATAGAAATAATTATTATTTTCACTTGTTGAAGGTTGAAAAAAAGAATACCCTATATTATGTTACAACATATATATATATATATCAACATAATATTTTATGTGTTTGGGCTAAACAATGAATTTAATGACGGGAGTAACTGAATTTGTGTAGCAGGTTATTACTGCCATATTTCGAGTGCTGACCTTGTCAGATGTTGCTACTGCGGCGTCTAAGTCGCCCATGGCTCCATCTTTTATCCCTCCTCACACAGCTCCATCCCTCAGATGAAAGATGCTGTCCCCACTGCACACGGCTCCTCTTCATGTATTCTGGCTCAGTGAGTGTGTGTGTGTGTGTGTGTGTGTGTGTGTGTCAGTGAGGGGGTCTGGGCATATGTGAGTTACTTTATTTGTGTGTGTGTGTGTGTGTGTGTGTGTGTGTGCGTGTGTGTGTGTGTGTGTGTGTGTGTGTGTGTGTGCGTACCCTGATGTTTGCTATAGCAACCCAAAAACACAGAGAAGATCAACATCGTTCACAGTGTTTAAAGCCCACAGAAACATGAAAACAAAAGCAGAAATGAAAACATGTATTCTACAAATTTGTTTTCAAAGGGACTTCATAAAGACACTGAACCCCACTGAAATGCCGCTCTCTCCCTTCCCCATGTAGTTGCCTCCTGCGAATGCACGCAGGCAGGGTTTATGCGTACCAACCCTACACCATAGGCAGTGGCGGCTGCTGGTCTTTCAAAGAGGGGAAGCTCATTTTCGGCTTACATCATATAAATTGTCAATTTATTGAATGTAAATTATCCTCTCTGTTCCTTTTCAAGGCAATGCTCTGTCATACCAACTAGCTGTCTTTTCCAGTGACTAGACCAGTGTCCTCTCAATGGCCAGCAGAGCTAGGCTGCTTAAACGGTCTTGGCCCATTGTGTTATGGGTGTAGGACTTGAGCCGCTTTAAACAGGAGAAGCTCCTTTATACACCTGCAGATATAGCTCCAATTATTGCCACTAATGAGAACAGTTTGTAAAGTTGAGGCATTGCACTGTCCAACTCCATGTCTTTAAGGAACACCAAGAAATCACACAGCTTTCCCCTGTCACCCTGCAAGTCCTGATCTGAATACAGGACTTGAAGTTCAGACCTCAGGCTCCCTGAATCAAAGTGATAGCCAACTACCAAAACAATATTATACTTGAACAAGGAAATGTGGGAACAATGTTAAACTGCAGCAAGGAATTGTGTATAAGTGTATGAAATGTACGATGAAAATTGTCTAGCAATTTTGCCAAGCAAATATCAAGAAATAGGTTGCAGTTCGTCTTTCGACTCCCTTGCAAAATCCACAATGGGACTGAGGACTGAAGAGAGCTCCGGCGATGTTTTATAGTTCAAAATCGCTGTCAATCAAACGGCAATCGCAGCCCTCCATTCACCCCCAGAGACGCTGAGCGTCCGTGGGAGGCAGCATTATCCAATGACTGTTGACTTTTGATGCACTAAAAAAGCTGTTCTATGCAGCCCCATTGAAGTGGATGGATGCTGAGCTTCAACAGGCAAATGCAATGTGACGCTATGGGAATGTATGAGAAGGAAATCGTCATAAATAGAAGACCTTTATAGGAGACACAAAAAGTAGACATGTCTCTCTCCTGTTGCACTTCAAGCCTACCCTGGATATCCAGAGTTCTTGTGAGAGCACAATTTGAATTTGCTCAGCGACATCGTTGTATCTGATATAGGTGGGCCAAAAGCTTTGCTTTTTTACCGACGGCAAGAGTCTAATCTATTGGTTAGCTCTGCTGGTATCATTCTTCTGATTGGTTGTAGTGTTATCCAATTGCGTCCAGTGATATTTTCAAATGTATGCTTGGTGCCGCCCTTCGAGTTGGCCCATTTTCGTTACTCGTTGCCAGACCCTACAGCTTTCTAGATGTGGGTGCACCAGCCATGGCAGACAGATTTGACCATGTGGCAGCTAAAAAAAACCAATTGCTTAGACTTTTCCAATCTGGCAGATAAAAAGACGGTGATAAATGCTGTGTTGATGAGCATGAGCAGCATAACCACTGGCATATTGAAGATGTGAACCGGTCACAATCAGGAAAGGAGATTTCAGTGGTCTGCTAAAAGGCTTAAATGGGTAATGGAATAAATAAACAAAGTGGGACTAAAGGGCTGAAAGAATGAAAGAAAGAAAGAAAGATGCCGGTTTGCTGAGCTTAATGCTGCTCTGAGTCCTCCTCTCTAGATTACATCTTGAAACGGCTGAATGTTCTTTCTCTATGCTCTATGTGTTGCTCTCCAATCAATGGTCCACAAACCGAGAATGCAGGAACACATACACACACACACACACACACACACACACACACACACACACGTACACACAAACCCACACTCACACACAGGGACACACCGATAGACAGACACGAGCACGTGATTATATTTCAATTAGATGTTAATGTGTTCCAACGCATCGTTCTTCTCTCTCTAATTGTTGCTCTTTAGTCTGACTGATGGCGCGCACAGGGATTCACGGCTGACTTTGAGAGTCCTGGCCAACCGCTACTCCTTGCCAAGCAGAAGATGCACTCAGAAGCAGATTGATGAGACGCCTCTGCGGTTGATTACTCTTCCCTGAGAGCATCGTAACGCGCTCTACGTGGTTTTACAGCCACAGTGTTTACGGGCGAGGTCTCAAAGTTACTCCCTGTCACTGTGTGTATAGCATGTCGAAGGGGCGACCGAGATCCAAGCAGACAACCTTCTGTTGTTATGGTTCAGTGGTGGAGTTCAGGTGAAAAGTGTTTGTGGGAAAAAGTAGTCTCGTTTCGAAAGGACCGGTCGAACTTATGTGTGACATGAGTGATGTGGCCCTGCTTGAACGTAAATCGGGGGTGTTTTTGGCAACACAAGCGACATCTTTAAGAATGAGAGAACACGAAAGTCTAAAGTATCTAGACGTGTAACGGATAAATAGACGGATTAATAAAGACCAATTCACTGGAATTCATATCAACCCCCGTTATATAACGCAACAGAATATCTCCGTTCTAATGAATAACTGAAATGTGCCAAACTAATAATTGTCGGTATGTTCTGAAGCTCTCTCTGGAGTTACAGTAGAACCACCCTCCAATACTTTGTCCTTGACCTTTCTCGCCCATCTTCTTTAACCTTTCCCAGAGCCACTGTAAAGAAAGGGGTGACCTTTCGCACGGCGACGCCCACCAACCCCCTGCTGTGGGACATGACCCCGGACACGGGGACGGACGGGACCATCACTGTGGTGTGTCAGAGGACGGCCCCCATACCCGGGAAAAGGTAATGCTCACACTCATGACGTCAACGTGACTTCTCTACCGTTGGTGTATATATATATTAAACTCGTTAGTATGGCTTGCATATTATAGCTTATTTTGTGAAATAGACCGGTTGAGATCGGTTGTTTTACATTAAGGTTTTTGTCAGATTTCAGATTCATTCAACATAAAAAGTAATTAAGGAACAAAGTAAGAACAAAATGAGGGATTTCTGATGGCAAATGAATGTCACTCAGTTATGTAACTATTACTCAGAGCACAAAACATTGAGATTCAGCCCTGAGAAAGGGCTTAATCAAAGTACAGCTAATGCTGGTTGTTGGTGAAGCACCACTCTCTACCTGAATAGACACAGGAAGTTGAAAAGGCTTTCAGGTTTTCTCTCATGTATTCTTTGTATCATATATATGTTAGGTGAAGTACCTTAAAAATAATAAATATTCATATAATTATTATAATTAAATTCAGACTCAGATAGCCTCTTTAGGGGTAACATAAATGTATTTTCCATGTTACTTGACTCAAATTGTGTCTAGATGATAATGGAGGAATTGGTTGAAGTCATTAATGGTGGAGTACAGTTTATTGCAGCATTGATGTGTGTATTGCAGCATTGATTCAAGGAAACACCCACATCGTCCTAAGGGATCGAAAACCATACGTTTTGACGCAGAATGCATTTCTGAAAATACGAGTTAACATTAGGCCCATTACCAGTGCAGAATGGATCTGAGTTAGATGGTGGATGTCTAATCACTCACAACGACACTCAACAACCAACTGAGTAGCAGTTGCTGTCCTGTGTTGACATTATTAACTTGTGCCCCCATTGAGTGGTTACACACCCCCCCCCCCCCCCCCCACCAGTGCCGTCGTAAAGGTTATGACAATTACAAGGGCCCACAGCCCGCTAGGGCCCACACACAGCCCCCAGTAGCCTCTATGCGCTATTGTTAACGGGGGTTGGATCGCGGACGAGCGCTATTGCGGGCGCAATTGTTGACGGGGAGGGGGGGGGGGGCGTTCGATCGCGAACGAGCACTTTTGCGGGCGCGATTGTTGAAGAACACTCAGGGGGCACTTTTTAATATGAGGCAAAAAGGGCAGGGGCTCAAGCACCCCTAGGGCCCTATGTGTGCACGTGCCTGGTTCTTCCCATGGTTCTTCCTCATCGGAAGTGAGTGAGCGATGAGACTTACAGTGAACAAACAAGTCAATTTAATTGAGATTAGATGAGGCTTGTTGTTGTTTTTGATATTTGTTTTACAACAACGTATTCCATGTGCTCTTTGTTTCACTTGCACATTTAAGTTAAATGCTACATATTTACCTGTGGACTATCTTGAGCCAGGACACTTTGTTTTTTGCATATCAGTGCTTGATTGTTAAATACAATAAAATACCCACACCTATTTGTTGAGTGGTTAATTGAAAATGTATTTGCAATCAGAGGTGTAATAACGTGTTGCAAATCAGGGAAATGAGAATAAGACAATTAATAATACATAATTTACATAATAATACTCTGACTTGTTAAGTCGTTAAATGTAAAAAAAGGAAACAAATTGGGTGTATTACACCAGGCACCGTCAAGAACACTGAAAAACAAGAACATTTAAGGTGGCAATGAATGGGGTAGAGGGGCCCACACCGATATTCTTTCAGGGGGCCCAGAATTCCTAGCAACTGCCCTGCCCCCCACCGTCGTGGATTAGGTCATTGTTTATCTCAACTTAAACATATTTTTCCCCATTCAGAGTTGGCTTTGGTAATCCTCTCAAAATGTTGGGAAACACAGAATCCCTGCCAAGACTTTCAATCTTCACAGCACTTTGCAGATTTCCTACTCCTTTTCTACACTTGTGTGTCTGTGGCACATCACCCACCGTGATGTGCTCGTAAACATTAAAGCTGCCTTATCCTTGGCCACCCCGAGCCTTTAAAGGAGCCACTTCATGAGGAGGTTTCAGCTCGGCTTATGCAGGTTACTGCAGTCAATTCGTCTTCTGGAATCGACAGAGGGCTTTGGTGGTGATGGAACTCCCCCAGTCATCTCACAGATACAGACTTACAGTGAATATCTGTGTTAATGCCTGCATCAAGGGATAAGGGCGTGCTCAGGGGTTGTTGTTTTGTTTTTATGTTGTCAATATGGAACGATTCTCTAATTATTCAATTCCGTCTTGCCGTGAAATGGGAAGAGCGCGGTTGTGTGAGGTAATGACATACATATTTACAGTTCTACATAATACTTAATAACGCAGTTTCCTAAATACTCATTTCAATTTAGGCTACAGTTTCCATAATGCTCTCCTGTTTACTTCAATACTGTGTACTTCCAATGCAATATAGTTGAATTAATACTCAATACAGTTTACTTCATACTCAAGATAGTTAACTAAATACTCAATACAGTTTACTTCATACTCAATACAGTTTTGATCAATGTTTTTGCCATCTCAAGGAGCCGCACTCCCCTGAGATGGACTGCTGCTCCTTGAGATTGTAAAAACATTCCCATCAAGGAAAACATTACATTTAAATGGACTTTGTCTAAAATATGACTGGACAGAAACTTAAAAGTGGTATTTATTGTTATATATTGGTGGAGATATAGGATCATGTAGAAAAAAATGGGTCGATTTAATTTATTCAGTACATGACCTATAGCTGCACAGACACAATGCACTCGTAAAATATTATGCACACACGCACACGTATAGACACACAGACACACACACACACACACACACACACACACACACACACACACACACACACACACACCACGCAACCACACAATGCTCCTTTTGGGAAATTGAAGGAGCACATATTTTACCATATATATTAAGATAATGAGGAATGTTTTTCAAAACATCGGTAAACATACCACGCTGTCCAGCGCCTGGTAAAACATTAACGAGAGCATAGTACAACAGCATAGTACAAATCAGACAGCAGGTTAACATTCAACGTACCCTTCCCTCGCTCTTTCTGGTTTCCCGGCGGCATGCAGTCTCAGAAATTCTTCTAAGGCATTGTCAATCTTCTGGAACCGAGCATGTTTGTTTTATCTGGAATGCTGTTCAACTTTCAAAACATACAGAGAAGGAAACGTGCGCCACAACATTTCAGGGGTGATTGGGTTTCATCTCAGAGATTGATGCGTCATCCTGACTGAGGGGAGATATCGTTATTCTGCATGGCTGCGGACCTTCTTACCCAGCTTCTTATTCCACGGAGTTGGAGATTGGTGACAGCACCGATGACATAACCTATCCCACTCCAACCTAGTCAGTGTTGTTGGTAACCTGACACATTCTCTTATTTCAACCCGTGCGGACACACCCCCTCAAACAAAGGATAAATACGTGGATGAGCCATCGCTGGGTTACGATTAGTTTGTCTTCACTCTTGATGGAGGCGTGTGAAATGATCAAATACTGTCGGGCACAACGGCACAGCAGTAGTGTTTCTCCAGTACGCACACTCTCATTGGATAGTCATCCTGAAAACCGGTGCAAGGTCACACACCGAAACCCCTGTGTTTGGCACTTGTGTTGATAAAAGTAAGTTCACAGATCAGGGCTAACTCTTGAGTGCTGCCCTGCCCGTGGTGGACAGGCCAGGGTTGTGTATGAGTCTGGCTCTATCGGCCCACCTAATGAATCTGCCCTCTCACACATGATCACGTCGCTCTACCCCGGTCCTCATTCGTTTGGTATTCACAGCCAGTCTCAACGTCTTGGTCACGCCCAACAAAGTCATTATCTCCACTCAAACATAACACGGTGAGACAGAATTAATTGACCCCGGTGCGAAATAATCACCCTATCGGGGGGCAGTGCTTTGATAAAGACCCCCCCCCCACCCCCCCAGTTCTCTATTAGCTTTGACAACAACGGCAGGTTCAAAGGAACGTTACATAGGTCAACAAGGTTGTGTTTCTGCTCAGTTGTTTACCACTGTTTGATTGTTTGTTTGTCCGACTTTTGGTTGGTTTGTTGTTTACAGGCACCCTGATTGGCTAGCTAGAGTTCAATATAATTGTGTGTTTACAAATAAATTGGATGATATAATTCAAAAACTGAATCAAACTAAATTGATGTGCTGATCAGGGTTAGCGTTTTTTGCTTGTCCAACAGCGCAGCCAAAATTCAGATGTCAAATTCAGAATTCTGTGTTATTTGTGTGTGTGTGTGTGTGTGTGTGTGTGTGTGTGCGTGACAAAAAAAGGCGTGCAACATAAAAACACCGCAGCATCACCCTACATCAGCGCAGTCTAACTATCATGGTGTGTGTGGTTGTGTGTGTGTATGTGTTCATGTGTGTGTGTGTGTGTGTGTGTGTGTGTGTGTGTGTGTGCGTGTGCTCCTTGCGCAGGCTGGACAGCAGTCTCCTGGAGGTGCTCCAGATGGACTTTGAGGTGGAGGAGCTGAGCAGTCCACTGGACAGCCAGGTGATCGTCTGGAAGCTGGAGCTCCCCCAGACCTCCAAGGACCAAGGGGCCAAAACGGAGGGAGCCATGAGGATCTACACCACCCAGAGGGACTTTGTCGGCCTGGCGCCTCTCGTCATGGTGAGCAAACGCACATCACACATCGGAGTTGTGATGTGCACTTTGTTGTGACCGTTTTAGTTTTGTTGTGTGTTCGTGAGTGTCAGTGTGTGTGTGTGTGTGTGTGTGTGTGGACAGATGTCTGAATGGGTCTGTTTGGATTGTCATGTTGTTTCAGTAGATTCCAGCCATCCCGGGCAGGGAGGGTCACCTTGCTCGCTGACTGGCAGGTAGCTGATGTGTTCTGTGTGGCTCGGTCCCAGCGCAATACACTCTCTATTCTTTAGCTCGAATCTTTATCTTTATATCGAAACCACTATGCCTTCCACCAATCGTTTTCTTACCAGTGGCAACTCAAAGCACTTTACAATATTGCCTTTTTACACATTCATGCACACATTCACACACCGACGGTGGTGTCTACCACGCAAGGCGACAGCCAGCTCGGCGGGAGCAGTTAGGGTGAGATGTCCTGCTCAGGGACACATCGACGCTCGAACTAGCAACCTTCCGGTTACCAGCAAACCTGCTCTACCTCCTCAGCCACATGCCACCATATTACTGACTAAACATGGACCCCGTATTCATGTTCACTGTTGTGGCGTGTGGGTTTGTGTTGTTTTGACCCTGGCCTCTCTCTGATGCCCCCGTGGATCTCTTCATTAAGCACTGCCAGCAGCAGCAGCTGCAGCAGCAGCAGCAGCCGCAGCCATCTTACGTGCAGTCATGTACAATGGAACCCTGTGAATCCATCATGGGACCAGCCCTGAACGTAGTGACCTGTGCAGGTCACTAACACGGTTGAACGTGGATTTCATGGAGTAGCGATGCATTACATCGTGTTAGTCTGTGAAGCATTAGAGGTAACATGTGGTTTGTTGCATTTCTATTAATGCGCACATGTAAATGAGGCTCCTCCTGAGACGAGCTGCTGACCTTTTTCGCCGTGCTGCGCGGTGAATTACCGTGATCAGGCAGAACAGCTTCATATAATGTGGAAATACACGCACACACACAGCGCTCTGATTTGATTTGGGAAGATGACATGGTGGGGGGATCAAAAGATGACCTCAGGACTGAAGGCCAACATCAGAACATTTGATGGTTGGCACAGAGTGACATTAGCACTGATGGATCACTCTAATTTTAATATATATAGATTTGCCTGTTCAATATCTGCCAGGGCTAAAGCTGCTCATCAGAGCGTCCACAGCCAGGGGATTACAAGCCTGACTGTACTGACAAGGCTAAACAATCATTTCTATATGCATGTCTTTAGAAGAGAGGAGCACAGTCACCATCTGGTTCATTTGCTCACTTTTCAGGCAAGTCGACTCATTCAATTTCACTTGACGGATTACTCCCAGAATTAGCCCAGGCTGGCCTGCGTTACACTCCGATGCACACAGGAGTGCCCATGCACACGCGCAAACATGCAGACGCACACACAAACACTCACACACAGTCACACAGACACACACACACACACACACACACCCACACGCCCGTGCGCACACACGCACACACGACATGCACACGTGCACACACACAAACACATACACATGCACACAAACACATACACACACACACACACACACGCACACAAACACACACACACACACACACACACACGCACACACACACACACACACACACACACACACACACAGACACACACACACACACACACACACAGTGGTCTCTCACATGGATGAATGCCACAGGACAGCACGACCAAAGCAAATCTGTTTATCAAATAAATCTGTTTATATCTGATGTGATCAAGGCGAGCGATAAGATAAAAACTTTATTAATCCCAGAGGGAGAGAATTGGTTCTGCAGTGAGTAAACAAAATACATACATATGAAATAGATCTATGATACACTGTTTCAGATCTGTGTCTCATGGAAAAGGTCAAGAGCATCTGACAAACGTCTCAAAATAGATAAACAATATTTTCCATATCAAAACAGCGTAGAAAAAGATGATGCCTCATACAATAAGCGTTAAAGGTGAACACATTTCGACAGGAAAGCGAAATTGTACAACTTTTCCAATGGCTGTGTGATAAGAGGCTCACAGGATGGAAGTAGGGATTTAATTGGATGAATCGCGGCTCTATTTATCTGAACATCTTAAAAGCGCGGCATAAGCAGAATCCATCCTGAGCTCCTGTTTCACTCATGGTGAACTAAACCACGGCGTTGTGAACTCTCCTTTGAACCATCTCCGCACAAAGACGGGAATATGCTTCCACCTCCTGGGCTTTTATGTGAGTGAAGACTGTTTGCTGCCATGGAATTCTTTGTCCTGCTAATGTTGTGTGTCCATTGATGGAAGAGAGAGTAGGAAGGAGGAAGAGACTTCCTCTTCCTGCTGGTGTTAGCTCTGCTCCGTGTTTCTGTATTGATGTGTTAAAGTGTTTGTATGGTGTTGTGTGTCTGTATGTTTGGTCTCTTATTTAATAATAGCGGGAATCAGCTCATCCTGCTGTTACGATCAATGCTCCTCTCTTTGGATAAGAGCTGGTTTTGATGCCTCCATATCAATAAGCTAGCCTGGAAATCCAGACCCACATCTAGAAAGGTGTAGGGTCTGGCAACGAGTAATGAAAATGGCCCGACTCAAGGGGCACCAAGCATGCATTTGAAAATATCACTGCACATAATTGGATAACACTACAACCAATCAGAAGAATACAAGGGGTGACGTATCCAGACCAGCGGAGCTAACCAATAGACAAGACTTGCTGTATACGATCGGCAAAACAGCAACGCTTTTGGCCCGTCTATATTAGATACACCGATGTGATTGGTTCATGTTCAGGGTTTGGGCAATCCGGGAGTGAGTATATCGCTCGTTCCCAGAGTGACTCGCTGAGCAAATTCAAATTGTGCTCTCGGGAGAACTCTGGATTTCCAGGGTATCAATAAGCAGCATCTCAGACTCAACGTCAGTCCTCTTGTCGAGCGTCCCATCAAGCGTCGGCTTCCTGGCCCGCAGGACACGGAGATCCTGAACACGGCCATGCTGACGGGCAAGAAGGTGGCGATGCCCGTGCGGACGGTGGCGGTGGAGGAGGACGGCATCATCACCGACGTGTCCGACTACACCGACTGCAGCTCCACCGACGAAGACGTCCTCAAGGTACGAGCTCCGCCCCCTCCGTCCCGCCCACAGCATCAGAAACGACGCCCTCTAGGTGACCCTCTCCTGATGGTATTTTGAGTGTCATTGTCTCCACGTCGAGGGACGTGTTCGTAGCCAGGTGTGTGCTACACGCCGCCCGCCACAGAGGTGCCCTTTACTGGGCTCCTCCAGACAAAGGACGCAGGGCGTTGGTGTTGAAGCTGGTTTATTGTAGTATTTGCATAATGATTATTGGCCTGGTGCTTTGCGTTGCAATGCAGGAGATCTCTCTCTGAGTGTATGTGTGTGTGTGTGTGTGTGTTGATGGGTGGTTTCACCTGTTGTACATTGATTGTGTGCAACAGGTGTGCAGCCTCACTCAGCCCCAGAGTCCAATCAGTCTGACTCAGGCCAGGCCATCACACACATCCACAGTGAGTTCCCCTCCTAAATGTACAATTGGAACCGGGACAGAGGGACGTTTTCTAGGATGCTGGTGTCACGCCTTACAGCTCAACTTTATTTAAAAGCTAAGCCATTTCTCCGATTTAGCCGTAACCATTTCCCGGCCAGTCTCTTCTCGGTATAACCACCAGCTGTGCTTCATAGTACCAGAGTAAGAGCAAATATCCCTGTGGTCCAATGGTGCTTGGGGACTTTTTAGTCCTTCAAATTGGGTTTAGTGGGGACAAATATAATAGTGTCCTGTGCATCTGCCCTGAACCGAGGCTTTACAGCAGCCGTACAATTTGGACAGATTGTAAGAAAACCCTCGCCGCGGAGGGCCCGGAGAGTTCGGAAGAAGAGAGCAAATAAGTTGTGCCAAAGTCACCCTCCCGCCCCCCTTCATGTTCTCCGTCCACGTGGCAAAACAAGCAATGTGTCTGGCCCCCGGCGCGACCCCATCCGTCAGCCGTCCCCTGCGGTGATGAGGGGGCTGGGGTATAGGAGCTAGCAGCTCCCCAGGCATGACCTCCACAGCCAGCGCCAGGGCACCTGGCTCTCCTCCTGTGAGTCGCTGCCCCGCCGCCCTGTTAGCCTGCGGACCCGGGGGCAGCCCCGGAATAAGCAAGGCTTTTGTTGACTGATGAATTGGAGGGTGCAGGGAGAGCCTGTGGTGTGTTGAGGTCACGCCGCGTGGACGTATAAATTCAAGGTTAGAAGTGTGACTCGAATAATGATCACAACAAAGCAGCAGCACTAAAAGAACAGAGACAGCCGCTAGTAAAGGGTGCATATGCTTATAAACGTGGTCAACATCGCCCCGGCAACAGTGCATGCGAGTCGAGAACACAAACAGCAGATGTCTCTGGTGACGCGTGTAATTTACAGTTCTGTTTGGATTAAAAATAGGATGTTTCATAGCAAGAGATCCACACAGATACCAACATGTGGGATGTTTTAAAGGCACATAGGACGTTGAGCATGTACAATGCAGGACTGGGGGATTATGCTCCGGGGCAGAAAGCGGGCCACAGTACTCCGTAGCCATTAAACATGCGGCCCTTTTGTTGCGTTGTTCTAAGCTTAGCTCTTAGTATGTTTGCAGGGCTGAGTATCCGCTTCAAACACAAAAGACCCCCTTAATCTCCTTAACAGCTTGATTCTGA
This sequence comes from Micromesistius poutassou, assembly GCF_964030765.1. Taxonomy (NCBI): domain Eukaryota; kingdom Metazoa; phylum Chordata; class Actinopteri; order Gadiformes; family Gadidae; genus Micromesistius; species Micromesistius poutassou. Next base: position 20,343,377 of record NC_140275.1, on the reverse strand, counting down.
TATCTTCCCTCTCTGTGAGAGCCACTGACGACTGTCAGAGCGACGAGTGATGGATGGAGTGGACTTATCTGGAAGTCCATTCAGCCTGTCTTATTGAATCAGAGTGAGTGATGCAGTTGTGAGGGACTTCTAGGTTGGAGGAAGTGAACAAAACAGGTGACAGAGAGAGATGCAATCATCCCATTGGTCCCCATCAGCGCTGATCCCAATAAACCAGGATATTTGATTCTACCGTCGTCAGGCTCCGCTGTCTTGTAGCCTCCTGAGCCTCTTATTGACTTAGGGTTTTAGGAGACCTCAGCTGGGGCTGAGCAGAAGGTCTCAGAGAAGGAACTTAGTCCTCTCTGAACTTAGTCCTCTCTGAACTTAGTCCTCTCTGAACCCAGGCAAGAGCACTCTGGACCACCTCCCTATCAACGGACGATTCCAATATGTAGAAAAGAAAGAAAGAGAGAAGATGCATAAGTGCTACTTCAAGCTCCTTCAAGAAGAGCAGAGCAGCGATGACACAAGGATAAGGGCCGCTGCACCACACGTGACTGAAAGCCACACTGAAAGAGTGACCACCATAGGACGTCACTCTTTCTCCTACATGTGAGAGTGACCAAGATAGGAGCAAGCTACACTGAAAGAGTGACCACCATAGAACGTCACTCTTTCTCCTACATGTGAGAGTGACCAAGATAGGAGCAAGCTACACTGAAAGAGTGACCACCATAGAACGTCACTCTTTCTCCTACATGTGAGAGTGACCAAGATAGGAGCAAGCTACACTGAAAGAGTGACCGCGATATGACGTCACTCTTTCTCCTCCGTGTGAGATATGCTCCTATCGCGGTCACTCTCGCGTGAATAAGAGGGCCAGTCTATTTGGTATTTGCATGCCTCCTTGATGCTGTCAAAGTCATTATTTATTTTCCTCTACATTGCCCAGCGCACTCACAAAGGGGCCAGTTAGTGAAATCTCACTAACTCACAGCGATGCGTTGGAGTCCGTCTGTGGCGGCACTGAGGAGCGCAGAATGACTCACGGCGCTCAGTGAGAACCCCAATGATCAGAGCTGCTGAAAACTTGCCAAGGTCACCTTTGGAATTACAGGGTAATGAATGCACTTGTATGTGAAGGATTGATGTCAACCATGGCAACGCAGAGGTGTTTTCATTTACATAATACGGCGATGCAGCCTCTTTTAAAACCTCCACGTCTGTGATTATCGTGGACCGTTTATTACAGCCAACGGATATTACTTTGTGAGTCATGGAGACCAAAAACCCTGTGAAAAGGAATTTATGGCTCGACTGCTGGTCTATTTGTTAACAAAACGGTGACGTATCAGAATATCCGCTTCGTTTTCCGTCTTAGGTTAGATAACTGACATTGCCTGAGTTGACAGTATCCTTGATTTAGAATTTCATAAAGGTTGTTTATAGAGAAGTACATTTCCAGTTTCCAGAGTTATTACAGAGTTTTAATGTCTAGGGTTGTCTCAGAGGAATCCGAATGGGAGCAGACTTGCTGACTGGTGGTCGCTCCATCAACCCCCCCACCCCCCCCCCCCCCCCCCTCCACCTCCAGGTGTCGGACAGGTGCGACTACGTGTATGTGAACGGTAAAGAGATGCGCGGGAAGGTGGGGATGCTGGTGAACTTCACCTACAGCTTCCTGAGCGCTCAGCTGGAGCTCAACGTGTGGATCCCGCGGCTGCCGCTGCAGATGGAGGTGTCCGACACGGAGCTGAGCCAGATCAAGAGCTGGAGGGTTCCCATCGTCACGTCCAGGCGGTAAGACGCAACCCCCCCCCCCCCCCCCCCCCCCCCCCCCCCCCCCCCCCCCCCCTTCCCCCAAAACACACGCACTCGCACACACACACACACACATACACTAAAAACACACATATATTTATAGACACACACATTTATAGACACACACACACACACACACACACATTTATACATTTATAGGCTCACACAAACACACACACACACACACACACACACACACACCACTGCTCTGATCCCGGTTTTCAATCTCACACAAGCAGAAGACATTTTTAAAAGCACCCATTCATATTTTGCATCCAGACCCATTTTCCTCTGGTAAAAATCCTATCACTGTGAGGCTTAGGCCTTTAATGCCATTACATAATGCACAACAACAACTCCATCAACCAAAGAGACTGAGTGCAGTGATGAGAGTGCTACACATCACACTACACTGCGGATGGTGTGACCTGATTGCTCCTATTGTATTATCTTCTATTTCTATGTCTCATGTTATGAGAATACTGCAGGGTTTGAGTGTTTTTCTTTCCTGTGAGGTCGACAGTATACTGTTATAATCCTATTTTTATCCTTTTATTCTTGTTTTCATACAAAAAGTCAATAAATGTCTACAGGTAGACGTGGGTTATGTGGGTCATGTGGGGTTTGAACCCACATCCTTCTGGCTATGCATCAACCACCCAGTAACCCCCAGGCTCCTCTCTCCCCCCCAGTAACCCCCAGGCTCCTCTCTCCCCCCCAGTAACCCCCAGGCTCCTCTCTCCCCCCCAGTAACCCCCAGGCTCCTCTCCTCCCCATCAGGCCCGGCTGGAGCAGTGAGGAGGAGGACAAGAAGGGGAAAGGCTGCATGCTGCAGTTCCAGCACGCCTTGGTGCGGGTGCTCACCCACTTCACGGCCGAGCAGGAGGACCCCCGCGACCCCAAGGCCTACTTCCTGGGCTCCGACTGGCAGGTGGACGTCACGCAGCTGGTGCGCTACTTCCTGAAGGTGGAGGACCCCCGCGTGGCCCGGCTGCAGGCCGGCACGGTGCTGTCGGGACGGGACCTCGGAACCACCTCCGTCCAGGTAACCCGGTAACCCCCTGCTGTTACACCACCAGGTGTGGGTGTAACATTAGCCATTAGAAGCCGTTTGAAAATCGTTGTGTTTTCCTGTGTTTAAGTGACATCACAAGTGGGAGTGTCCACCTAGATGTATGATGAATAGATGAGCAACGTTTGCTACAGTCCACTGGGTAGGCTGATCTATCCAGCCTACATCTAGGTGGACACTCCTACTTGTGACGTCATTAAGGCACAGGGGAGGGCAGATTTTCGGCTTGTAATGGTTAATCACACCTGGTGGCATAATATCACCCCTTGACTATGAAGCACTGTGTTGGCGTTGTTTTCATTCATCTCCATTACAACAACATTAGTACAGAGTTAGCTTAAGAAGCTTACTCCTCAGGTAAGCAGCACTTACTGATGACTGACACAGTTTCCATTGTGTTTCCGGACAGGTATTTTCTCCACTCTCAGACGCAATACTGGCCAAGCAGACCATCACGGTGGTGGACGACAAAGTGAGCCTCACGGAGCTGGGGGTCCAGATGGTGGCGGGTCTGTCCATGGCCCTGCAGCTCAGTCAGGGGAGCAACAGAGCCATCCTGGCCACCACCACCAGCCAGGAGCTTCTGCAGAGCCCAAAGCAGGTACCATCCAACACTCTGTTATACTGCATGTCTCCCATCAAACTAGTGACTGAAGGTGGCAGGCAACCAAACACATAGACAGCTAGATGTCTGTGCCTGTCCAGCTCAACTGGTAAAGCACACTATTTGAACTGATAGCGTTAGGGGTTTGAATCCTTTGCAAAGATTGCTTCCGATGAAAGCATGCAATGAAAGGCATACATTAATATACATTGATCAACATGTCTGCGCTGCACTGACTGCTCTGTTCTCTGTGTTCATTCTGTGTGTGGATCCAGGAAGCGTTGGTCAGTACCTGGCTGCAGTTCAGCGACGGCTCCCAGACTCCCCTGGACATCTACGACCCCGCCTCCTACCTGCTGACCGTCAGCTCACTGAACCCGGGGGTGGTGTCGGTGACGGGCTCCCCTCCGGTCGCGGTGGCGGAGGGCGAGGGTCAGGGGGTGCTGGTCAAGGTGGAGATGTCCATCTGCGAGGCCTGCCAGAAGTCCAAGAGGAAGAGCATCATCGCCGTGGGCAAGGGCAGCCTCAGGGTCAAGTTCCGGGGCGGCGGCCTTCAGCCGGAGAGCGCTGGCGCCGGCTCCATCGGCGGCGGCGGCAACGGCGCGAACGCCAGCAGCAGCCGCGGCGGAGGCGGAGACGGCGGCGGAGACGGAGGCAGTGACTACGGCAGCGACGGGGAGGAGCTCAACAGTGACTGGAAGCGGCAGCCGCCGTCCCAGGACCCCCCGGCAGCCGGCAACACCGTCTCGGGCCGCAAGGGACGAGCCAAGCAGAAGGTCACCACCGTCAGACCCGCCGAGCGCACCATCATCACCAGCGGCAGTCTGGGCGGCGTGGGGAAGACCAGCGGACCAAAGAGCCCCGGTGGTACTGGCGGTCCCGGCGTTCCCGGCGGTCCCGTCAGCGCGGCGAGCAGCCCCGGCCGCAAGGCCTACGACTCGGACGACGTCGTCCAGGCAGAGGACACGGGGGCCGTGGGCCTGGGCAGCACGGTGAAAGCCCCGGGGAACCTGGTCAACTACAACAGTTTCCCCCCCCAAGCGGGGGCACCGGGGCAGGGGCCCGGGGTGGAGATGGGCGGGGAGGAGGTCCTAGTCAACAGGCCCCTCACGGACCTGGAGATCGGCATGTACGCCCTGCTGGGGGTCTTCTGCTTGGCCATCCTGGTGTTTCTGGGCAACTGCATTTCCTACGTGGTGAAGTTCAGGCACAAGAAGCCGCCGTCCCACGGCCCGGAGCCCACGGGCCACCGGCACGACTGGGTGTGGCTGGGCACCGACGCCGAGCTGGTGATGAGCGTGCCGGGCAGCCCCCTGCAGCAGGACAACCACACCGCCACCACGGTGATGGACATCGGGCCCGACAAGACGGCCTCCCTGTCCAGACGGCCCAGCTGCCTGGCCTCGCTCACCGACTCCCCGCCGCCCGGGTGCGGGGGGCCGCTGCGGAGCAAGCACCTGGGCGCCGACTCCCTGCACTCGCCCACCAGCAAGAGGAAGAGGGTCCAGTTCACCACCTTCTCCACGCTGGAGCGCCAGCACTCCCCCGGCAGGGAGAACGGCCACCAGGGCATCCACTGGGTGGGGAAGGAGAGCAGCCACGACAAGCAGCAGCATCCCCAAGTGCCGGTCACAGAGCCTGAGGACCAGCTGTGATGACCTATAAAGACCACCAGACCTCTCGTACGCACCCGGAGGAAAACGCGGCTTTGATCACCTCAATGCCTTTGCTTTGTTGTTGAAAACGGTGATGTCGCAAGGCACGTGGGCCTCATTGCATTACCTACCAAGGCCTTTTCCCACTGTAAATGCACTGTTTATCATTGTGAATACTGTCAACTGGGGCACGTGTTTGCACTCTCCGGACTGCTAGGCTGGTGGACCTCCTCCTGTGCATATTGCTTTAAGGCACCACGTGACCACACTGCATGTTGAACAATTGAGCTGTACAGTTTTGCACCGATGTGCTGGTATGACAACACAGCACCTAATAAGCAATGGTTTGGATTTCCAAGTAATTAAAATGTGATGTACCACTTATCTGGAACCTGTCTGATGGCCCATGTGAATGGAGGATATCGGTCTGTGAGTGACTTTGATGAAATGACCCCCAAAAGTTAGGTTTTTTGTCTTTTTCCTAATAAGCAATGTTTAAGTCTCCAACTTTTGTTGTACATTTGAGTTGATCTGATTATCAACCCTGTCTGGTTTCTTTTACATTAAAAAATGTATTATCTTAAATATTGCCTATAGCTCTATTTTCCATGAAACAAATAGTCGTCTTTCTGCAAAGTTATTGGTCCAAGGACTGCTGGAATTACATTGTGTTCCAGTACAGTGTGACCAACATACTGTCTTTACTCAATGTTTCACATAAAGTATATATATTCGTATACGGTATCTACCAAACCCACATAAAAATGCTCTGAGAAGGGGAAATGGGCAATAAATTGGCAATGTGTAAAACTATTTCCCTTACATCTCCATTCAGTAATCATGCTGTGGACATTACTGTGTGCAGGTCGGCACATGCTCCTGTTGTTGTTGGACAGGTGACGGCTGAGCTAGAGCAGACATCCTGGGCTGCTGTTTGCGAGCGTTTGTTTCATGTTTGTGTGCAGCCACAACCAACATCTGTGACAATAAATGACACAAAGCTCCCCCGACCCTCTACCCTGAACACCAAATTGTGTTGTCACCCAGGCCTTTGACTGGAGTGTGGCCGTGTGACTCAACCGACCAGCTGCACTTTATGAAAAATGGATGTGGTCGCTGTAACCGGGAAACCGGGAGGGAAGACGAAGTCATATTGTGTCTGGACACTTGGACACTCTCAGCAGGAGTGTGTTCCAGCGATGGAGTTGTACATCACGTGCAGTACTGAAACTGGAAATCTAAAAAAATTTGGCAATACCCTTACTTTTAAACTAGTCAAATCACGAGAATTAATTATTCAACAAACAAAAACATCACAATATTTGAAATAGCATAAACAATTATTCATTCGCTTTTTTTTTTTTTTAGAAGAGTAAAGAGACCTTGGATGCATATTGCTTAAAGATTTATTGGCATAAAAATTTTACCCAAAAAAGATGGACCAAAAGATTAATAATTCTATTGCACCCATTCAACTCTTTGGTTTAAATATACCAGCATTTTTAAGGCTTTGTTGGAGATATGTTCTACAGACACATTATATATATATATATATATATATATGTTTATCTCCTGACTGAAAAAGAATCTCAGCTATTTGAAAACATTGCTTATTGTAACCAGAAACATGAAACATCCTTCTTTTAAAGCTAATTTCTTGGATCAACTGTGCGTAAGCATGTTTTCCATGGAAAGGCACTCGGTGCACCCTGAGTGGGCTGTTTAGAACCATCCCATCTGAGTCCCGCACGTTTTGGTGGGTCTGGGCTCCTGAGAAGGCGCTGGTCTCACTGCAGGCTCTGCACTAGGCGGTGGTAGGTCTCCCTCTCGCGCTCCACGCTGTGCTGCTGCTCCACGTACTGCTTGGCCGTCCTCACCAGCCTCTCCCTCAGCTCCCCGTCCGACAGCAGCCTCTGCGACTGGCAAACAAACTCCTGGCAGGGATGGAGGCAAAGCGAGGGATATAGATCAGTATCGCTACACACAGGCTTTCATCTCCCGCTTGCTCGCTCTCTCTCCCCCCACCCCCGCTGCTCTCACTCTCCTCCTTGCCGTATAAATATAGAATAAAACACCTATGTACAATCATACACATGGCGTTGCCACGGAGACGGGGTACAAAGGTTTACGGCTTTTTAAACACTGTGAAGAGAGTCGGGGGGGCGTCTCTAATTGGCAGGGACATCTGTCGGGGACATCAACCCCGCCGCACGCCCGTCCAACCGTCTTTGGCGGTCCAACCCGAGAGCTGCCATCTCTCGTTGGCTCACGATGGCAGGCAAACTTCAACAGAGTGACGGCGTCTGGTAAACAAACCCTCCACCGCACCAGCTGTAGAGCAGGAGTGAGGAATCAAGATGAGAGTGTGTGTGTGCATGTGTGCGTGTGTGTGTGTGTGTCTGTTAGTGTGTGCGTGTGTGTGTCTGTGTGTGGTGATAAAGCAAAGGCCTGGTGAATGTTGATGCCGTCCCCTGTGTGATAAATAAGATCTAGCGAGAGGCCCCCCCCTCTGGGCCTCTGAAGTTTTGCAGCACTCCGGGCCAGAAAGCTTAAAGAGAAACCACCAAGGTAACCGAGGAATGTAGCAGCATGGCGCGGACGCTGCAGCGTGCCTACGGCCTTCACTGCTGCGGTGTGAGCCAGTAGGCCCACAAAGCCTCGCCCGCAGCCAGGCCAGGAGGCCATTTGGAGCAGCCGCCCTGCGTTTGCAAGAGGCTCTCTCTCTGAGGTGCTCTAGAGTGACCTGAGCGGCCGTAAGTCCTCAGCAACAGGATTACAGCGTGGGTTACGTGCTAACGAGGCAATGTGAATCTAATCACTTCACTCTCTGTGTACCACGTCCCTGACTGGGACGCACGCCTCTCTCTCTCTGCCTCTTCTTCGTTAAAGAGCGGCTCACCTACCGGCAAGAGTGCTCCACAAGGCAACGTCATTTCAAGGAGGGGTTTGAAAAGTAACGCTCGACGAGTGCCGCACTCGACGCTCATCCATAGTTTCGAGGCTGGGGTCGCCTATCTGACCATCTGTGAGACGTTCATCCAAGCAAGGCTTTACCTTCAGCCCTTTCCAAGCACTCAATTGACCCCCCCCCCCCCCCCCGCCCCCCCCTGCCCGCCGCAGAGAGAACGCCTCGTCTTCTTCTGTCACGACTGCGGCGTCGAGACTGATACAGCGAGTCGTGGTCGTTGTTATGCTCCCAAACAAGATGCGTTTCTCTCCTTGCTTCAACCATCCCCCCCCCCACTCCCCGGGTGCATCATTGTACCCCTTGCCTGCTCGCTTCTGAGCGTTGCATCAGCGTGGCGGTTTGGGCAGATACCTTATAGTCCGTCCCAGAAGGCCTGCCGATTCATATCTAATCCCCCACCCCTGCAGAAACATGAGTTGCCCCTTTGTTATATGTTGCCCCTTGACATCAGCCTAACGAAGGGAATTTCAAAGAAGTTTTTCAATGCAGCTTTTTTCTCAAGAGCACCACAGACGGGTTTTTCTGGGACAACTTCTGGTGCCATTGCTGCTCTTGGAATCAGTGGGAGGAAGGTGCTCCACGGCTGCATGGGGCTCTGCAGTCCGGCTCAGGTCAGTAGGCTCTGCTCTACCGCGCTCTGCGGTGGCCTCTGTGTCGCAGCTTGTCAGGGCTTGTGTGTTATGTGTTGACCCGCTTGGAGGTCTCTGTACCTGAGGGCTGGAGTACAGCAGGCCGGTGACCTCGTGCTGGACGACGGCAGCGTTGCCCGGGATGTCCCTGGCCACCACAGGCACCTCCAGATGCATGGCCTGCCGGCGGGGGGAAGGGGACACGCGGCTCTCAGGTTCACATCAAAGCTAGCGTCCGTGCTCACATCGGATTTCTATCCGAAGGTTCGTACGATCGCACGGACAGAGAGACCAAATACGTGTTGGAGCTAGGCTCACTCATGAAATTGGACCTGAACCTGATTTGAATAAATCTCGTTCTGCATGATGTCAGATGCTCGCTAAGAAATTAGAAGGAATGCAGGCGATAAAATCAGTCCGATGCCGCATATCGTCGGAAACGGGCCAAACATTTGTGTAGGATTGATGTGGATCGGACGTTGATTAAATAAGGAAGCACTTTTTTTTTTATTCCTGCTCTGCGATTACTGTTCCCAGGCTATTCATTCAGCGCTTGACGAATAGTTAATCATGGCTAGTCACCTCCTCGTAAATACTTTGGGGGCGCTACCTTGATGGGAACGAGGCCTGATTAAGCCCGAGCAGATGTGCAGCCAGGCTTCTCAGCCTGGCGGTGACTTGGCTCACTCTCTGGGAATTATGCGTCTCTTTTAGTTCCAATCTCCCCAGCAGGCTGTTGAGTGAAACTTCTTAAACAGAGTGTAAGCCCTCTGTGGATTGTCCTAATCTACAGTTTTAAAAGAGATTAGCTGGATTATGAGTTCACTCACTCACAGAGAGGAAGGGAAAGTTCGGAGGCAAGCCCTTCATTTGGATAAATTGAGCACACCCTAGTAGTCGGCACCTGAGCACGCACTAGGTGAGGAAATACACCGGTTCTCACTTGAAACAGCTTTCAATATTCACTCAGCGTGTTGCTATCGTGAGCTAATTAATAACGTCATCCACTGCTACTGACACTGATACGCTGTTGTGGTGGTCGTGGGATCAGGTATACCTCCAAGATGGCCGCCGACATGCCCTCCGAGACGGAGCTGTTGACCACGGCGAAGCACCTCCGCACCGCCGCATGCAGCTCCCGCTGGCTCCTCCCCCGGGCCAGGAAGACCCCGGCCCGCCTGGCCAAAAAACGTGGAAGTAGGGTATGGGTGGGCGTGGGGGCTCACAACAGCCTGAATCACAGGGACCTCGCGGGAGGCTCACGGGAGAGCGAATGAGGCTGAGCAGTGGCGACAGGCTCGGGGGCAGTGTGTGTGACATGCACTCAGGAGTGCCGGTACAAGCTTTGTAAGCTGTGACCGGAGAGAACAGCTTCCTGTCACCACAAAGTTGAGAGTAGAACGGGGGGCGGAGGGTGCATAGAAACTACTTCTGCCAGAGCAAGGAGATAACAAGAGGATCTGCAAGTAGATTTCAATTTGATTCACATTATGGCAGATGCAATCTATGTTTGTTTATGTTTAGGGACACACAGGATAAATAGGGACGGGGGGGATTAGTAGATAAATCTATGCAATACTACTCGCAGGCGAGCAAAGGCTTGCCAATAAACACGACGGATCCTGAGTCTGATGCCGCGTGCGCAGCGTAAACCAACAACAGCGAGGCCTCACCTTTGAGCAACCGCTTCCACCTCCTCTGTGAGCGCAGAATCAATCTGCGGAAAACACAAAGACGGAACAAAACGCAACTAGTCAAACAAATCCTTAATTAGGCACACAAGACTGGCCTGCAACGACCTAATCAGAAGCAGGGGGTAAACACCGTCACAATCTTTTTCAAATCACCACCAAAACATTGGGCGGAAATCTTGCATGTTTGGAGATTGGGGTCAGGGGAGGCTGGGTGGGTGGGTGGGTGGGAGGCCAAGCTGATTAATTGCGATGTGGGATTTGCCTGCATTAGCCTGCTGACAGCAAGGCCCTCGCAGAGCAATTGAGGTCAAAGATGCTGGCAAGCAGGCCGAGTCTATTGGTGGGTAGGTGGTAGTAGATGTAGTTAGTGTTTATCATAGAAAAGGTGGCATCAAAGTCGGACAGCTGGTTTTACAGCGGCATTGTAAAAACCTCACCAAACCATGGAGGACGTTAGAATTTATTATGAATTTTTATTAAGAAATTCCTTTCATTGGAATGTTTATCTTCCAATTTGAAATGTCTTTTTTTTTTTTTTCTTTACAAAGACTTTCTGATTTAAGGTCGTGGGATGTTCGTTAATGTCAACATTAATTATATTAAAATATGACATTTCTCAGCTTCCACAGAAGCCTGTAATCACACAGACACAAAGCACAGTGGAGGATAAAGCAGCCGCTATCTATGACAGAAGATAGCAAGACGTAGACGTGTCTCAGGCCGGCCGTGATCAAGATGTTGGAGAGATGAAACAGAACATACCTTTAGTCTGACACCGCTGTTTGAAGAAGAGAAAAGGCTCTAAGATACTTAGGTGTCATAGCAAGGCAAGGTTTAGACAGGTTTAGAAAGTCAAATAAAATCCAAAATAAATCACAAGCAAACCGGGGGAAGAAACCAGCAGTTGAAAAAGGGTTTTGGTATATAACCTCTGCAGAACCACCGGGAAGACAGTCAAAACCTCGTTCATACTGTTCATCAAAAACGAGAGAAAATTCAAGGCCACTGAAGGGATCACAGACTCCCCATCCATGTATAGGCTGGTCCTCGGACACCATAGGTGACCAGAAGTTAAGCAACAAATCAACTGGTCTTTAATCCGTCCATTTTTGTATGTTTAAATGTACAACATTGCTGAGCCGTTGCGTTCAACAGCAGTGTGTGTTATCTGAGTCACTCGTGGCTGGGGCCTTCCTTAGTGCTGTAATGTCCACCACCTCCACCACCCTGCTGTCGGTCTGACCGGCTCCTTGCTGCCAGTCAGACTGGCTCCCTGTAGACGGACAGACCGCCGGCCCTCATCTGCAGTCTGCCCGCCCCTCCCCCCAGCATGCAGCAGACTTCCAGCTCAATGTCGACCATAATTCCAGCTCAACAGTTAATGCCGGTGCCTAATATATCCAATTAGGGGCAACCATCGGGTTTCCCACAGCATGTTGCTGTGTAACTTCCTCACAGTGCTAAAACCGGGACGACAGAGAGCGAGATGGAAGACAGGTGCACGTCCGAGGGGGCCCTTTTATCGGGATGCCCGGGCTGCTTAATTCAATTGGCAAGGGCGCAGTGACGCTGGTGTGTTCCTCTGCCAGTCTGTTGGACGCCCGTGTGCGCTTAAAATAGGCCGTAGTGTATGTAAACAGACTGACGTTATCCCGACCGCGCGCTCACCTCTGGTCCGATTATAACCAAGACATTGACGGGATCCTCACGGTGCCATTCTGGGAAACAAAGGAAGCAAACAGACAGAGGAAGAAGAATCAATTAGGCCCCAGTTCAAATAATCAAACGGCCAAATGTTTTTTCTGGTTCTGACAATTCCAACACTAAATTGGTAGGACTTTGAGTTACTATGTAGACAGGTCTCTCGTTGTTGTTGTTGTTGTCAGACAAGAAGTCATCGTACAAGCTAAATCATTCAGAGAAAAGCCAATGGTGTACTCAATTGAATTGGTGCAGAGAAAATCTCTCTGCACCTACACTGCCCACTACCCACGGTGTCCCCGGCAGGGTAAACAGGGACAGAGAGCTATTTGAACATTGCTTTTTAGGTGCTTTTCATCAGATAACGTGTGGCCCTGCAGTGCCACAAGTCGCCATCCACTCTCACTCAACGCCCCGACGGGGCAGCAAAGCCGCACGAACAGCTTTGTATATCTTGGGATTTACCTCATCCACTTACGGCTTGAGTGGATCTAAAGCGATGCCAGGAAAACGCATCAAGGCCTCCTCTCCACGGACTCATTCTGTTCCTGCGGAGGGCCTTAGCATTGTTCCGTGCGGGGGGAGCGTTTGTGATGCAGCGAGCGGCCTGGCGTACCTGTGAACACCTCCGCCAGGTAGAGAGGGTCCTTCACCCTCCTCAGGCCACAGACCAACAGGAAGACGCGGTGCTGCTGCTCCGCACGGCCGCCGCTCACACCTGCGAGGGTAGGGTGGACGTGGCGAGCGTGCGTGCGTGGTATGCATGTGCGTTGGCGAATGAGGTGGTGGGGGAGGGCAGCGGGAGGCAGAACAACAGCGCCACGGTGTCAAAGAAACGGCATAATGAACATCCAAATGACACCCGGCCATAATGAAAGCAATACATCATGCAAGGTCACATGGAAGACACAACGGCGATGACTAATGGTCCTCCATAATTCTGATCGGAGAGGCCCCCACACCCACCGGAGGGGCTGGCTGCTAGGAGCACTGCAAGGTTGCAGTCTAATCAGCAATGCTGCCATGCTAGCCGGCCCTAAACAGCCGGGCCGACAATTTGCTCAGTCAACAGCCTGATATTGAAAATGACTGTAATAGCACGCTAACAACATCAACATGTTTCGGGGAAGCTGGCGGCGAGCCAGCCAACACCAGATCAGCCCTCTTCATAGATTAAAACCTTTCATGCTCGTTCTGGAGATTAGTGGAGGGGGGGGACTGGCAGAGGTACAGCACTCCTCACCAGCAGGGGGAAAAAAACACAGTGGCACACCCGGCCTTCACACAGTGACAGGAAGGAGCTGAAACCTGACCCCAATAACTAACCACGCCGTGATGACACCGTCCACGATGGACCCTCGTCCTGTCAGACCTGCTGGAACCTCAAGTCTTTCAGAGCACTTTGAATCGATCCAGGCTCAACATAACTTGGAGCATGGCATAAAAAGGTAGTTAACTGCAGGAGGACCTCCCGATGGGAAGCTAACAGCTACTTGTTAGTAACCGGCACTAACTTAGACTTTAATGAAATTCCTCTAGGACAGGGCATATAGAGGACAATTTTAGACTTCATTAACGACTGCTCAAATCAAAAGTAACAGAAGACTGGAGTTTTGGTGTGAACTTGGCTGTGTACTTGACTCTTTTAACCTCCTTTAAATGCAGCGTTTGTACACAGACGAAGCTGATGGGTAGCAATGAGATCATGTTTCATGCAGTGCTTCTTGCACTGCGTGCCCATTGTGCCATGGATTTGAAACGGTGAGATTAGTTAACAGTTACTATAAGAAGCTAGGCCAGTGGGCTGACGAAAAAAAGAACAGGACTCTGTGTGACTAAATCCCTCTTTGATCCCTAATGTTTGACTTTGACCCCAATAGAATGAAATAGGTTTGAGGCACGCTAGGTCGCTAGGCTGGGAGAGCACCTGCACTCAACTACAATGGCGTGTGTTTTGATTCAACTGTGAAATTCAAACCGATACAATTAACGCTAGATAACAATGGCTGACAGAAACACACACTTGCGCAGTGCAAGCCCAGTAGAGTGGCATTCTTAGTGTGTATCGGTCAGAATCCCCTGCTGCCACGTAAGTCCAGATCAGGTGGATAAGGTAGGCTCTTTAAATGCTATTAAAGGGTATCTGTGGATGACAGTGAGGTGGAGGGAGACACAGCGAGGGATTTTCAAAATAAAAGGGTCTCATTGTTGAGTTTCCCTGTCGCTGACTTTCACACCGGCAAAGGTAAACACACTGTTGACACTACCTCAGAACAAGTCAGAAAATAATTATTAAAACGTTACAAAAAGCACACACAAGGGCAAAGACCTCTCTCAGTGGGCATTAGACTAGGGGGCTCAAAGAAACCACCACAACAAAAACAAATCCTAGTTGAGAAGCAATTCCATCTTTTCACAGTAGGGAAAATAACAAATTGCTCATATCATCCATTGTGCCAGTGGCAATCTTTTCTTCTCACTGTCTTTTTTTCGCAGTTCAGAGGGTAGTATGCAAAACACATATTTGATGATTCAGCTTTGATTTTCAGAAGGGCACTGTGTTCTGCATAACCCCCCTGTTTATGTATCAGTGAGATGCTGCATGCTGGTGTGTTCATACGTTTGTTTACATGCTCTGGGTGGATTTTAATGCAACACAGACAGAGGAAAATATGACAACATCGAAAACATCCCATTAAGACTCAGGTGAATGCATATGTGCTTTGTTGAAGATAACCACACATGTGGATTGAACTAATAGGGTGCAGGATAGTCTAGACTCCAGTGGTTATGGCTTTTTGATTCCCTGCCGAAGGCTCTGAGTTCAAACACCAATGTCCACAGTCTACCTGTAGGCATCCTTGACCAAGAGGTCCAACCCTTACCTCCTTAGTAACGCAAATAAAATAAAATAATCACTTTAAGTCACTTAAGATAGATAATAGAGTAGATATTAATGCAATATTTTCATTATATCTGTATCTGTATTATATCTGTATAGTTTAAGATTACTGGTTGTGTAGATAATATCTATGTATTTGTGCGCTCTTCTCATAACCCCTGCCCTGTAACAGAGCCCATAGCGGGGGGGGGGGGGGGGCGCTTTGAACCACGATGCCCGCTCATGGAGCTCCACGCTGGGGTCTGAGCTTCTGGGGCTTCATCCCTAGGCTGTACTTAACTTTCATGTCGGGTTGGACGCACTTAAGGGCGGAATCGAGTGGGCGGAATCGAGTGTGAGGAAGCGTGCGTCTCGTTACAGGATGGACTTGCATACGATGGGACTCTCGCGACAGAAAGGAAAGTAGAGGCTTTTGGTGCAACCGAATGGCTGTATTGTAGGATTGGGGCTTGATTCATTTCATAAAATAGTTGTCCATTGGAAAATTCAGCTTTGTGACTACTGAGAGAGAAAGCGCAACCATATAAAATAAGGTTGAAAAAAACAAAACCCATCAGGGTTTCATCACTTCTTTAAAAAATAGAGCAACTGAGACTTGAATTTAAAGTGTAACAAAAGACATGGGGCCATTAGTATGACTGTGATTATTCAAAAGTATGTGGAAGAATGGCCCTGCGCTGGAGAGCGATTCATCACCTGGCATGGGTCTCCCCCAGCGGGTATATCTGCCATGGACATTATCCCACAAGGTCCAATTTACAGCTCAGGCTCTACCCTGTGTGTGTGTGTGTGGGGGGGTGTGTGTGTGTAGGTGGTGGGGGGGGGGGGGGGGGGGGGTTGGGGAGATGCAGTACAGTGCCGAGATGCTCATCATATATTTATAAGGTGGTCAGTCAGAACAGGGTGACTGTAGACTAGACTAAGGGTGTGAATCTTTCGGTATCTCAGGATTCAATTCGATCCTTGGGGGGGTCACGATTAGATTAAAAAATCGATACTCGATTCAAAAGTATTCACTAATAAAAGCTGTGTGGCAAATGGATGCATGAAAGCAGAGTAAAGCGTGTGGAACGGTATGACATTTTATGTTCGAAAAATTGAATCTGAATCAACTGATTGCAGTAATGTAAACACACAAAGGCAAACCTAAGACATATGGGACTCTCTTTCTTTTTTTAACTCAGGCCTTCAAGACCCTTGAAAGGGAGACCCCCTCCCCACTCCTGGCCTCCCTTCCCTGCCCCCATCGTCAGCACTACCGCAGCCCTCTGCTGTGGAACAACTATGGGGGAGATACGGAGAAGGGCCATAAAAAGGCTTTTCATATTCCATATTGTATGAAGTTTGGAATTACACACTCAAACACTGTTGATATGAATCAGCTGCCAACGTTTGAACTGTGACAGAGTCAGACAATGAGGAAGACAATTGAAGGTCAATATTTTAGGCTGTTGAAAACACGGGTTGCACATTGTTTGGATGTTCCGTGTACTTCTAGTCTAATAGACTCAGTAACCGAGTGAGGGTGTCAGTCGAATATAAACAGGGAAGTGAGCTTACACAGAATAATAACATAAGCAAACCTTGACGGTCTTACTAAGATCAATGTAAATATGACCTAAAACCCATCACAATACATAGCTAGATATTAATAAGAATGATAATAATCCAGGTTTGAATAGCAGCTGGTGATTAGCTCCTAATGAAGAGACACAAATATACATTTGTAGTCATACCTGAGCTCTTCAAGAATTCACCCCAGGAGAATTTCTCCGTGGCCTCAGTCCTAATGCCTGCACAACAAAACATGACATAACGTCACAGAACAGCTGAGAAAGCAAGCATAAATTGCAACTGTAGCAATTATAATAATACTTCTGTGTTAATAGGTGTATAATCTGTAAACAAGTGGAAAACAAAACAATGAAGAGTTTCATTATGTCCATAAAGAGCTAACACAAGCCTGGCAATGAAAAGTAAGGGCTTAGCAACAGCAAAGCAACAGCAGGTTTGCGGCTGGGCTTGGCTCACCTTGGGGCTGAACGTAGATCTTGCTGCTCGGGGAACACTGGGGAGACCATGGAAGCGTATTGGCAAGAGCATTAAAAACACAAGTACTATTCGCAGGCAAAATGTAATTCGTTTTTAGTCACATTTTCTATTGCCATAGATAATATCGGTTCACCAAGGGACAAAGTGAACTCCTCATTCCTGGCCCACTATCGTTTTTATAATGATCAACCCCCAAAGACAACTATGGGAGGAAGTCATTGCTAAACGCCCAAGGAGCGTCCGCGAGTAGATCACGGATGAGGGGGCGGAAAATGGAATGGATGTTATCACAGGTGTCAGATCTGCTCCATAAGGAATTCCAATGAAGGATTGTAATGGGTGTTTTTTTTCCCAGCACAATAAAAAGTATGGCAGTGCCTGAGCTCTGTGTCTGCCTGCTGAGGACGGAGGAATCGAATCAGAAATGAAAAACACGGTGGAGTTAGTTATAATGCCTTATTATTTTATCTTAGAGTTGGGGCAGTATTTTGTGATAGTGGTTTGGGTCCATAATTCCATCACTACGTGCCCATAAACTATATGTATACAAACAAACAATGTTTTAAAGAGATTTTTTTTCACTGTTCACATACTCTACAGTAACACAAACGATGACCAGCAGTGAAATAGGTCCAAATAGATTCAAAGTAGTTTTGATTGCTATCTATCTAGGTAGGTAAATCTAAGGTGCTTAGTTGGCCGCTAAACAGACGTAGAGCAAGAATGACAAGTACGTGTGCTAGTAGTTGAAGCATACCAGGAGTACATACGCCATTTGTTTCATCTTGGCAGTGAAGGCGACAGCAAACCTGATTCAATAAAACAAATAGGAATTATCGCACATGCTTGGTACTACTATGATATAATGATCCATTTCCAAGTGGAAATACAAAATATGAACTCGTGTTCATATTTTGTCTTCAGTAAATCCATCAGAGCGAATCAAATATGTTAACATTTCAAGCCAATGCTAGTATAAAGATATTGCATTTTGCAATGGGATTGCAGTCTATTAATTCGTCTGTTAGTTGCAATTTCCTGATCGAGATCTATAAAAAGATAATGAGAAGTAGTAACAGCAGGAGGAGCTATATTATTTCAGATGCTCTAAAGTCATGAGACAGAGGTCCACACTGTTCAGCAGAAAATATATAAAGCAATTTTCAGCATTCACAACATGCCCTCAGATACTCAACTGTATACCTTGTATTAACACATTATAGGTATTGTATAAGCGGCTCAAGGTCCATGTTATCCTTATCTGTACATGTGCTGGAGTGATTGGTGGATCACTCAGTGATGTTTATACATTGAAGAGGGTCATTTGCATGTACGTCACCTAGCTTTCAGCAGCACCTGCTTCATAACCACGAGCTTGTGCTCCACTTTCACATCCTCATTGATATCCGTTCCTCCAAAGATCACGCCAAATGGCACGGGGACATCTGGTGTCAATGTCAACACAACATACAGGTTAGGGTTAGGGTTAATAGAGGGACGGATGTAGTGCCGTGTTTATATGAATGACACTAACACTATTTTGATTTGGAAAGAGAAAACGTTTGAATGAGTGGAATTACCCAAGAGCAGCCTCCCTGATTTGTACAGGTGTATGGCCAGAGCACCATCGAAGGGAGGTGTCTGAGTGACCAACTTGGCCACCTCAGCAGAAGATTTGAATTCTGATGCATCTCGAAGCACACAGGTGTGACCTGCAGATTCAACGTGAGCCCTGCGATGACAGACATCAGTAAACGTATAGTTTAAGTAGGCACGTCTATGAACTAGTTTTTTTTATTCATCCAAATTACTTATTTGCAATATGACTAAAGTTAGTTAAAGTAGCAGACGATTAGACAGGTATCATCTGTTTATTAACATCAAAACAACCTGTACTTTTGTGTTCCCCTGAAGTCCTATCTGTGCAGGGCCACTTGTTGGTGGGTTGTAGCCACACGTTGTTCAGTTTCCCCGTGTACTCTTTAAATGATTGTGGTTGTCACACTCGGCTACACACTACCTACACTTATCTGAAAGTAATTTACCTTATCCTCTCAGCTGTGGTGCAGTTCCCCGTTTTTGGACTTAGGCAGGCAAGAAAGAGTAATTTCATAACGCCACTGATGCAGATCTTTCTACCAGGTCTACATACCACACCATATAAAAGATAAATCTGTTGCAGTTTCTAAAACAAAACACATTGCATGTTTAAGGGCGATATCACATGCCCACTAAACCCACTATGCCCACCGCTGTCAACAGCCCGACGAGCTGGCAATGTCTGCTCTCTCTTGCACCATGCCACGGTTTGCACTCGAGTCAAAAGTGCTTTAGTCCCTCTTTAAATGATGCAATAACAGGTATCTGCATATGTATATCCTCTGTCATATACTGAATTTATACAGCATATTAGAAGTTGCGATTTAAGTACCACCGTTATTGTGCCCCTAGCCCCTGTCGAGTCCTAGTGTGTGCGAGCGAAACATGAAACGTCAGAAGCCAAGAAGCAAAAACCAAAACAACAGTATCACTTCCTTGTGGGGACGACTTCTGCTTCCGGGGACAGAGTTCAGAGCAGGTGGATAGGCTGGCAGCGGGCCTCGAACCCGCATGCGCACCGATCCACCGCACTGTAGATCTGTTAAAGACGGCGCGCACGCGCAGTACGACGGGCTCGCGGGGCGCCGGTCATGTGGTCAGCGGTGACTCTGACACTTGTGTTTTCATTCTGCTTCTACTTTTCTCCTGTCAGAGTGTTGAGTATCGATCCAGTATTTCAGAAATAAACACACGGGCGGATACAAGTGTATTCGATTAACGGGGATTTGGAGACGTGTTTATAAGATAAGGTATGTTATGCCCGCGCTTTTAATCACATGATCGCTGTTTATAAGTCTGAGCATTGTGCTAAAGCTAGTGTGGGGTTTCCTATGTGTGTAAGTTACAATTTGTATACATGATGAAGAAGTTCAGCCCGTACAACTGCTTTTAACATCCTTTGAACTTTGGAAACAACTATATAGATAAATATATAGTTAACGTTGTTTTTTTACACTTTGCTCCATGTTTCCATACAGGTCGGAAACTCAGAGGGAAGAAGAGAGGAAAGTGTGTGAGGAATGGCAGACGACAGGGATGCTGATGAGGTGACCCCGCTGTTGAACTCTGGGACTGTGAACGCACCCGCACCATCAGTGTTCCAGGGGAGACGGCTGGCGTGTGCAGCCATCCTATTGGCCGAGTCCCTGGAGAGGATTGCATTCTATGGCATCACATCCAATATGGTTCTGTTCCTCAACTCCAGCCCATTCCGTTGGGATGGCGCCGACGCGAGCCAGGCACCACTTCTGTTCATGGGAATCACCTATCTGATCTCACCGTTCGGTGGTTGGCTAGCAGATGCATATTTGGGGAAATTCTGTACCATTGCTCTTAGCTTGGTCATCTACTTCCTTGGCATGTTGTTCTTCCCGTTTATTTCTGATGAGGACACGTTGCAGAATCTATGCGGGGATCAGGGGCAATTTATCGTACTAGCACCTGAATGTCTAAACACCAGCAGCCCCCCGCCGAGCAATGTGACCTGCAATGCCCGCACACCGTACTGCAGACCCGCGGTCTACTGCGGACTCATACTGATCGCGTTAGGGGTTGGTACAGTCAAGTCCAACATCACTCCTTTTGGTGCGGATCAGGTAAAGTATGACATGTCTAGAGATTCAAATAATTCCAATAATGCTTGACCAGGCCATTCACATTCTGATGTGCTGAATGGTTCCAGTGTGGCATTCGTTCCAAGGTCTAATTTAAAGCATGCTGTCTAACAGATTTGAGGTCAGATATGTCTGAAAATACTGGGATGCCATGACATTGAGAGTTAGACATGCATACCCTTGCTGAATATTATCATTCTGAGTAAATTTATTTGAGGCTTTTCAGATAGTAAAGCTCCATTCTCACACTGGAAACACTCGTATACACTGATCTTCAAATGTTCACATGGATGCATTCTTCAGCTTACAACATGGGATGAAATGTAAATAATGCATGCATGCATACATGTACATTCAAAACCAGGAAGTTATTTTGTCTCACCCCTTCAACCTGGGTATGATGACTTTGAAGAACCTTCAAAATGGCCCAAGCAGGCAGGAGGTTTATCAGTGGGAGTTCAACACAATATATCTGCAAGTTTGAATCTTTATCTATCAAATAATTTACAAGTTTAAAAACAAATGTGTCAGGCACATTCTGATTTGCATTGATTGGTTCAGGATCAATACATAGACGATACGATTTGTGATATATTTTACAGCTCACTAACATTCTGTGAATAAAAAAGATTTAGCGTAACAGCCACAAAACAGAATTGTTTACAATGCCATGCCTTTGTTAGTTACTAAGGTCTGGATCCTGAGTGCAGGGATGGATTTGCAGAACATTTTCTCACCAATCCTTTAAATGCACATAAAAAATGATCTCCTTGCCATACCACAGCCTATTGCTTCAAACTGGACTTTCTGGACTTAGTTTCCCTGTTGGCTAATTGGGCAAATTATTAAAGAATGTAAAATATTTCCATCCCGCACACTAAAGAATATGTTTTCTTCATGTGTGAAGCTATGTAATATGATATTCAACTACAGGCCTAGATATCTTAAAATATGTTCTTTATCCTTAACTCAAACTACATTACAATGTACCAACCAAATATGTAAATAGGGATGAAAATGTGCCTTGTGAGATGCACATATGTAACAGTTACAGTTCAAATTAACCCTAGATTTGCTTGAATAATATAGTATTGTCTTAACGACGTGAGGTTGGCTTGAATGTCGAAATACAGTTGGTAATTTAGCAGACCATTTTATCCCAAGCAGCCGAGAACAATCAAAGCATACAAACATACGATCAATTGGAGGAATTGTATTCCATTCCAACTATTGCACAACCAAAACAACTGCAGTGCAGCTTTAGGAAAACAAGCAACAGCACATCTACTGTACAGAATCAGTAGTTTGAGATTGTGTGTGTGTGTGTGTGTGTGTGTGTGTAGGTGAAGGACCGAGGCCCAGAGGCCACCCGGCGCTTCTTCAACTGGTTCTACTGGTGCATCAACCTGGGGGCCATCATCTCCCTGGGAGGCGTGGCCTACATCCAGCAGAACGTCAGCTTTAAGCTGGGCTATATCATCCCCACCGCCTGCCTTGGCGTCTCCTTCCTGGTGTTCCTGCTGGGCCGCACCGTCTTCATCTCCAAGCCAGCGGACGGCAGCGCCTTCACAGAGATGTTCCAGATCCTGGGCTTCGCCTGTTGCTCCTCCAGGACGCCCAAGGAGCCCAGCCTTCTGCGGTGAGGATGAGGGGAAGGGAGAGACCGGGGGAATTCACAGCCTTTATCTGTGCAGGGGACAAAATGGATGCAGTGATGTGCGAGAAAAGACGAGCACTGATTAGAAAGGAAATACAACTCGAAAACCCCTAAAGAGCCAAGTGTTTAAAATAAGGATTTGGAAGTGAGACACAAAGGGTCGTTATACAATAAAAGTGCAGCAACAGTGTTTTTAATATTTGCGGCAGACTTCTGTGGGATTCGTCCCATCCAACAGTCTGCTCAGGTGTTGACAGCGGACCTTTATGTTAAAGTCTCCTTTGATCCCTCTGTTGGATACTTCTCTATTCCCTCCACTGGTCTGGGCCTTCATCATCATCCTCTGTAGTGAAGTTATTCTGAGGGCCCGTTACTCGTCTTTGAACAAAAGTACAATCGGTAAAAAAAGAAAAAAAAAAAAGTTGACATTGAATATTTTAAGTTGGTCAATCCCAAAGCCTTTCAAGAATTCCTTATTAAGGCGTTTTCTCCCGAGATAGGGATTATTGGCTTTAGAATAAAGTTTCTGTCGTATCTCTAGAAGTGCTGTAATTTAGGGGTAAGGCAGAGAGAAGGCAGATTAAGACCCCCCCCCCCCCCCCCCCACCCCATCCACTCCCAGCCGATGTTGATTCTGTATTTACCATGTTTCCTCGCTGCCATTCATCTTGATGCTTTAGAACTCAATCTCTTCCCTTTTATTTATTCTTGACTGAAGCCCTAAGCCCACTATGCTGGATGGAGCCAAAGCCAGCTACGGGGGAAAGTTCCCAGAGGAGAAGGTAGAGGAGGTGAAGTCCCTCCTGAAGATACTGCCTGTTTTCTTTGCTCTCATTCCGTACTGGACTGTGTACTTCCAGGTGAGACTTACACTTCTGATGTAAACGCCTCTGTTATGTTTGTTGTGATGTATATATTTTGCATCGTGATCTGGCATATGGCATGCAATGGATGTGATTGCAAATGAAGACAATTCAGAATTTATTTTTTGTTGTTGTTTTGTTGGTGTTGGCGGTTCACTGTTAGGATTCCAAATAGCGGATTAGTTTGTATTCTGAAGTTCTACATGCAGGTGTTTTTGTTTGTTTGCATTTGTGTGCATGCATGTGTGTGTGTGTGTGTGTGCGGTTGTATAACTATTTGTCTGTGTGTGTGTGTGTGTGTGTGTGTGAGCGTTGTATAGCTATTTGTGTGTGTGTGTGTGCGCGGTTGTAGACCTGTGTGTGTGTTTGTGCATTTACATGTTCATCATGTCTGGGTATCAATTTGAAACGCTGTGACTATTGTTGCCTCAGACATTGTGCTGATTAACAAGGCGGGGGAGTGTTTGCTCCATGCTGCTACAGTAATCTCCTCATTGTGCTGCAGATGCAGACTACGTATATCCTGCAGAGCCTGCATTTGAGGATCCCCGGTTACGACTCCAACAGCACTTCTGGCTCCCAGCAGGTAACCGTAGGGGCAGCTGCTCCAGCCCCATCACACCTAGCTTTAAAACGCAGCTTCAGGTCATGCTATCGCAAGCTGCTGTGCAGAACAGGAATGCGTCCTGGAGCCAGTTCAAGATGGATTACAGGTCAAGGCTGCAATTGTCTTAACATTATTGTATGTTGTACATCCTTGCACCTAAAAATAGTACTTAGCATTGTGTAGCATCTTATCATAGCAAGCTTTGTTGTATACAGGGAATGGGTTAACCTAACAATTCTTAAACAAACAACAGTTAATTTACATTGAGGCATTTTAGAAGATGCTATTGAAACTTATGTCTCTTATTTTCTATGCACTCATTTGTCTATTATTGTTTGAAGTAACAAAATCAGATCGGAAGTTATCAGATCTTCAGCATCTTGAATGAAAATCCAGGGTGTAAACTCTATCGGCCCATCTCCGTCCCTCTTTGTGCTCTGAACAAGTTTACTCGTGCCTGCCGATAAAGAGTCAGTAGGTCACTTAGAGCCAGTGGTAGTCAACAGCTGGAGGCCTCGCTGACCAAGGGGATTAAATAGGAACTACCCTCCACAGACTAATGCCTGGCCGAATAGCAGCATGGCCGACATTTCCCTGCATCCGCTGTGTTTTCCCAGGCCTGACTGCCCCTGTCTGGTGACACAGGTGCACCTGCATATTTAACACCCACACAACGCCAGCTCAGCTCTCTGAAGACTTTACAGCTCTTTGAATGAACGATTCAGTCAGTAGTACAACTGCTCCTAAATCAAAGGGCCGTTTTAACAGGTATTGCAGACCTGCGCTGCTATTTTAAAAAAGCTCATCAGAGGCTGTGGAGAAAGTCTGTAGCCCTCACTGAATGGTGAAGTGAAACACCCTGTAAAGCTGTGTGTGTGTGTGTGTGTGTGTGTGTGTGTGTGTGTGTGTGTGTGTGTGTGTGTGTGTGTGTGTGTGTGTGTGTGTGTGTGTGTGTGTGTGTGTGTGTGTGTGTGTGGGGTCTCAGAGGCATTCATGAAACCCTGATAATGTCTACAGGGTACCGATGGATCTTCTAGGTCATAGTCTCTATGTTCAGACTGTATCGGCAGCACCAGAGGGAACTAAGACACTGCATTGAGTTACAGGAAGAGGGCACATTTGGCCTGACCGAAACCAGTACTACGCTAAGCTACCAATGCATACTATAAAGTATAGTATAGTATAAGTATATAAAGTATTTAGCAAAGGCCTTTATCCAAAGTCAGGAGTTGATTAGAACACCCGATACACTATCCTCTCTTAGTTTACAGACACCAAGACATGGAATTGTTTTGCTGTATTGTATTAGGTCTATATATATATATATATATATATATATATATATATATATATATATATGCTGTACATGTTGTTTACTGGGTGTGTGTGTGGGGGGGGCTCTCGTCAGGGAGTCAAAATGGTGGTTTAGTATGTTTGCTTTATTTCTGTGTATCTATTCTGACAGGGGGAACTGGGTCTTTTTCAAACCACTGCATCTCAGTCAGGGTAAAAGGGAAGCGTGATTAGATGTGTCAGACTCATCTGACAGTTGTAACACTGAGCAAATAGGAAAGAAAAGACCGCTATAATGCAATCGGAATAGCAGAACACTACCCTGGGGAAATCATTCACACATGTACACACTGTACATATACATCATATATACTGTATATAGAGATAGATATATACATAGATATGGATGGATATGTATATATATATAGATAGATATTTAGATATCTATAGATATATTAATTAATTATTGATTTATGGTATAAACAAAGCCTATAAGTTTTGTTTTGTATAACTATGGAAATTGCAAAAATTTACCAAAATCTTTTTATGAATTATATGTTAATTCAGTGGCATACCATTGAAATTATGGTTTTAATTCAAATAGAGTATGTTTTTAATCCATTTAGTTGACCATTTATATATATAATACTACATGGACAATTTAAGGTTCAATTCTGCTTGTGAGAATTAATATTTCGCAATATATTGTGACATTTGTGAAAATGCTTTGACTGTTTTTGACCACCTGGAGGCGCCAGATATAAGCAAAACCCCATGGAATGACACACACACACAGGCACACGCACACACACACACACACACACACACACACACACACACACACACACACACACACTGGTCGGGGAACTTCAACACTCTGAATTAAATCGTGTTTTATTTGTTTCATTTTTCCCCTACTCGTGTTTTTACTCCGTATTCCCTGCGCAGTTTACCTTCCGCTTCCCGACGGCCTGGCTGACGATGTTTGATGCAGTGCTCATCCTCCTGCTGATTCCTCTTAAGGACAAAGTGGTGGACCCCATCCTGAAGCGCCGGGGCCTGCTGCCCTCCCCCCTCAAGAGGATCGCCGTGGGGATGTTCTTTGTCATGTGGTCGGCGGTCGCGGCGGGTGAGTGGCCCCTCCCTCTGCGCCGTCCGCCCAACTAACACACAACAAATGATAAACATAAACACAGCGTTTGAAATAACAACGACGGCTGGTGTGGTGATCGGCTGTGGACAAACCCAGCGTCACGTCCCGTGTTTTTCGTGCTCCACTGCCGTCCAGACCAGCTGAGCAGGGGAGGAGGAACGGCAGTGTGTGTGTGTGTGCAGGGTTTACAGTGGCAGTGTTTTTAACTTTCTGTCTCTTGGGATGAGGTTTCATTCTGATGCTGCAGGTGTGCGATGGGAGACAACGGGAGAGAGCCAGAGAGCCAGAGACAGACACGGAGAGACGGCGAGAGGGATAGAAAGAGAGAGCGGGAGAGACGCAGAAAGGGCACAGATGAGTCCTTCAGAAGTCGACACGTCGTCCGCTCAGAGATGCACTGATAGTAACTGAATCAGAAACACACTGCTCTGGGCTGAGCTCTTATCGTACGGACACAAAAAAACAACACCCAAAGGTGTTTTATTTAATCTTTTTTTTCCCCCCTATATCCTTCCTCTGCCTCGCCCATACGGAGCGCACAGGGAACTGCGGCTTCCTCCACTTTGGTTCTGTTTGACTGCACCCACATTCCGACAGCAGTGCTCTGTCCAATTCGGTTCCAGCCCGTGGATTATCTTTGAAATAAAGTCTCTTCCCAGCCTGTCAGTGGGTGCTGCTGCATTGATATATTCAGGCTAAAGCATTTTGAAGGGAGACAAGCCTTGAGGCGGGGGAAAAGCAAATCAGTAACACTTTTCAGAACTGATGCACATTATATTTTCCTCCAGCAGTACCCACTCAACCCCCCCCCCCCCCCCCCCCCCCACGCCACCCCCTCCCCCCTGCTCTCGGTCTCCGACGCGCCCCTGCTACGGCGAGGACACGTTGTTCCGTAGTGAACTGCGGGGTGTGCTGATTAGTGTTTTCAACACGTTGCACATGTCCACGCGTTCCGGGTGATTGTGTGCGGCGTAAGTGACGTTCAACCGCATTTACATCGGACCCCACTGACGCAACTGAAATGCGACGTGCAGTTTTGCACGTCGTTTTTTTTTTTTACAATGAAAACAATGTCACATTGACACAGTTACAGCTTAGCATTTATTTTAATGACCTAACTCTAATATGCTCATTATGTGTAGAATATGCAAATGCTCAAAGGCGGTTCAGCAATAGAGCCGCTGTGGTGTAATTATCTGGTGATAAAGGCTTGAGTGGTATTGCCGGTCGCAATCATTATTCACAATCTTACCGCTCCAATGCGGAATAATATTTTGGTCAACAACAGGATATTGCAAAATGAATTCCTTATTGTGGTGTATGTATAACTAAACAACTTGTAGTGGAAAAGTACTGGGTACTGAACCCCAATATATATCTACAACCTACCTGTAGGTTGTAGATTGCTGATGCCTGTTCCTAAATGACCATTATCTGAATTGACATCGGACATTGGATATCGGCATCTGCTTAATAACTAAATAGATTCTCCATGATAATTTGGCTTAGCATTGGTAGCTTAGTGTAGCACTGGTTTCGGTCAGGCCAAATGTGCCCTGTTCGTGTAACTCAATGCAGTGTCTTAGTTCCCCCTGGTGCTGCCGTACAGTCTGAACATAGAGACTATGACCTAGAAGATCCATCGGCCTCAGAGACCCTCACACACACACACACACACACACACACAGCATGCAATGTCACTACAACACAATGCTATGTAAATGTAATTGGTGTGTGTATGGTGTAAAAGAGAGCGGTTGTTCATCCGAACTGAACAGGTGCTGGGGTGTTGCCATTTATAAAATATATTCTGTGTTTTGTCCAGTGTAAAATGATCAGAAGCCTTATGTCCGCATTTCAGAACCCTGAACCTTTGTGCAAAGTTTAATCAAAAAACATTGAATGAGCCTCCATTATACGTTCACAGAAGGCTGCCTGCCCAAGTACTTTGGCAAAACTAAAATGAGTAAAAAGTGAGAATAGATTTTTATTTCAGACATGCAAAAGCTTTTCAGTTCTTTACTTTCCCATTTGGCCCAGCTAAAGAACCCCCTGATTTTCCACTTGGACTCAGGTGAAAGAAATTCAGAATATTGCAAAAAGCCATTTTTGTGTCTCGTTACTGCATGGGGCAAAGGACTTTATGACAGTTCTGGTTTTCACAGGCACGGAGAGACCTGGTCAACATGATAGCAACACATTTGACACTGACTTATCTTTCACTAAGATAATTTATAGTTACAAAGAAAATAATAGTTACAAAGGAAGGACTAAATAAACAAATTGTGTTTTCAGGGCCAGGAAGTAGATCACCTTGTAGATCTTAAAATAATTCCATATCAAAATAATATTTGAAGAGTTATAACACAGACCTTTCTTATGGATTTGCCATATTTTAATTGGGGAGATTTTCTTTGAAATGATCTAAGTAGACTAAATTGCAGGAAAACAGGTTGTTTTTCTGAAAACAAGTTTGTTTTGCAACTATGCTTCCGTCTCCAGATTACCTCTAAACTAAAATAGCATCAAATTGTTTTAACCATATGTCTGAGACGTGGCCTTTGTAACTTTCAAATCAGACTACTTTGGCGTACATCTCTTGCAAGATAAGACCTTTTGTCTTCAAATACCAACGCGCTGGTCCTTAGTAGATGGGCTTTTTCCCCACTCAACCCTTAGACCAGGCATTCATAAACCAGAGCTATATTTATACTTAATCTCTGATATATTTCCGAACGTTCAAAAGCTCAAAGCTACATTTTACGAGACGTCCATCTATTGGCGATTAGTGCGGCTATTGGCCACACTAATCGTCTGAATTTAAATCCTTGTCATCAATTACTAATTCTGTTGGCCCGTTGAGGGACAGAGTTATATCGACTAGGTACACGCCATCAGAATACATACTGCCACATTTTGAACAAGGACAACGGGACTCCTGCTTCACATCCTCTTGGGGGGGGAGGGGGAGGGGGAGGGGGGGGGGGGGGGGGGGGGGCGGCAAGCAGGAAGGTTAGGACACACCGACATTTCTCCCATTTCTCCTTTATCTCTTTCAATCAGGGGCTTTTTAAGTGTGTGAATATATATATATATATATATATATATATATGCGCTAATCTGCTTAAGTTTGGTCAGCCCAATGTGTTTTTTTTTCCAAAAGTAGTTCCTTTTTTTCTGTGAAGGCAAAGCACCCAGGGATCACTGCACTGGCCAGCGGACGTGGGATGCTAGCGAGAGTGCGGGGGCATGTTGATGGCAAGTGCCAGCTTTGCTCTGGGCAGCCCATGGGCCGTCCAATCCAGGATGGACAGCTGGTGTTATAGGATAGCTGGATTACAAGGCTGCAAGCCCCTCTCCGATGGCGCATTAAGTGCGGTTATGATAGGAGGCTGTCTCTGGAAGTTATCTGGGAATAGCTGTTGGTCACATGATGATGGTTATCCAATATAGCTTTTAGGGAGCAGAGGCCGCTGATGACGACTGCTCGCTGCTCGTTGTGTGGCTGTCGGAAGCGTTCCATTACTAGCTGTCATATTGTGCTGGTGTGCAGATATGATCTTAATTAAGTTGTGGGCCACCCATGACGCTAAGTCCCTAATGGAATGTCAGTGGAGGTGCTAGCTCTTGCTATGTCTGCCGTTTGTCTGTGTCATGGATTTAAGGGCACTAAGTAGTTTTGCAAGAGCTCCCTCGCAATGTTTTATACCAGCTCATATAGTTCTATATAATTATCATACCTTGTTTTGTAGCAGACATCTTTTCGGTAGATCTTTGCTTCGCTTTTCATCCTTCAGTCGATGCCTTGTGCGCTCACTCGTACTGCGCTGTACTTTGCCTGTTTGCCAACCTTCAGCTCGGTGTGATACGGTGTGCCTCGTACTCTCTCCCTGCTCACCCAGGTATACTGGAGACCAAGAGGCTGGAGTTTGTGAAGACTAACGGCACCATTGACCAGGATCTTGGCGGGGTGACCTACTACGCTGCAGATTTACCCATATGGTGGCAGGTGCCTCAATATGTGCTGATTGGAATCAGCGAAATATTTGCCAGCATTGCAGGTACGGTGTGTTGACCCCTTGTGTTTATATTTAAAGGGACATTGTAGATGGCCAGCCAGGCTGAACTGCTGCAGTGCAGCTCTCACCGCCTACATAAAGCCATAGTCAGACATGAAACAGGATGCATGTTAAAATCAGTACCGTATCAGTTTGGATGTGTGATTCTAATTGTGTACTTCTACCTCCAACTCATTGTTTAAATGGATGGATTGGTGGGTGGAGGGCAGGATTATCAAATTACCATTTATATATACTGTATATATATATAATTTGAACTGCAGTGCTGTACACTTTACCCCAAAGCAAAAAAGCCTTGTTCTACCATGTTAACCCTCTTTCTTCCTTCTTTCCGGGATTTCATACAACAAAGAGACATCGTAATTTCCTTGTGTGATTATTACATTCAGAATATCCAAAAGGACAGTCTTGCTGGAGATCTGAGTTTTTCTTATTGCCAACATCCCGAGTAAACCAATGAAAAGTGCCCAATGTTTCATCTGCTGCTCTCACAAAACCTCTATTATTCCTTAACTCTGGTGCCATATACTTTTATTGTGGTCCAAAAATATATTAAAATCTGTCATAGAGCCGTGTTCTCGCTGTTGTCAGCAAAAGCCATCCTTGCGATTAATTCGACCATCATACCTTATCCTAAGACAACTTGGTTAGGTGGCATTGAGGAATCAAACAAAATGCTGTGTATGCAAAGTGCCTGAACTTCATGCTGCGTGAAGAGTTGAAGACTTCCAGGACTCCAGTGATGGGTTTTGCAGACTAAGGCAACGCTATGTCCCTGTACATTGCTTTAATGGGATTTTATTTTGAAAAAAGATGAAAGTCTCTTGCAACCATATTTGAAATATTTTATCGTTCTGTCGCTTTGCTTTCCTTTTCAATCTGAATTTACGTATTTTTATCCTTAAACGTTTGTGTGGAGTAATTCAGCCATTATAGACCTAATGACCTAATGATGGTTAGCAAAGAAGTTCATGGGCAACGGTTGAACTGCTGTCAACAAAAATGTGTAGAAAATCTGCACTTATACAGCATACAGAACGTCTGCACATTTAATTAACTAGCTTTATACATCATAATAATATGTAATTGCAAATGGCCAAACTGTTGGGGTCATGTTAGCTGCTGTGAGCGGTCTGTGAGTGTGGAATGTAATGGTTGGTTGACTTCTTCAACTTTTTCTTCGATGAACATATCACGATTCATTGATGCAAGGACAAGGAGGAGCCTCATGTTACTCCATGCTCTGCTGCCAAAACACTATCTCATTAGCACGCTATAATGCCAGGGAATGCTCCTTTTAACCAACTTCAGAGGCGCTTGTCGGATCCCTACGTTGCATAACACAGGATGTAGTGTCACGTGTTTCCATGCGTGCTTTGTGCTTCATGTACGAAGCGCGGTGACAAAACCAGACATCAAAAAACAAACCTTCATCCGCTCCCCTTTTCTTCTTGTTCATTAAAGAGCAGATTATTTGTATCTGTGTGATGCAAATCTCTGAGTCTGACATTGTCCCGATATCCACATCAACGGGCAGCAGTGACCTTGTTGTTGTTGTGATTCGCGGCGGTGTGCCTCCTGTGATCGCAGAGACTAGACGCGCCGATCACATAGGAGGAATCAATAGGCGAGCTAACTGGTCATTATCCTATTTATCTGTGTTTCCTCTGAAGTCATGCATCGCTCATGGGGCCTCAGACCACAATTACCTGGGTGAATAATGGTCTGTTATGGGTTTGCAAACGGATAGATTTATCCTGCTGCCGCTGCAAGTTACACAACGTTATGCCGTTGTCACCATGGTTTTTTTGTTAGTAATAGTTCTGATGAAGCCTTTCTTTGTATTGTTTGTTCAATAGTTGGATAGTTATATGGAATAACAGGGAAGAAGAGGTTCACAAGGCCAACATGAGGTCTGCATGAAAGGGAGATTCAGACATGGCAAAGCCGTGGGGAACCTCAGACTACTCTTTCCTGTCTCGATGCCGTACCCTCACACAAGGGGCTTACCTCGGGGGGGACAGGCTGAGTGAGCGGACTGAATTGTCAGACATGTCTTGTAAACGGCAACCGTTGGCCCTTCGTCATCTTCTTCAGTTATAATAAATAAACAATAAATCCTGCCCGAGCCCAGAGTGTCTGCTATTGCTCCTTTCTGCCGTCCTAAGCCTTGCAGGAACATGATTCTCTCCTCAGCCGCCCCCTAATTCTGCATAATTCTGCCTGGACAATAGATTTGGGGAGCCAGCAGCATGAACACCATGGTTAAACCATTCCCCCAGGGATATTTAATTATGAATTGTTCTTTGGAGAATGTTAAAGCCAATGATATGTTCATGGAAGGAGAAGTCACCCTAGCGATAAAGCCCACTGGATAAAGAAAATAAAAACATTTCAAATCCAACTCTTTTCGACGTGAAAACAATTTAAATTCTTGTTATTTCCCCCTCCCCTGTGGATGAATATAAGTCTGTTCAGTGTGTGATATAGCTCAAGACAACATTATAATACTCCAAGGATCGCCAAACAGTCAGGTTTATTATTAATATTTTTTTCTTATTTCCCCAGTCCTCTGTACATTTGCCCTGCAACGGCCGGGCTGTTTGTTGGTATAGGCTACACTATTGACCAGTTGGTTGTTATTATTGAAAGGTTAAACATTTCTATAAATAAATGTATCTTGCCTCCGACTTCTGGAAAGGTCACTTTATGTTTCGCCACATTTACGGTCCCTTATATTTACTTCAATGTTTTCCTCCTCCATTCCATCGTGGTTGTTGCAGGTATCTCGGCGGAAGCTGTGAATCCCATTAATTTTGTGCTCTGTTCCCCTCCGAGGAAGTTCTTAAAAGGAAAAGTTATTTAATTACGGCTCCCTGGCCTAGCCTAATCTCTGCCAGCAGATATGGCTAAGGGCTCCCAGTTGAAAACACGGTGTAGCTGCTACATTATCAGGGTCTGCTTGTAGCCAGACGGATCTCTGGGCGGGAAAGAGCACAATTCCATTTTTGCCAGATGTTTTGTAAAAATGAAGTCAGTCTTCTCCTAACACAGCCGAACGGTTGCCTCGCCATTAAAAAAGATGTTAACCTAATTGAAAAATGCTGTTTTTATGTCATGTAGTTTATAGCAGGGCCATGTAGATAACTCAGGTCCCCAGTGTCCTGGCTGGCCAGACCCCTGCAGTGTAAGTGGAGTGGTGCGGTGCAGTATGCTTGTTGTTTATGACGGTCAGTGACCCTCCTGCCCAAAGAGCTGTGGTGGCATTGGAGCAGACCCTCATGGTTTATCGACAGAAGGGGGAATTGTTCCACACTACAACACTCTTCTACACAGGTGCATTCAAAACAGGCGGAATGTATTTATTCGGGAAGTGACACTCATAGATCCGATGAGTAGGTGCATTACTACAATACTAATTCACCGGTGTGCAAATGGGATAGTCCTTAAAAAGCATTTTACTCACTCACAGCATCCACAACATGCAAACGGTGTTCATTTGCTAGCTAAGAACTGTGTATTTAATGCAATAATCCAGCCAGGTTGTGTTTTACCTTCTGCTTTTAACGGCAGGTCTGGAGTTTGCCTACTCAGCAGCCCCCAAGTCCATGCAGAGTGCCATCATGGGTCTCTTTTTCTTCTTCTCTGGCATCGGCTCCTTCGTGGGCTCTGGCCTGCTGGCCATTGTCTCCCTCAACGCCGTTGGCTGGATGTCATCGCACAACGACTTCGGTGAGTGAGAAACCCTGCATCCTGAG
Source organism: Micromesistius poutassou (assembly GCF_964030765.1). NCBI lineage: Eukaryota > Metazoa > Chordata > Actinopteri > Gadiformes > Gadidae > Micromesistius > Micromesistius poutassou. Next base: position 20,309,174 of record NC_140275.1, on the reverse strand, counting down.
CTTCACACACTCAGCACATTTGAGGAGTCGGTTATCCATATCGACGTGCGCGTGTTGAAAGGTAATGTCACAGCATGATCAATCCTAGTCATGCAGATTTACATATGAATCAAGTCACTGATTATGTTCTGGAGATGTTCCTAACAACGAAGGCATCTGCCGTGGTAGAATGTGGCTCCTGGTTTCGCATATCGCAGCGGAGTGATTTGGACTAATTAGTGTAAGAGCCGTCAAAAGCCTTACTCCAAAGGTATCAGATTCAATAAAGGTCTCGGCGCCGGTGTTGAAATACATCCTGGGTCTCTGCCTTCAACCCAGGGGCCCATTCATCTTACCCACTACAATATTTGCCAAGGAGAACATGCTGCCGTGTGTCAGAAGCCGTACCAACACCTGAATACCAGTCTGTCCATCTCCCTGGCACATTGGTTAATAGTTTGGCACTATCGATTGAGAAACATTGGCTGTCCAGAGTGCGCCGTTCCATCTTGAACCATATAGAAGTCCTGCGATGGATTAAAAGCAAACGATTTATCTATTTTCTCAGACTCTGTGGCACGGGTACTCGCGCGGCTCGCTCTGATTTAAAACCCACTTAAGTAGTTTGTAAATTAGTCACAGAGGGGTGAGAACAACACGCTGCACAATTCCCTTGTTTTTTCGAGCGTTGGCAGTAATAAATAGCCGTGCCAGCCTAACGACAAAAGGTTTGTATAAATCTGCTCTGGTGATGGAGGGAGCGGCAGCGGCAGCAGATGTATGGCCCCCCTGGCGAGAAGCGGCTCCCGGGCCAGATGCACTTCCCAGCAAGCTTGCGGTAAATAAGGCAGAACTGTAAATTGTTTACCCACCAAACCCCTAATAGCTCATTAATACGGTGCGGCGACAGGTTAGGAGGTATTTTTGATGAGGTTGGCACTTGGCGATGCTCCGCACGGCTTCCTCGATCCATCCCTCGCCCCCCAATCGGCTGGCCTGAGGCGGCGTTTATTTCTAAAGCGTCGTTTGATTGGTTTTCTGGAGGCGCTTCCTGACAACCCCGGGCTTCCCAAAATAAGGCATTAAATGGCGGCTGGTTTTCAGGAATGGACCGAAACCTACCCATCATCGGACATCTATAAGACAAAGCATGGATGGTAACAGTTATGTTGCATGTTTATCATGTTTTTCTGCTGTTTTGTATTGTGTCGGGTGTGTTGTTCACATTCGGTGTCAGTACTCTAAATATAAATCTACCCCAGGAGGGACAGCAGTAGTAGTCTGCTTATTTCCGTTGCTTGGGGCGAGGTGCTGTGTGATGTTGGAGGCATTTGGGATAAGCTCGCTCGAGTAGCAACTGTGTGCCAGGCAAGGCTTGGAGACATTCAACGTTAATCACAGGCTTGTGGGCCTGATTCAAGAGTCTCTCTTAAGCTAACCCTCAGGAAGCTCACCTGGAGCCGCGGCGGCTGGATTACTCTTGCTGTGACTTACTCCACTGCCATGTCTCCTCGTCCACAGTTTTCAGGAATCCTCATTTGGAAATTCTCAGGTCTAAGTTGGTCACTTTAAATTTGTTTTTATTTTAGTTGTTGAAAATGCAGGAAAACAGCTCCAGCACCCAAAACAGCTTTGCCACTCCCTTTTAAAGCTCAAAAGCCCAATGAATAGAAGGTCAAGCCTCTCCGTCTCTATCATATTCTTTATACAGGAAAGGGTTTTGTTCTCGCAAAATGTCCTCCGTTTCGTTTTGGTTTGGTCCCACCTTTTGAAGGGGGTATATTTGAGCTGGAGAAAAAGCCTGTGCCTCAATCACATGACAGGAAACGGCACCTCTTTCTATTGTTGTGTTGAAGCACCACCAGGTCAGAGATCAGATGTCAAGCACGGGGTGGAGGTGCTCAAAGAGAGTTGGCATTCACACATCTCGCTCTTGAAGTGGGGGATCATATTGGGTAAAATGTCAGTGTTTTAACCAGGGCCTTAAATGTCAGAAAAGGAAAATTCTGCTTTTACTCTCCAGCGTTCCTCATGTGTCTTTCTGTGGACATATACCTTTTTGTGTTAATAACAGAGAAAGGAGGATGTTCTTTAGCTGCTATGCTGTCTTGGACGACTTTGAGGTTCTATTATCGTTGGACATGCATTGCAGTGGTGCAATTGAAAAAGATGAATGAGTGTGAAATTGTCATTGTTCGAGTGTCAAATACCTATTTTTCGATTATCTGTGAACCCCTTCCCCGCGCCACACTCGTGCATTGATTCTGACTTTGTTTGGAGCCTGCAGATACCATCGAATGCATCGTAGAATCATAATCGTGAGGCGCTGCTGCTGAGTTCTCTGATGACCAGCATCACATGATTGTTTTTTTGATATTGACTTGTGTCTTTTCGATTCACGTGCCATGCTCAAATGGAGTCTGGGAAACAGGCTTTTGAGTATAATAACATATAAGCTGTTGCACCTCAAATGGCTTTTTAGAGCGTCTTGCTGATGGTAACCATTTTTTTTATATTTCAAATCCTCGCCTAGACAGTGGTAATCCTCTTGCAAAATTACCAGATCACTAGCTGGTGGCAACCACTAGCTGTGACAGTTATAATTCAGATATAACCGCTAGCAGATGACAGTTCTAATTCAGTTATAACCAGTCGCTGTGCCAGTTACAATTCAGCTACTAGCTGTGATAGTTATAATTTAGTTACGACTGCTTGCAGGTGACAGTACCAATTCAGCTACAACCACTAGCTGTGAGAGTTACCATTCAAGGACAACCATCAACTGTGACGGTTACAATAAGCTACAACCACTAGCTGTGAAAGTTCTAATTCCGGTAAAACCACTAGCAGGTGACAGTTCTAATTCAGGTAAAACCACTAGCTGGTGACAGCTACATAGTTGTTCAACTGGTGGATAAATGGCTATAAAACTTAAAAGAGCCATTAAATACCTGTAAAATATTATAGTCTCATTCATGAATTTCCCATAATGCGAGTGTCCTGTAATGTTTGGCTTTAATAGGCTCAACATAAGTGCCAAGCATCTAAATGGGCCCCTGGGGCCGTGGACTAAAGGAAAGGAGATGATGTCTAATTAACATGGAGGGTACTATCATAGACGCAGTGGGACTCAGTTGTTCTGCAGCACAGAGGGCGGTTTAAAAGAGGCTTCAATGTACTGTCATACAATTCAATAATCCTACCATCCTAAACATTTCAATAAATGTTTATAATCAATAATATAAATATGTAATTGAATATACCGAGAAATCCCCCAAACACCTTATTACTGTATTATTCTCGAGTTGTAGTTGTCTGCGGGCCGTCCTTCTTTGATAACATAAAATTTGCGGCAGGACCCTTGGCCTATTATCTGTTGAAAGTTAATATGTGCTGGCTACTATACTCACTACAAATGCTTTGGCCTGTTTGCCCGCTGCACTCTGCTGTTGAGCCCATTGTGTTTTACCTTGAATTATTCATGCGGTACTTTATTTGTAGATTTATAATATTTCTTTAAAAAATGCCATCCGTTTCTTACGCAGGCAACCTTTGCCCGATTAGGCCGACCAACAGAATAGACGGAAATTATAATAGGAGCGGGACTTTCAATTGCCCTCCCCGTTTCATTAGCAGTGGCAGAAATTCACATCTGAAAGCCAGCTTTCAGGTCCTTTGAATGTGAGATCAAGGGTTGCAGACAGACAGCCCGGCGAGCCCACCGCGGACATGACAGCGCCCCTGCGTTTGATGCTTCCCATCGGCGTCGCCGTCTCTTTATGGTCCCTCGTTTTTTAATTACCAACAACCGGGTGCGCATCACAACGTATGAGGTGTGGAGAGGAACCAGCTGTAATTCCCAGGGATACCAGGGAATTGTGATCTGCTCTGTTGAGCACAAAATAGGGGAGGACGTGATAGAGGCAGGATGTCTTTGTTTCAGATCCTGGTTAATCCTGATTGGTTAATCCTGAGCGTTTGATCCGTACCAGAATACACTGCGTTAAGTCGTGTATGTCGACGCAGAGTCTTGAAAACGATACGCTTATATACGCATCTAGTGCAGCCTGAAGGAGATTCACAGACCCTGGCTGGAGAAAAAAGTAGTTTTGCCATGGCTTTAAGGCGTATTATTGCTACTTGTAGATTATAAGTGACAGTTTAGGGATATTTTTCGGGGGAGGAAGTAAAGGTCAGATGATGATGAAGAATCACTTTGTTTGTGTGCACCCCTCGTGATTCCTGGCCAGCGATCTGCTTGCAGCCACATGTTCTCATGTTCCCAGATGTCCTACTTTAGCACTGGTGACAGAAGCCCCTGACACATGGCCCTTGGGGTGGGATCGGGTCACAATGCTCCAATGTGTTCTTCTCGCTGCGGTAGTGTGTGGTTATAATAAGAATAATAATAATAATAATAAATTGGACTCGTATAGCGCTTTTCTCTCACTCAGTGCTTTTGTCATAGTGCTTTTGTCATAGTTAGAAGATGGGTCGCATTACTTTACTTTTGCAATCATTGTTGCACATTCGTTCTTGTTGAGTACAATTACAGGGAGACAAAGACACATGTCACATGTGTAACTTCACAGAATAACTGAATTGTACTATTGTGCAATTTATTTTTTAATAAATAATGCATGACTGTATTTTTCAACAAGTTTCCGAGGTAAAAGGTGTCTGTCATGTTGACAAATTATTTCGAAAATGCACAGAGATTCCTGGATTCCTGTCGGCATCCATTCGCGAAAAGAAAAAAAAACAGCCGAAATGTATTCAACCCCCCTGCGGTGTTATTCCTCTTGACCCACGGGGACGGACTGCTCTGAAGGCAGCAGTGTAATGAGACTGAAGCCTCTCTCATCCCAGAACTGTCAGCACCTGCTCTCTGTTCCCTACCCCTCGCACCCCCCTGGAGTTGGGGTACCTGGGGAAATGACACAACTACACCGGAATTACCTCCTTAGCCAATTAAGTTGAGCCTGCTGCTTCTTCCCCACCACTTTATTCACCGTGACATTCTCTGTTGAGGAACCTAATAGGGGGCTTTCTCCTCTCTTCTCCTGGCAGCGTGTTGCTCCGGGGGGGGCTTCACGGTCCCTCAGCTGAAGATGATGTAGGATGTAGGCTACACATAGCCCCGGTCCCAGTGTCACTTTAAAGTGGAGGGGCGGCGCAGCGCGGCGCGGCCCTTCACGCTTCCACTGGGGGCTCTGGAACCGGTCTGAGGGTTTTAAGGAAACACAATGCACTGGGTGGTGGACCTGACCTTTTAATAGGTCAATAGTCATTCTCCGGGGTTTTGGAAGCACGGAGCTCTGAGTTGATTCCGGATGATTGTCTCATGAAGTAGGGAACGATGTCATGCCATGGTTAGATTCACATAATTAGGGCAACTGTAACAAAATAATAAAAAAAGTCATAAAAAACTGAAGGGTTGATGTTTGTCATTTGTGATGATGCAGGGAATAAAACATGATGAGCCTATCACGATTGCCTGTGAACTCCCTACCGTGACATAGGGAGTTCCGGATGGTTAGTGAAGGTCATCTCACAGAAAACGTATTGATGTACGAGATACAAGACACCAGAAACCTTATTTCCACACTAGCAGGTTGGTGGTAATTGCTTTCAGTACCGCCTGGTTCAGTGCTGGTTGGACCACAACACACCCAGTACACATGTAACATATAGACACTTAGAACCTTTAACTGGATGATACAGGTGTCTACACAATTGTGAACATGACAAAAACAAAAGTAGTAGTAGAGTATAGGGAACCTTGTGAAAGAGTAATCGGTTTCACACAGTGCATTTTCTTTCAGTGATTGAAAGAGGTTCGAAAGACCTAATTCTTAGAGATTAAAATACCTAAGAGGTGTTAATAATGGTAATGGTATCCATAAACTTTGATTTAGAGCACATTATTTTACAGCTTCCTCAACCCCCACACTCACACATTCTATGCCCTTGAGCAAGACAGGAACCCAACTTGCATCAGCCAAGACACTGGAAAAAGAAACCATTATCCAAATCCAACAGCTCTTCTAAACTGTTGATGAAAATTAGAACAACCCTCATTATGCATCATTAACTGACGAGGAAAATATGATAGACTCCATCAGTTGTCAGATAATTACCATAGCAAATTAAGCCGCGAAGCTAAAGGTTTGATTGGGTGTAGTTTTGTGTGGCTCAGGAAGTGTAAGTAAATTGCCGGGAATAATTACTCTGTTAATTTGTCCTCATACAGGCTACTGCACACACCCACTGTATTATCAGTCATTAGCTAAGCATGCCGCATCCTCCAACCTGGAGAAGTACAGGTTGGGGAACTTTTCTTCTTCCTCTTAAGGCACTTCAGAAGTATTCCTTTCCCCCATAGCGCTCTTCTCTGTGTGCAGCTGTCTTTGTGTTGGATGGCGTCGTCTGCTTTCCCTGCCCTCCCTCTTCCTCCTGCACACGCCTCATCTTTCAATCCCAGGAAATCACAGCTGAAGCCTCGTCCTCACCTCCTTATTGGATGCGGGTCCCATGAGGAAACAAACAGTCCTTTAATACAGATGAAAGACTTATTTGTCAGACTTCAGTCCCGCATCATCACCGCCGCCGTCTCTTATCAGCGCCCAAATGTGCAGGTCAACCATCTTTACATATTCCACATTTCACTGAATCCTTATGCCTGCCAGAGCTTCCTCCCAGCGAGCGACAGCCTCACGCCCAGCCCACTGTAACCGTCCACGGACCCCATGGGAATCACCCATCATCGTCCTTGGTTTACTGCTCAGGGATATGTAAGGGATAATCACCTCAAGGCAGGGCAATAAACAGTTTGCTATGCCCGGCTCGTGGACGGCTTACCACCCGTGACGAAGTCGAGGGCGGTAACCTTCCACGAGCCGGGCATATCAAACTGTTTATTGCCCTGCCTTGAGGTGATTATCCCGTTTATTCTACTTCTTGCTTGCCAACATAATAAAATAATTCAAATACTTATAATTAATAAGCATAATTATGCTTTTTCTTATTTGTATTGCATGCATAACAAATGTATACTCTGTTTGAGTTAATCTCCCTCAAAAAGTAGTCCCCTTTAGAACTACGGTGAATAACGTTAGCTCAGATGTAGCTTAATTTGTTTCTATAGCAACCACACAAGGCTGCATCTGATCACTAGTTTAATAACGTAGTTGCTACATTGTATCTCGCTTGCGAAACTATGTCTCGACTGACCCTCCGATAGATTTCCCTATCTACATTTTAGATAGGGAAATCACACATTTTAGAACCTTTTTTAAACAAGGTTTATTTTTACAATGGACCTCATGTTTGAAATTTCTGTGATAGAAAAAAAATACAAGCGGCGTATTGATCTACTATTTGATGACGCTGTGCTCAGTCAGCAGCAAGTACAACCGACAAGTCAGCGGGCAACCTGCCAGGTTAATGCCCTCCTCCCAGCCAATCAGAATCAAGCATTCTTAAACAAAGTAGAATAAATAACTTTAGTGTGGTGCACTAATCGCCATTATGAGGTACTGGCGTCATTCCCTGGATTGTGTGAGATGTAGTTGTCTAATTAAAAGAAAACGTATTATGTTCCTTCCATAACCCCCTCAAAGCCTACAGCGGAGAGGCTGAACTGTCCCCGATTATTATTCTCATCCCAAAACACGTCTCCCCTGACACCCTCTCTGCTCCTCTCTCTAGGTAACATCAACCACTGCTCACTGCACTACTACTTCTTCCTCCTGGCTGTGATCCAGGGCCTCACCCTGCTCGTCTTCCTCATCGTCTCGGTCAAGTACGACAAGCAGAAGGGCCGGACGGGAAGTTACAGGCGGAGTCTGTCCTCCTGACCGTCCGTCCTCCACGCCCCACTCATGCACCACTGTGCCTTGTCCACAATAAGCCTGAGAAGGACCCCCACCTCCTCCATGATCAACTCCTCCAGGGCTTCCCGCTTCCCTGTTTTTGTACGGTTGCTTTTTTTTCTCTGCAGTGTTTAATTTGCAGTGTTGTTATTTAATTTGTTTTCGACAGGGATGACTTGGCCTTACTTTATACAAGTCTCAGCTTTGCATCGCTGACCGGATGCGGCCTTAAGCCTGGAAGCTTTAAGGGGTCAGCGCTGATCGTAGGGTACAATCCAATTGCAGGTTTGGATTACTGAGGTACTTCTCCACTTAAGTGTGTTTTTATGTTTTATGTCCCCCTTTTATGAATTTGCACTTGAGTTCAGGACTGGCGATCATGCTTAAAAGTGTTATTAATGATTAAGTATCCAGATGGTTTTGTCTCAAGGTGATGGTGCCTTACTTCTTGCTGTACTGTTGTTCCGAAGGCTTTGTGGAAAAGGCAATAACCACTTTTGTACCGTACGATTCACCTGTCTCTGGTTTGACTTTTATTATTTCTGGACAGGCAGTTTGAATTAGTATTATTAGTTTTGTGTTTATACATGTGTTGTAATTTTAGAGAGAGGTTCACAAGAGAGCTTTATGTGAACAATATTTATGTGTGTTTATAACTGTGGATGTGCTTTTTTTTTCCATCAAGATGACTTTTAAGTCATACATGTGTTATAAATGTGATTTAAATTCAAATTGCAGCAAATTACTTAAAATTGCCGACTCATTGTAAAAGGTAAACTGAACAGCAGCATTTACCTTGTTCATTATTGCTTACATTTTAGATTTTAAAACATCCAAATGAAGTGACTTAATTTTAGTATTTTGTCTCTTACAAAGAACGTTTTAATAGCAATTGGTTGATTTTACTGTAAACCCACCAGGAAATAGAGCACAAAATAAATAATTCTTGGATTACATTTGTACCTGAAAGATCACTCCTTATGTCAACATCAGTTACATAGGCTCTTCAATTCATTTACATTCTGTGTGTCTTTGCATTTGGGGTTTTGAAAGAAAATGAAAATTCCACTGAACATTTATTTGACTTTCTTTCTCATATGAGAGAAACAATTGGTGTAGAAGTTATGAACTTTAATGAAACAAGACCACTGGAATGTGTTCTGAAAATGATCCTTGGCATTAAATGTGTGAATTCTAAAATGTTGCCAATGAATGCATTTTTTTAAATGAGCAGACACAGCATTCATATGAACTATAATCATTATCTCTCCTTGACAAGCATGCCATCATTTCATTAAGATTTTGAGATTGGAAAATAGTTATCTCTGAGGATTAGTAAGACGACTGTAGCGCGTCAGCCAGGGCATCAAACATGCATGAATAACATTTGAATAACAGTTTTTCACAAAGTGAGTTGTTGACTGTGTGTGTGTGTGTGTGTGTGTGTGTGTGTGTGTGTGTGTGTGAGTTGGCAGCTCTGATAGTATATATATATATATAAACCCTGGCAGCGTTGATGCGTCATGCTCTACCGGTTGAGGTCAACGAGACCCACCGCATACGCCGTAGATATGGGAATAAAGAGACACCTGGTTGCTGAACGGCGTCCAGGGAGAGAGGCGTTAATTGAATAATTGACTATTACTTTTGTACTCTGGGAACGGCAGATGCTTCAGACTATGTTCTTCGTGTTGCTGCCAGATTAAGACGTATCGTTACATATTAATTAAGATAAGGCTAATGCGCGCATATTAAAACAAAAAAACCCGGCCTGAGGCAGACGCATTCGTCATCATTAAATATTAACGATCAGCGTTTACACACGCCGATATCGCTAATCAAGCTGTTAATCCTTGTATGGCTGTGGCAGCTCCTTCATTATAGAACTCCTCGTGGTCAGGGAGGTTGCGCCTTAACGGAGGGGCGACGTGGACGAGAGGCAATAATGTCTGGCTGCAGCAGGTCATGGACATCAACATCCAACTGCTACCGTCAAAATCATTTTACACCAGCGATGATGTTTAGTAAATGATGTCCCTTTCAGGGTTAGGGTAGTAGTGGTTAGGGTTAGGGATAGGGTAGTAGTAGTTCGGTTTAGGGATAGGGTAGTAGTGGTTAGGGTTAGAGTTACGGTAGTAATGGTTAGGGTTAGGGATTGAAAGAAGAGATTGAAACTTTCTACGCCCCGCGAACCACGCTTCGTCACTGGACGTGAGTGAGTGACGGTAGCAGTTGGATGTGGATGTCCATGTCCTACAGGCTGCAGCCAGACCCTAGTGATGGGTAGTTCGCGAACGAGTCGGCTCAAAGAGCCGGCTCTTTTAAGTGAACGATGGGAGTCGGCTCCTGAACGTGAGCCGTTGTCTTTTTTGTTCTCCAGCGCTACGGGTGCTACATGCATTCATTCTACGCGTGCTATGCGTGTCACGGTGCATGCACAGCAGCCAGCAACCAATCACGAGAACAAGCAGCGAGGGGCGGGGGATTTCGATGTGCGATACACGTTGCCTGTGACTGACAGGAGGAAAAGAGGAGAGCACGGCATGGCACCATTATAAAAGGTATACAGTAAGCGGTAATATGAAGAGCCGTTTGGGAGCCGAAAGAGCCAGCTCTTGTTGGTGAGCCGTTCCAAGAGATCCGGCTCACTAAATAGAGCCGAAATTCCCATCACTACCAGACCCCAGAGACCTCACGAGAGGCGGCCTCCTCTTGGCTCGAGTCTCAGCCCGTTACCAACAGAGCGAGCAACGCATGCCCTTGAGAATAGAGAAATAGTACGAAAATAAGTAAATCGTAACACAATTTCAATGGAAATGACCACCAGCCCTAAAAATGGGATTCACTATTTCCACGAAGCAGAAGTGTGTTATTTATGGCCGGCAGTGTGCCTTGGAAGTGAGAACGTCGGATCATCTGTGAAATAAACAACTATAACATGTCTACGCCGCTCGCGTTTATCTGGATTTATGGCGTGATGTTGTTGTTACGATATGCTGACTCCTCCACATCCCCCGCCCCCCCCCCCCCCCCCGCCCTCCCCTGCCAGGAGATGTTAACCATCCCGCCGTGGCAAGGGGGGGCAAGGGAGGGGTGAGGGAGGGGGGCGAGGAGGTAAACGAGGATCAGTATAATCTCCCATCACCAGGTGTATCTCTACGGCCTCTCTGACCTTTTCAACACTTATCCCCCCCATCACCTCCACCGCCACTGCTGAAACAAATACATTTTTCCCAGCCTTCACATACAGCGCTGGATGACACGAACATGTGTGCGTGCCAGGGCCATCCATCTCCCCCCTCCTCCCGCTCGCTACACACAGCCACACAGCCTCTCCCAGGCCTATATATCTGTATGACATGGTTGGGAGCGTGGCTCATCGCTATTGCTGGGGCTCAACCATCAGTTCATTGCCTCCGGGTGCTGACTTCATCACTAATATTCTATAGTAGTAAATGTTGCCCTGGATGGAAGAGTCATAATATAGTTATGCTAACTGTAGGATTTTTTTTTGTTGATGCATCTTAATGTATCTCATGCGAACAGTTTGAACATTTAATATTTTTGGTTCGGAGATTGATTTAATGACCCTCAATCGTCTTTATTGTCTTCGATCCATCATACTGTAAATGCTTGTTGTGAACCGTGCTCAGAAGATGCTGGATGTGTAGCTCTGGGTGTGTAGCTCTGAGTGTGTAGCTCTGGGTGTGTAGCTCTGGGTGTGTAGCTCTGAGTGTGTAGCTCTGGGTGTGTAGCTCTGGGTGTGTAGCTCTGAGTGTATAGCTCTGGGTGTGTAGCTCTGAGTGTATAGCTCTGAGTGTGTAGCTCTGGGTGTGTAGCTCTGGGTGTGTAGCTCTGAGTGTGTAGCTCTGGGTGTGTAGCTCTGGGTGTGTAGCTCTGGGTGTGTAGCTCTGAGTGTGTACCTCTGGGTGTGTAGCTCTGGGTGTGTAGCTCTGAGTGTGTAGCTCTGGGTGTGTAGCTCTGAGTGTGTAGCTCTGTGCTCTCCCCTGGCGCTCATGTAAAAGCTATACTCGACCACACATTTTCTCTGGGAAATGCTTGGACTCCTACACGCTTCTGTGTGTCTCTATGCGAGGGGACGTCCCACTGCTGGATGCTCTGGGGAGTGGGAGACGGTGTTTACAGAACCTACATTTGGCTGGGGCCTGCCACCGTTTGTGAACACTATTATGGCCGGTTCCCCACGGCTCCATCTGCAGAAATTGGTGTGTCAGACTGACCTTGACAGCCGCTCATTCAATCTTCTGTAATTCTCGGTCTTTACGTGCTTGTTAGAGTGTGTGTGTGTGTGTGTGTGTGTGTGTGTGTGTGTGATTGTTTAGTTAGTTCCCTGCAATGAACAATATTTGCAAGTGAATACAAAGATGACAGCATGAATCAAATTGTGTACAATTATTTTAAAAGAGCAAATACAGGCCTTGAACATCAGTTTGACCGACAGCAACGCGTTCAAATATTGACGTTGTCTGGTCTCACACCGTCAACCGAATAATCATTCTGAATTTGATGTAATTTTTTAATTTTAATACAGAGTGTAGGTGGCCACTTCAAGGACAAAGTCAAACCTCTTTGTCTTCGCTGTCTGTGTGCTTTCCTAACCCTAACTGCATGCACCTCTTATGAAACCTCCAGGGTTAGGGGTAGGTGGTCCTGGAGGTGAGGAGCGACCCCTGAAAGCAGACTCAGCAGAGGAGCAGGCCTTGTGTGTGTGTGGGGGTTCTTGGTCCTGCGCCACCATCACCAGGCATGCTGCTGTGTTAATTATGCCGTTTTAAAACTGTTTAAACTCCTCACAGGCGTGCTGTTGCATGATAACTCTCATCGCTGTCTCCAACACCCCCCACCACCACCACCACACACACACACACACCCTCAACCCTCCATTCCCCGTCTCCTCCGGTCCCCTTGCTGATCAATCCCCAGGGTGACACCCGACGGAGCGGCACCCTCGCCACGGTCACGCGGGGAAGGGGGTGCGGCTGAGCGCCTCGGAGAGTCACACAAGGGGAGGAAAGATGAGCGAGCGAGACAGACGAAGATAAAGGAGAGAGAGCGAGAGAGATGGAGAGAGGCGGCGGCGGCAGCAGCAGTGTTATCTCTCTTTGCCTTTCACTTTCTCTGGTGTGTGTGTGTGGAGAGAGAGAAGCGTGTGTTAATGTTGGCACAGAGCCCTGTGTATGAAGTGTAACATAGGGATTATAAGCAGTATGTGTGTATGTGTTGGGGAGTGTTGAGGCCTGGTGATTTTAGAGGGTGATTTGAGGGATGTCTGATATGCATTTTAATGAAGTTGACACAAGCCAGGGCCAAAATGACCCGTGATGACATCAAGTGTGAAGGTTTTTTATGTTTTTCTCCTGTTAATTAAATGGCGCCGTCTCTATTGATTAGCCAAATCGACAAGGAAAAAGGAAAACAAAGTCAATCTTAACTCTCTTCCCTTGAACTTTGGCCCTTGCTTTGACCCCCTGCTTGAGATTCCACACCAGGCCAAGTTTTTTAATGATGCAACACTGCTGCTCACTTGTGCCATTATGCAGTCAATTTACCACTAATTTAGGGATGCAGACAGTCAGATCTGTAGAAATTTCCCAGGATTGATATATTAAAGGATTGGTTTAATTTTCTATCTATTTTCACACCTCGGGTAATTATCAATGAGATGCAGGCCTGCTTTCAGTGAGTATGTGTAAGCAGGCCTGGTACTCACTGAAAGCAGGCCTGCTTTAAGTGATGAACAGGCCTGCTATCAGTGAGGACCAGGCCTGCTTTCAGTGACGACCAGGCCTGCTTTCAGTGACGACCAGGCCTGCTTTCAGTGACGACCAGACCTGCTTCCAGTGAGGACCAGGCTTATTGATACTCAACTACCATTGGAATCGTCTCTCAACCTGTCTGTTCTTTTGAGTTGTTATTCTCTTTGTAGAAAACATGTCTTTTGGACAAGTTTGGAGTGTCTCTAGAGACACTGTGAAATGTGAGAGTGTAGTTCTCCGATATGACTCAGTAGAGTAACCATTTGAGGAGTAGGAGATTTCATTTTGATTAAATTGGATAAAGCAAACATAGTTGATTTTATCCAATCATAGTTTGAATATGACAAGGTAGAACAAAGTCACTTTGGATGTCATTGTGTCTTTTACTAATACAATACTAGTAAAGGCTCTTCACAGAAATGATCAGTTGCTGCCGGGGCCGTGGAACCACGGTGAATCTATTTTTCCAATACTCACACAAGACTCATGCTTGTTAGATACCAATGATGCTGTGAAAACTGGCCAATGAGAAAAAAGCACTGATGAGGCCAATCCCCTCTGGGGAAAGCAAGGCCAGGCCATCAGTTGGTTTAGTCTCACAGAGCCAGCCTTTCCATGCAGAAAGTCTGGGACACAGCTGATTAACAGTGTCAAGAACCACCTACTTATCAGGGAGACATCTTGATTGACATCGAAGCACGACCAATCACAGGCCCTAGAACAGACCTGTGGTGAAAGAAAGTTTACAACAATTGTGAGGAAAAAAATGCAATGTATGGAGAATATAAAGGACCTACCAGCGGACTGAATAAACCCATGGTTGTAAATATAAGAATAAACCTGATTCACCCCTGTTGAATCTACGCTTTAATTTCAGTGACAATTCTGACAGCCAATAGGAATCATGTTTTGAGTTTCATCAAGACTCTGGATAGCTTAACCTGTTCCATGTATCAGACGTTCAGGTAAGTCCCATGGTGGCATAGTGCTAATGAAGCGAAGAGGCTTAGGAGTCGCTGATAAGCCTCATGGATGGAGGAGAAAGCCATTTGTCACAGAGCTTCATCACAACTAGATTTAATTTGGACCACCAGTAATTACACAGGTAGTAGGTTGACGTGAGTTGCTGAAACGCTACTGTGACTATCGCTGAAGGACCTTTGGCTCTGCACACTCTGTAATTGCATGCAGCCGGTAAAATCCAAATCCAGATTTTTCACCATGATGGATAACAATTTTAACGAGAAAAAAAAGAAGGAAAAAAAAAGTAATCCAATCAGGGGTTTCTACTTTGATTGTACCAAACATTTTTGAGCAAAATGCAATTTTTCAGATGACTGACTTTTGTTCAGAAAAGTTTTATTAAATCCCCCAAAGCTTTTTTTTCTTGGGAAAGTGCAAGTGTTGCCTGAAGGAAGTGCATTTCCCTGAAGATGGACAGGTAAATAGAGGAAAGCCTCTTGGAGTTGCTTTAAAGGCGACAACATTCGTTGGATTACCGCAGAAGGGCTGTTTTTCCCAACAGAAACCTCCCTTGCCGGATTTGATTTCCAACTTCCCAACAATCAAAATATTGCAGAAGACAGAGGTGTAAAGTAAAAGTTACAACCTTCTAGTATTTTATCAGTGAACTACAGACTCTAGACAGAGGTAAGTCCAATGCATTTTTTTTTTACACTATGGTACTTCAAAATACGAGCTGCTGATATGAACTGTAAAGTTCACATGTTGTCCAGCTATTAACATGAACTTTAATTCCCCTCATAAAAATGTGGATGTCACAATATTGTGCCACTGTCAGTGGATAAATGGCAATAAAGTTTGTAGCCCAAACAGGTTATGAACTTATTTTTTCTAATGGCAGTTCATTTGAAACAGTGAGATGGTAAGACAATGAATGAGGAATGATTATTCCTACTGTTCAAGGGAGCAGAAACACTGGATTACTCTAACCTATTTCCTGGACCCTCTCCTACAGTCAGGGGAACCTGTGGTCTCAAAGACTCAAAAGAGATGAAGATACAAAAAAGGTTTACACACTATTAACAGAGTGGAATATCTTTTTTTTTAAATGATATGAAAATACAATATACAGTGCAATAGTACAATGCTTTGTAGGTTGGTCAGTATATACACAACATTTCTTTCGTAGGACATGTTTTGTTTCGTGTTTGGGAGGATGAAGATGGACAGAGGAGTTGTGCCTTTTTTTTTGTCCAACACATGCAGGACTACGACGACTGGCTCATGTCTTTCATGACACCAATGATTGAGGGTGGGACATAGAAAATCAATATCCAAAATGTTGTACAACTTTCCAAAACCATTTAATGTGTACATACATCCCCAATACATCTATCCATCTATCTATATATCTATTTCTTCAGTCTCTAGTCATCTGTATCAAAGTACTTCAAAACTCAATGCAGATTCATCCTGCGGACATTGTGTGTTTCTATTTAAAACCATGAAAAGGGAAGAATGATAAAAAGTAATCTGAGGAATAACAAACAGTGAAGAAAAATAACAAACAAAAAACAGAGCATCCCTTTTACCTGTCACTCACAGACACATATTTTCAGTTTGTGATTAGTCATCCGTGTCTGGATCTTTTTGATACTATTTTTTGTCCTATTGAGTACAATGAAATCTTCTACTCAACACGGCGAGTTTCTACCCGCACCCCATATTCCTTTGAAAGGCATCGGGTGAGTTTGTTACAAGGGCACCACACGCACTATGCCACCTCCTTCAAAGCGCTGTCGTTCAACCGCTCCATGTAATTGCGGAGCTCCTTAGAGTCCCCCAGCTCCATGTCCTGACACACCCACTTAATGTCCTGGCCGTGACCCGCGCTGAGCGTGCTGACTATGGGGTAGCTGCCGTCCGGGGGGATGGTGGTGGTGAACGTGGTGAACTTCACCCTCTTCCGCTTGGTGGTGGGCGAGTCCCCTTTGCTGTCCTTGGCCGGGCAGCCGTGGTCGGCCGCCCGGTGCACCTGGCCCTGCACGTTTTTCTGCGCCGAGCCGCCGCCGTTGAGCAGGTGGCTGCCCTCCTCCAGCCCGCTGCTGCAGTCAATCATGGAGGTGTGCTCCTCCCGCTGCGGAGACAGGCTGACCTGGCTCTCCAGCAGCTCCGCCTCGTTGCCCAGCCACACCCAGTCGTGGGCGTGGTTCATGTTCTCCTGGCCCTCGATGGAGAGCTCCTTGTGGCGGTACTTGAGGGTGTACGAGATGCAGTTGATGAGGAACACAAGGATGGCCAGGCAGAACACCCCCAGCAGGGCGTACATGCCGATCTCCAAGTCGGTGAGGCCTCGGGGGCTCTGCGTCAGCTCGTCTTCCAGGTTGCGCCCCCGCGGCAGGTCCACCTGGACGGGGAAGTCGGAGAAGTCGACGGGACCGTTCTGGCCGCCGCCGCCGCCGCCGTCGTCGGACTGCTTCCCGCCGGCGGGTCGGCGCATGATGGCGCTCTTGGTGGTGGTGGCCCGCTTGATGATCCCGTCCTCGATGTCGGAGACGGAGCTGCCGTAGTAGTGCGTCTCCAGACTCGTCCTGTCCTGGGCCGGGGACAGCCGGGCCCTGGTCTCCAGCACCTCATCCCCGTCGGGGCTGTAGTCGCTGGCCCCGGCGCCCCGGGAGCCGTCGCCCGGCCCGAAGCGCACGCGGATGTTGCAGTTCCCCGCCGCCAGGATGCTGCGGCGCTTGTACTTCTGGCAGAGCTCGCACACGGTCATCTCCACGCGGACCAGCAGACCCTGGCCCTCCGCCTCCGACACGATGATGGGCCACTTCCAGGAGGGGTCCTGCCGCACGCTCACCACCTCCTCGTCCAGAGAGGTGGCGGTCAGGACGAAGTAGTCCTGGTTGTACAGGTCCAGGGGAGCGATGGAGCCGTCGCTGAACTGCAGCCAGGCACTGATCACCGCCTCCTGCGGAGCGAGAGAGAGAGAAAACAAAGACAATAGATTACAACAATTAAAACACTGTAGAAGACGGACGTGACCCCGGGACACCGAGGAGGAGCGATGTTGATACACTGTTGTCCTTTGTGAGAAAGCAATTGACTGCAAAAGCTTCTCTTGAGACTAGAATAATTTGCTATCTGATGAGTCAGTTGGTGAGATAAATGATCTATTAGTCACTGCCTCCCCGGTGTCGGAGCCTAGTGGCTCCTGTCTGACGCTGATGTATGATCCTCTGTTTGCAACCGCCACATTTTCTGTTACACAGTTTTTGTTACACGTGACTTCCGGTGTCGCATGCCGATGTCCGGGCCACGCCTTCCTTGTCCGGCGCCGGTCGTTCTTTGCATCGTCTTAAAGCATATATATATATATAAAAAACAAACAAAAGATAAATCGACGATTGCCGATGAGTTCCGAGCTTGCATTGCGGACAATTGGTTCTGCCTCTTTTGCTCTCCCCGGACTGATTGCTGTGATTGGTTAATACTAGCCCTAACCTTATACGCAGACTGCAAACGAGTGCCGAACAGAAACCAGACGATTCATATCTCAAAAACCGTGCCCTTACCTCCAGATGCTGCGTTTCTATCCAGGTATCTATTTCTAGAGATGACTGCCTGCCTAACAGGAGAGGGACTTCAGTGTTTTCTAGATGAGGTAAGGCACTCCTGTCCTGGCTACAATGTATTAAAGTGCCGTGATGAGGGGAAATGTGCACGCCGTCCTGATGAAAGTAGGCCTAGTGATCACATTACAAGATTGTTCTTGACATTTTACGATACGAGCAGGCCATAGTCCCATACGGTCCTATGTCGATGGAAAATGGTTGTGTTGTATTTTTCTTCACACTATCTTTGTGTTCATTCTCCCTATTACTATTTTCTTGATAGCGAATTTTGTCCTTCGTAATAATATTTGGAACATAATTTGTCCTTTTTATATAAGATATTTGTATCATCATATTTTCTTGTGTAATATACTAACGTTAGCAAACATGTTGTGTAATGAGGCAGGCTGTTTCCAGTACAACAGTCATGTGTTTCAACATGGAACAGAAGGCTATCTCACTGGAGGCTATGCAACCGCTAACTCGCGCTAATGCTCTCTGAGGGGGGAGGGGGGAGGGGGGAGCGTGGTAGGGGAGGGGCAGATTAAAATAAACTGTGGGCGCAGGAAAAAGATCAGACACAATCATTAAAGAGTTATCCTACAAACGGGAATTTGCCACACATATATACACTACATACATGCATACACACACACACCAGCGTCTCAAAACTTTTTTCGCAGCTGCCGTTTTTTCCAAATTCTCCTTTGAATATCTTTCATGAGGAGCGACCCCCTTGGTTTCACAGTGGGGGGGGCAGCACTGTGGTCCCTCAATGCTCTCTAATTACCGAGAGAAGACCAAGACAGTGCTGCCAGCTTATCCCCACACGGGCACTTTGTGTATGGAGATGGCAGATAAGACTAGAGTAGCCACCACCACCACCAACCCCATCCTTTCTCATCCAGGGATGAAGGGATGGGTGACAGGGGAAGTGGGAGGATGAGGGTGCTTGCGAGGGAACGATAGAGGGGGGACCATGAACAAGCCATGGTAGGCAGGGAAGGAGAAGCTACAGAGGATCGACCAAGTTAGAGCCTGTAAACCATTTCTCTTTTTTTTGGGGGGGGGGGAGAGATGGAAACTGGAGTGGAAACTGCTTTTGCACGCCCAGAGATTAAGCTCTCCATTTTTATGAGGCGCCCAAGGAAACACATTATGTCCTGCATTGTAGTGTTCAAGGTTCTGACTTAAGAGGGTTAGAGTTTGCAACAAGCAAATACACACATTAGATGAAGACACTCACAAACACTGCACAGACATGCACAGACATGCACACACACTCACAGACACGCACACACACACACACACACACACACACACACAAACAAGTTTTTGGGGTGAAAAATCATGCAAGTCATTCAACTTCCTCTATTTAGCATGGGAAATAAGCATTTTGTTTTAGTGCCAAAAGAGAAAAGTCGCAGCTGTATACAGGACAGTCAAAGGCTGCTGGACGTCTCCAAATTTTTTACCTCAAGATAATTTGGACTCAGTAGTAAGATAACTCAAATCCGTGTGAGCACAGCATTTTATTTTCTGTAACTTTATATTTGTTTCAAGAACACCTGTATAGCTTGGGATGGAGATCTAAAGGCTTGGTTACATGCAGCGGGTCTCAACTGTAATCCACCTGATCGGTTCAACCACAACAAACGAGACATGGCCCATCGATTGGAAGGGACTAATACAACTCAGTCAAATGATCTGTTGATGATGCTGTCAATTCTTTGATCTTTTGAAAAATATGACTACTATGAGTATCCCTGGGACAAACCAGGAAACTATGCATAACTCCATCCTTGGCACCTGCTGGTTTAAGGTGCAAGCGCATTGCTGTCTACCCCTAGAAATGACATTTCTTATATCATGAAAGGTAGTCTTATAACATGAAAATGGTGGGGAGGGAGTTGACAGCAGAGGATGTTTTAAAATTCCCAAAGTCACAAATGCTACACCAGTCAGAAATCCCTTTGAGGAGACAAACAAAAAACAAGAGAAAAGGTGTGTGAACTTTTGTCTCGGATCGGTTGGACCGCACCACTCCATCTTCTTCTGTAGAGATGTGGTGTGCAGGATTGGTCCTCTGACCTGCTTTGGGCTCTGCAGAAGCTCCTGGCTGGTGGTGGTGGCCAGGATGGCTCTGTTGCTCCCCTGACTGAGCTGCAGGGCCATGGACAGAGCCGTCACCATCTGGACCCCCAGCTCTGTGATGGTCACTTTGTCGTCCACCACTGTGATGGTCTTCTCTGCCAGGATGGAGTCTGACAGGGGAGACAGCACCTGTGGTGTGTGACAGAGATAACAAGAGATATAGAAAGAGAGAGTGAGAGAACCAGAGGAATAGGCAAGAGAGAGAGAGCAAGAGAGAGAGCGATGGTAGAGGGGGGAGGGGGTGAAGGCAATAAATGCAAAGTCGAAGATTTCTGTCTTTGGTCATTGTGAGGATATCAGACAAGTGGGCCCATCCCACCTCAGCCTGGCTGGTAAGATAATGCCCCTGCTTTACATTTTGAGATGTGTTTTGAGACCCTTGAGAATCCATCTACCTGTAATCCCGAAGAACAGCAGCCACAGTCTGACCTAAATACAAGACACACTGTCTTATCTCTGGTGGGATGGCGGCTTGGGAAGTACACTGGATACTTTGCTGTATGTGCAAACCACGCCCGCAGATCGATATTCGCTGTAGTCTTTGCAGTGTGGGGTATCAACGGTGCTGTAATGGGTAAATATATTTATGACCTTAGCTCTTAAAGTGTAATCTCAGCAACACCACTGAGTTTGTCCTCCCATAGAGTTCAGTTGGGGCCACCAGCGGGCAGCCAGGCCCACGGGGGTGAGGCTCAGAGCGGATCAGGCCGGAGCAAAAGGATGCAACACCCCCTTCAAACGTTGTGCCCGGTGAGTTTTGCATCTATACGTTCTATCACATAATCTGCCTCATCCTCTGTTGCACGCATGACGCATCAAACTCTGTTGCACGCGTGACGCATCAAAGTTTGACAATTTTAGCAGCCGAACAAAACACGCCCTTCCCAATAGAAGGGTGGGGTCATTCAAAGTACTAGCAAAAAGAGAAACGTTTCACTGAGCTGCTGAATCAAATATCTGAATGGCAACTCTTTTGAATGCCGGTAAGAAGAGGCAGCCTGGTTGGGCTTGCATAATTCATGATCCCACGCATATTTTTGAAATGCGTGTGAAATAATACTATGCTTATCAAAGTAAAATAATATGCGTAGACATTATTTCATCATTGGCAGAGCTGCCAAGAAGGGGATGTGATGTGAAAGTTGTTTTAGAAATTGTAGAATAGTTGCTTGCTTTGCATTACAGCAATAAGGCTGGGCAGACCCTGACCGATCTCTGTTGTGTTCATATGCAGCGTATTACGGCCCTTTCATGGAAAGACAGCTCATATCGAAGTGTTCTTAAAGTGGTGCAATAGCCTATATTCTTGGCCAAACATCCGTGGGTGGCTGCAAATACCTTGTTAAAGAAGTAGCTTTAGAAGTCCTTTAAACAGATTCCTGATTAATTTAAAAGGTCTTCCAGGGCTGGGGGGGAGGGGGGGGGGGGGTAAAGTTATGTCAGGTCAAAGCTAACACGGCGAAACACGGTTCAAATATTAAGCATTTAAACGTGGTGTGATGATCAAGTATGCTTCATGTGGTTACTGTTCCTACTGCAGTAACACTGGATATCATTCTCCTGAGATTAAATTAACTCCTTCTGATATTAAATAAACTGCTCATGAGATTAAATACATTTTGGTGAAAATTACCTAGATTGTATGGTTCAATGAGTTTCACTAAACACATTTTCTACTGCGCTTCAAGGCTTTTGTGGAATAAAAAGCATCAGAAACAGACAACCTGAATGGTGGCAGAACCAGGCCTTACATTTACATTTACATTTAGCGAATTTAGCAGATGTTTTTATTCAAAGCAACTTACAATAAGTACATTTGTCAGAAGAAGTAGAATCAATATATCGCTGTCAGTACAGTCAGGATGTTCATAGAACCAAGTGCCGAGCACTAACAATTGTAAGGTTACTACCCCTTCCGCGTATTCAACAAAGATAGCTAGGATAAGATGCTTCACGATGCTACGTACTATTGCTAAGCACTAAGTGCAAGGACGTACACCATGCAAGGCGTTCTCCTTGCAGAGCCTCAGCTCACCTGGATGGCGGTCATCCCGACGTCCAGGCCCATCAGGACCCTGCCGTCCAGCAGGCGGGCCACGTGGGGGCGCTCCACCTTCAGGAAGTCGCGGATCAGCTCGGTGATGTCCACCTGCCAGTCGCTGCCCAGCATGAAGCTGGTGGGGCCCCGCGCGTCGGGCCCCTCCGCCACAAACTGGGTGAGCACCCGCACCGTGGCGTGCTGGTACTGCAGCGTGCAGCTTCGCCCTCGCCGGTCTTCATCGTCCTCATCCTCACTGTCCCGGGCAGACCTGCGGTGAAAAGGAAAGACATTCAAAGAATCGTTCAAAGAATCCATAGATATATCTTAAACCGACCCTTTTCTAAAAAACGTAAAAACTTAAACATAATAACGAATCTTAACGCACGTTCTTTCCTTCATTAATACAAAGGGAGTATACAGAAAAGCTGACTTCTGCCGAGTCATCGGACCTCGCCTCCTCTCGAGTCTCACCTTTGTTTCCGCTCAGTTTCCCTCTCCCACGGTATCGGGGAACGGGGAATGAGCGGAAATCACTGCGGAGCCATTGAGCTGGTGGCAGCAGAATCTATTTCGCAAAGTTAGAGAAGGTGTACCACATTTATCGCCCGCGTTGTAAAGTTCAAACCTTTCTCAAACCCACTTAGCGCTCGTACCTACTACGCAACTGCAGTTCGCCCCCGTAGACCCTTATTTACCTTACACAGCGGCAGACGACAGATGTAGCCGAATGTCTTGTGAATAAACAAAGAAGAAGGCATTAAACGTCTGGCCCGGGCTCAGACTCCTCATCAGATACCTCAACGGTTGTTGTTTCTGATCTTCAGTGCCTCCCTTGCGGCTTCACAATAATAGCTTCCTGGATAT
Source organism: Micromesistius poutassou (assembly GCF_964030765.1). Classification (NCBI taxonomy): domain Eukaryota; kingdom Metazoa; phylum Chordata; class Actinopteri; order Gadiformes; family Gadidae; genus Micromesistius; species Micromesistius poutassou. The sequence goes on along the minus strand of NC_140275.1, from coordinate 20,285,911 downwards.
CTCTGCTGCCATTTAATTAAACGGGTAACAAATCAACAACGCCATGAATAGAAAAAGTATTTCCAGCACTGCATTCTGCTAAATTCTGCCCCAAATTAGGTTTGGTACTGCAATATTATTATATGGATGAGGCGTCCCGGGATGGAGAGGGTCTCCTCTGCTATATGTGAATGGCGGAACTGCAGATTTGATCAGCTGGGAATTCTTCAGAGCCTTGGAGTGAGGCGGAACTGTCAGAAGAATCAAGTGTTTTTTTTAAATATATATATGGACCGTCACGACCACCCCGGTATGAATGTTTGTGTGTGTGTGTGTGTGTGTGTGTGTGTGTGTGTTTGTGTGTGTGTGCATATATAGAACATGGGGACAAATGCATGCACTTCCTCTCCCACTCCATCCATGATTTCATTGCAGCACCTGTTCGGATCATATTGTCTGTATATATATATTATCATATATATACTGAACTCAGGAATGGCATTGGATACAGTGCTCTGTTAGCGAAAACTCAACTAAATATATATACACAGGCATAGCAAAGGACTCCATGCATTTCTTAAGGATCGGCAACTAAAAGAAAGTGCTTGAGCCCCACCATATGAGGATGTTACCACAGCAACAAGAGCCAAAGGTTAAAGTTCAACCAATCCAAATGAGCAAGATGAAATCCCCAACAGGGAATATGATTGGCTTTTTTTGTTCTTTTAGACCTGGAGGCGATTCCGTCTGGTCAGGTTGGGAAGGAGGCTTCCTAATGTTTTTGCCTTCTTGCCATTCAGTAGTCAGTAATCAGTTTAATCTGATGATAGCGCTGGGTTTAAATTAATTCTAACAGCCCCCTCACACTCTGGTCTGATGCCAAATTTCAATTTAGTTGCACATGTGTGCATGCTAATTTCCTCATTAGATCCAGCCTTGCTAGGTGCATACAGTAGCTATGCATGTGATGATCGCTTTGATGAGCTACACCCAGAGAAATAGAATTTATTCAACATCCAGCCAGGGAAAGAGGCTCTTTAATTCATAAACGCTTTGTCTTGTTTTTTGTTACACTAATACGTACTTAATGGCTGAGTAGGAGTTACAAATCCTCTTAGCATTCTTTTAAAAATATAAATAACTGTCATAGTCTAGGATGCTATACTGTATAAACTCATCAAATGAAGACCTAGATTCTGGCATAGAACTAATCTGTAGGTGATGAGGGAGCAATCTCAACCTTATCTCAGAGGTTAATATAACGGACAAACCCGGCTGAGATTGCAGTGCAGCCTTCGTCAGAAACCAATTTTTTTTCTTTCTGCTTCATTTGCTCCAATGCCCAGATTTACTTTAAGAAGAGTTGATGCATATTAATGTTCGGGTCTGGCTTTTTCTGTCTCTCCCTCTTTTTGCACTTGGAGCCTGTGCTCCATTTGATTTGACATTTTGCTGCATGCCTACTAAAACGTATCAGCCCCCCCTGTCCACCCCGATTACTCCCTGCATTTTCTGGGACAAAAAATGGACAGGCAGTGCTGCAGTCCTGTACTTACATAAAGATTTCTCTGTAAGCCTGTGTCTCAAAGCATAACATGCTACTGAATGACAGAATGAGCAACCAACTTACTGCACAGCTAACAATCTCTTTAAAGCTATAATACAGTTCTTACTTGATATGGTTGTGTGCATGAGTGACTACCACTCCATTCACACACGTACGTTTGCTGTATGTGAAGGATTTGCTTAGAGCTTACTGAGGCTGTCAGTGGCAATCAAAAGCTCTGCTCTCTCTCTCATGTGCCCTCTCTCCCACTCTCTCTCCCTCTCTCTCTGCCTCTCTCTTTCTCGCATGCTCTCTCTCCCTCTCTCTCCCACTCTCTCTCCCTCTCTCCCTCTCTCTCTCTCTTTCGCGCACACTCTCCCTCTCTCTCTCTCTCTTCCACTCTCTCCCCCTCTCTTTTTCTCTCGTCTTTTCAAATTTAACTGTGTCCATTTGCCAGCGAACGGTCCCCTCAGTGTGCCGAGTGGCGGCCGATTGGCTCAGCTCCCCGCTGAGCTTATGGACGGCGGACCAAAAGCCCGTGCCTGCCACCAAGCGTGCTGCTGCTTGCCTCCGCAAGGTCAAGTCTGCTATTCCCAGATAAACGTAAATGTATGAAGCACAGGGATACTGGGAACAAACAGAATCTTTCCCATAGTACCCGGTCGCGGGGGCCATGCCAGGCCGGACACACAAGCCGCCTCGGCGGCCACAACAAGCCCTCGGCTGTCGGGCCGCTGACGCACAGCGCTCCTCCTCCTCCGGCCTCGGCGCCGAATCAATGCCGCTGTCACTCAAAGGTACGGCCCGGCGTGGATAACGATTTGGGCGCGAGAAAATAAAGAAGAGCCAAACATTGCGCCATGTCAGACATGAGCACCGTCAAGGAGTAATTACCACAGGGGTGTTGACGGCCGGCCCCTTCCATTGACGAATGTCAACAAGTGCAAAGCGGCGGCGGCGCTCGAGTGGCCGTCGGAGGGAAACGTCCCGACCCGCCGACAGCTCTGATAAGACGCCGGGCGTTACTGTATGCGGGAGCCGAGAGGTGATGGCATCACGCCGCAAAGCAGGCGATGCTGCGACAGTCAGCCATTTTGTTACGAGTTGCCGAGCTGTCGGTCGCCTGACGCAAGGAGGGAACAGGTGTCCTGACGGATGTCCTCCGCTCCCCCCGGGGGCCCCCTCCGCCCTCTCCCGCTACAGCTGGGCGGCAATCAAGCGAATCGGCGGAGGATGATGAGGAGGGGGGTGTTTTTAAGTCCTGAGTTTGAGCGCGCGTCGAGTCGTGCCGCCGCCGCCGCCACCGCGTTCTTAGGGGGAGATCTCTGCTCGTTATCGTTTGCGTCAAACCATCGGAGAGGGAAGTAAATATAAATCTTGCAGCGCAGCCCCCATTAAAGAAGAGCCATTTGCATTTGGGAGTTCATTTGAAAGTTAAACGTTTGATATATCATGCTGGTAATTGTTTCTATGTTCAATTCAAGAATGGGAGGGAGAAAAGAAACCGTGGGCCATGGTCTATATATATCCATCTATCCAAACCGGGGAGCGATTTTGCAATGCATATATAAATATATATGTGTTACAGCAAGCCTAGGGGAACAGGCTGCAGCAAGAAAGTATTCTCTCCACAAGAACTTAAAAATGCACAAACATTGAATTAAATAAATAGTATATATATATATATATATATATATATATATATATATATATATACATATATATATATATATATATATATGCTATTTATTTAATTCAATGTTTGTGCGATTCAACGTTTATTTATTCTACTTTGTTTAAGAATGCTTAATTCTGATTGGCTGGGAGGATGGCATTAACCTGGCAGGTTGCCCGCTGACTTGTCAGTTGTACTTGCTGCTGACTGAGCACAGCGTCATCAAATAGTAGACCAATACGCCACTTGTATTTTTTTTCTGTCACAGAAATGTCAAACATGAGGTCCATTGTAAAAATAAACCTTGTTTAAAAAAGTTTCTAAAATGTGTCGGAAATCGATCGGAGGGTCAGTCGATACTTAGTTTCGCAAGCGAGATACAATGTAGCAACTACGTTATTAAACTAGTGATCAGATGCAGCCTTGTGTGGTTAGCTACAGCTGAGCTAACGTTATTCACCGTAGTTCTAAAGGGGACTACTTTTTGAGGGAGATTAACTCAAACAGAGTATACATTTAATAAGCATGCAATACAAATAAGAAAAAGCATAATTATTAAAGTGTTTGAATTGTTTTATTATGTTGGCAAGCAAGAAGTAGAATAAATGGGATAGGGTTACTAAATAACACATAACAAAGATAATCTAAAGGCACGCAGCACTGATGGAGGTGTCAGTGTGTGTCTGGACCTCTGACCATCTTCAAAGCTAACAGCTTGCCCACCATTCAGCCAGGACCACACCCACACACCGACCAATCAAACGCAAACAATTAAAACCAATTAACATAACCAGAGATAGGGACATTAACAACTCAGAAATACGACCAAGGGTCATAACATGACATGACATGTGTGGTCTGTTATCACTCCCGAACTAACCCTGTCATATGTTCTTGTGTGCTTGTTCTTATTCAGTGTCTATGCACTCTAATGTCCAGTAAGTAGAG
>NC_140275.1:20226763-20279263 GCF_964030765.1 Micromesistius poutassou | reverse complement strand
TCTGTCTCTCTCTCTCCCTCTCTCTCTCTCCATCTCTCTCCGCTTCCCGGTCTCTCCCTCTCTCAGGAGTTCTTTCTTGGGCATTTTGTAAATCCCATTGAACCCATCATAGAGCAGACTGCCCCCCTCAACAGGCTGGAATTAGACAATCTGGGGAAATCTCTTTTTTTGTCCAGCCAGATAGAGAGCAATAACAGCCATTCATCACGGCGCAGTCTGTGTTGGCTCAGCCAGGTTAGCTCTCTGTCTACATGGAAGACTGTGTGTGTGTGTGTGGGTGTGGGTGTGCGTGTATGTGCACGTGTTAGTGCTTATTTGGGTTTCTTTTGTTTGTGTTGGTTGCGTTGTGTGTGTGTGTGTGTGTGTGTGTGTGTGTGTGTGTGTGTGTGTGTGTGTGTTAAAAAGAGTTAGCTTTCATGGTGTGCACTAGTGCTAGTGTGATGCAGCTTTGATAACAGTGTGTGTGTGTGTGTGTGTGTGTGTGTGTGTGTGTATGCTAGCGTGTGTGTGCTTGTGTTCATATATGTGTATGTGTGTGTGTGTGTGTGTATGTTAAAAAGAGTTAGCTTTCATGGTGTGCACTAGTGCTAGTGTGATGCAGCTTTGATAACAGTGTGTGTGTGTGTGTGTGTGTGTATGCTAGCGTGTGTGCTTGTGTTCATATATGTGTGTATGTGTGTGTGTGTGTGTGTGTGTGTGTGTGTGTGTGTGTGTGTGTATGCTAGCGTGTGTGCTTGTGTTCATATATGTGTGTGTGTGTGTGTGTGTGTGTGTGTGTGTGTGTGTGTGAGAGAGTGCATAATATCATGTTCTATTAACTCTTCCACATTGGTGTCATAGCTGGATGACCAAAGCGCATAGCTTAATTATTGATTCCAGTTTCTATTTACTATTTGTATTTCATTTTGAAGCACCAAATGGACACCATGACCATGTGTGTCCACAATGGAAGATAAAAATATACTTATTTACTCTCTGGTGGAAGGAAGCGCAAATTATATGTTTGCATAAAATCCTGCCTGCAGAAACATCTCTACTCTGTAGATATTGGGTATATGCATTAATTCTCTCCCAGCTAGGATATTCTATAATAAAAAGAAGCAGAAAAGAATTCGAGTGGAATTCGATTTTCTTTGTCTTGTTTGCTGAGGGGATAGAGAGTTTATTGTCTCAGCATATTTTAACTCATCTAAAATGATATTATTTAATTTATGGTTACTAAATTAAACTTCTGAGCCATACTAGTTTACATGACTAGTTTCCGATTCATTAGCGTTAGGCCATAGTACAGTGTGTGAAAAGTGAACAAAGTATCTATTCTATTCAACAACAAACAACACATAAACAACAAAGCAATATCTATTTTTGTCCATTAAAAAACACAACTTTTGGAACCATGCTGTCAACAGTCCACCATGTTGTCAAGAGACAACCATGATGTCACAGCAGGATCAAAATAATTAAAAACGTCCATCAAATATTTGTGGAGTTGAATAGGGATATTGAAAGACTCTGGACCCCTGGGATGAACTGTAGACTCAGTAAGGCATCACAGCCTGCAGGTACTTTGTTGGAGGTTTTCCAAGGAACAGGAGCTCGAGGCTTTAAGCCGGGAGGACTTACAGGAACGTTCTGGAGAGGGACCAGGCCAGGCAGCAAGCTAAAACAAGGCCCCAGTATCAGGCGCCTTCAAGTGTGTGTGTGTTGCCATAAATTGCAGAATGGTGTGACAGATGTATGTTACTGCTGTTCTAATGCCCTGGTGGTCAGGTGTGTCCCTTTGGGGTGGCCATAGGGCAGAGGTTGTTGTTTCTGGTTACGAGACAGGCAGAGAGTGATGGGAAGTCTGAATAAAAGCACTGGCTAAGGTCAGACAATGTTTACGTTTCTATTACCCTGTTTTCAACACAATTATCCAGGAATAGACGTTTTGTAAAAGGCGGTTGACTCCTTTCCCACCGCCGGTCGACGAGTGTGCTGTTTTTTTCTGAGGTGACACAGTCAACGAAACACCAGAAAACAGGGTTAGTAAACAGTAGGAAGCAGCATGAAGGCCAGTGAGAATCTTACGGTGGCCACTTTAAAAAAATATCTGTTACTTATTCAGTCTCTCTTTTCAACTCGGTGACGATGTATTTGTGGATTCATTTGTTGATCCTGTCTATTTGCGCGGCAATGTCCGGGACTTCAACGCGGGTTATAGCATCACGCCATAATAGAAGGGAAAATGTGCGTCCATATGGGTGTCATGTTCCGATCATTGCAGATCGGAGCTGGAGCCGATTAATACCCTAGTGAACTGTTAGTGGCTGTAAGTCGGTTGTTTTTCCAGTGGGAAAGGTAATTATGTTTCATTAAAGTTTTATGTAGCAACTGGATATGTTGTCAGAGCTTTTAATGGTCGTTGCTTGTACAACGCTACTGACTGTGTTAACATGTTTGCTTAGTTAGCTCTGTGTTGTGGTTCAAGTGGTTCAAACCATTTAGAATACATAGGGGTGGACATCACACCTTTCAGGTGTGTGGAGGACTAATTCTGCCAAATAGTACATGTTGCACCTTTAACAAATACAAATAAACTACACACAACATGATGGAGTGGAACATGATAAAGAAATAGGGCAGCGTTATATTATTCGTTTAAGTAATTCTACAGGGCTTCTAACTCTCTCATGTGCCAGGACTCATGTCCGGGCTCCACAAGGATGGAACGAGCTCCCCACAGACATCAGGACATCTGAAAGCCTACACATGTTCTGCCGCAGACTGAAAACTTATCTGCTCAGACTGCATTGTGGCCCATGGAAAAAAATGGAAATCCAAATATCTCTTGTTTCTAAAAAAGTAGCACTTAAAACAGTATGCTGATTTGATCGATTGTATGATTGCGTGATTCTTCTTTTTGGGTTGGATCTTTGCTGTTGAATGCGCTTATTGTAAGTCACTTTGGACAAAAGTGCCAGCTTAATGAATGTATTGTAATGTAATGTATAAAACACTTTTGAGTTCATTAAAGAATCATTGTACTTTCAAAGGTTTTATTTTTCCGAGATGTGAAATATTATACTTTGTCGTTATTTGCAATTTGTTACACGCATTTGTGTCAGAGTTCTTGCAATCTGCTGCAGTGTGCTATTTTCTTGTGTTTCCCAAATTAATTTCACTTTTTCAATGGACTACTATAATTTATTCACTATGATACCCAAAAGTAATGGGAGCAATGTTCATGCTTAACATCTATGCTAATCAGAGCAATAGTAATGGCCTTCTCGCCAACAGGAAAAGTGTATTCTGGTGGAGGCACCAGGAGGAGGCAGGACAATCTTGGAGCAATAGGCCATTCTCCTACTAAATTACATTTTTTGGTCATTCTGAGACTGAACCCCTGAGTTGTTTAGCGGACAACATTTATGATATTTATGGTTGACGCTGCAGCGTTTTAAGACCTAGTCTCCTATTAAAACATGTTGTAAATACTGCCGCAACCCGCAGTATCTCAGCGTGCCATACTGCCGTTGACAGAGATGTAGATCATCCAGCCCAGAGTGGAATACTACACAGAACGTTATCATAGGACCTGGTAGGTATTGTACATTACAAATGTAAATGTAAATGTGCAGTAGGCTGTGCCTTACCAATAAAGCTTCTGTAGGGGAAATTTGAGAGTTGTAAAGAGACCTCACTTTAGTGTTGCGTCACACACCTTTGATTGACAGGCAAGATGGATTCCCCAAACCAGTAACAAAGGCAAACACAGTCAACCAGGACAGATATGATCACAGAGCATTTCACTCACTTCTAGTTGAACAACGGCTATGGCATTTCCAACATATTAAACTCAAATGATCTCACTCACTGTGAGACTCACTGAATCCTACCTACAGTTCCTCTAAGGTTGTCTTCATTTAGATTATAAAAGTTAGGTGAACTAGTTTCACATTTTGAACATAATGCGCTGGTGCTTCAACGGCATAGTTAACACAACCCACTAATAAAAAAACAAAACTTCACACACACCAGGCGTGGAACATGATAAAAGAGACCCTGCAGAGTTGCTTAAGGTTGCCTTTGAATGCGTCTCAAAAGCCTAACCCCCGATCCGCCCAGCGTGTGTGTTTGGACTGATAAAGATGTCAGACTAGACCACGCTCCTTATCCCTTCCCACCCGGCCGCCCTTTATTGTTGAACCCCTCCGCCCGCCGTGTTCCCTCTCCGGGGACTTATAGGTGCCTCCGGCAGGCCCCCGCCCGCTGGACCTTTCTCTCTCTTATTTGTCCGCCACTATTCCATACACAGGGAGCGAGCCCCAGCAGCAAGCAGCATCCTAAACCGACGACGCTAAATGTGACGATCACCGACGGCTTCCCTTATGCACATCACCGGCACGGGACAAAGATCCTCTCTCTCTGGCGCGCACAGGATCCAGCCTCTTGTTGTCATCTGCTTTGTGGGATTTGGTACAGTGTTTATATTTTCCAGAGGGGATGATGCCTCAGGGTTGAGTGGAGGACAGGGGCGTGTCGCCCTACTGACGGCTATAACTTTACCGTTGGATTTGATTAGCACGCCGGCGGTGGTCCCTGACAGGCTGAGGGGACCTGGCAGCCACCACACCAGCCTCATTCTCATACGATACACCCCCCAAATGATCTGAGCTGAAGGCGTGACGCAGAACATGACAGCTGACATCCGGAGCCCTATAGCCACACATTACTGCCACCTCCCACGGCGCATTGCTGCCGTAACTCAACAATCAATATTAGTGCACGTGTATGGATGGCGCACGGACACACACACACACACACACACACACACACACACACACACACACACAGGCACATACAGACAAACACACACACACACACACACACACACACAAACACTCATGCACAAACACACACACACACACACACACACACACACAGGCACATACAGACAAACACACACACACACACACACACACACACACACACAAACACTCATGCACAAACACACACACACACACACACACACACACACACACACAGACAAACACACACACACACACACACACACACACACACACACACACACACACACACACACACACACACACACACACACACACACACACACACACACACACACACACACACCACAGCCACCCCCCCCAACCCCCAACTGAAACCATGTCAGGAAAAGTTGTTGACGCGCACATTTTAACTTGAATATATGACAGATGAATTCTGTCATGTTTAGTATGCAGGAAGAAATTCTATCCAAACCGACTTACATTGAATATCAACAGGCTTTAGCAAGGCATCTCGCTCAAGGAACCCTGAACTGTTGGGCAGGGAGTCGAAGAACCGGACAAATAAACCGTTCCGCAACCTCTAAAGAGTGAACCTGAGGGTCCCTCTTCTGTATGGACCCCCTTCTGTATGGACCCCCCCTCGGGAGCAGCTAGGTAGGATCATGCAGGATCCTCCCACACATTCAGCAGACGCATTAGGGCAGCAAACGGAGAAATCCTACACAGGACATTATGGGATGCCTCTGAATCGAGGCCAGGAAATTAACAGCAAACCAGACAGATCCATTCCTGTGGCAGATATGAGCGATGGGAGAGGGTGAGGCGATGGCGGACCCTATCTGGCTCCAGCATATAGTTGCTGTGACAGAATCAAATTAGGCAGTCCGGTCTGCACTGCCTCCCCTGCCACAGAGCGCTTGATGCACGGGGTGCCGGCCACGTTTCCCTATTCCCCCGTTTTCCTAAGCGTTGCTCTTTCAACTATAGCTTGTGGCCAACACCCCGCCCTCCCCACACCTTTACCCCGCCACCCCCGGACCCCCTTTCCCCCCAATAATGAGAGTGTGTTCTCGGAGCTCATGAATAAACATCTGGATAATGTCACGCGTTTTGCTGATCCAGGGCCAGCAGCGGTCTTCAAGTCTGTGACCCGCTGAATAGGAGCGGGGAACTAGTGGGTGGATGAAAGAGGAAATTGGTAGAACCAATCTTCCACAGAGACTGCTCCTAGTGTGTGACCGCATGTTACGCACTTCATTAGCGGGGTCAGATGAATACTAGAGATTCCATAGCACAGATTTTCAATTAAAAGCATGTGATGTTTTTTCAAAAAGCACATTTGCAGAAGCAATTTAATGTCAAGAGATTGTACATGTTATATATTTTATTAATAGTAAGCGATAGGTTTTATTTCAGAAGATGGGAGGGGTCACTGCCAGGGTTATGTAGTATCCAACACATTGACTACAGCTCTAATTGTTGTCATAGTGCATTAGTGCTTATGTCCAAAGTTAAGTCAGTTAATTAAAAATTCACAAAATGACATTCATCAAATTAAATGAAAATGGATTAATGTGGTCCATACTGTTCTGCATGTAGCATGTAACATACAGCACACGCTTTCTGGTAAGGGCTGGAGAATGATACGCTTTGTATTCAGAAAGAGGACAGAGCTACACACACACACACACACACACACACACACACACTTGTGCACATATATGTACACACATACACTCATCCACACACACACACACACACACACACACACACACACACACACACACACACACACACACACACACACACACACACGCACACACACACACACACACACACACACACACACACACACACACACACATAGATAATAATTGACCTTGTCATGTCTATTACCCTTTACTATGAGTTTGTTTTTTGTAAAATTAAAAAGCAACATCCTTTCTCCCGATTACATGAGTCATAAACGATATGCTTCAGTGGGATTATTCTCATAATGGTTTCAGATGTAAGAGCATGAGATTTATATAGTTCAGTCCACTCTAATTACAGCACTACAGGGGAATAAAGGCTGCAGTGATCCATTATTCAGGTTTTAATGTCATGCGGTCTGCGTACGGCCGCTCTGAGGTTAGAAACCAAGCTGAAGTCGTCATGTTAACATGGATCATCTGAGGGGATGTCTCGTCACCATGTCATGAGTGGGCCAGGCAAGACAAACAACAGGACCTCATCATTTCACGCACATTTGATTTGATAAATTCCCATTATTTTTGACGATTTTGACATTCAAGTTTTGGATATCAAATTTGCTTTGGAGTATTTTAACGCTGACCCTATCCTAAAGTTGAATAAAAATACAGTTTGGCGGAAAGCTGATATTTAACTTTTTTTTTTTTTTACATTCTATTTCAGATTTCATTATCATCCTTTGGCACATTTTGTCTTTGTTCATTGAATTGACCATATATATTTCTAGACAGCTTCAACGACTGAAAAATACACATTATTATACAGAGCCCGAGGTTGGCAGAGAAGGGCCTTATTGTGCAAAACACTCTGGCCATTTGGGTAAAGCTGGACACCACAGGGAGCCTGCAAATTAAGTATTTTTTCTCCAAACTCAGCCCACAAATGTACAATCAGAAGCAGAGATTGGTCTGGGCTTTCATGCTGCATCTGCAGAGGACTGCGCAAACCTATTGCCAGCTGCTGCATATCAGAGAAAAAATATGTTTTTCATACCTTTGTCCTGTCTACCAAACATAAGAACCAAGAATCCAATCCCTTGCATATTGACTATTCAATGTCAGACAAGGCTTCGTATAATGTTCAGTGTTGTTGGAGAGTATGTATATTGTCTCTCCTTTTCATGGTTTGTCCCTCCTTCTATCACCCTTGTATGAGATGCTCTCGTGGACCAGCGAGATCTGCTGTCTATCACTCTTGTATGAGATGCTCTCGTGGACCAGCGAGATCTGCTGTCTATATCCTATCCTTCTCCTATCTTTCCCATCACACATCAAGATGCAGACATTATTTGTGACGTCAGTATATTTGCCATGTACTTTTACAGCATTTAAAGGTTCCCTATTTAACTACCAGGTGTGAGAGGGATTAGCCATTACAAGCCTTTTCAAAATCTGCACTAACCTGTGACTAATGCCCAGTCCCATTTCTCACCCCTTAAAACTTCCACTTGGTTTGGAGTGCCCTCAACAGTAAATCTTCCACTTCGTTGTAAGCCTGCATCGGACCTCACTACGTTTTGAGGGTTGATTATAAGGGCAAAATAACACTCCCCCTTGCTCCCTACAGTAATGGGACACCCTACCCCTACATGAGAACGCGCAAAATATAGGGTTAGGGCAGAAATCGAGGGTATGGGGAGGTATTGGGACGGGGCCTTATTGACATCACAAGTGGGAGTGTCCACCTAGATGTATAATCAATAGATAACCCTTCCAGTTGGTACAGTCTACTGGGTAGACTGGTAGAATGGTCTACCAAGCATCCATCTGGGTGTACATTCCCTCTTGGGACATCCCCAAGTCACAGGGCAGGGGCGACTTTGAAAAGGTTTTTAATGGCAAATCCCTCTCACCCCTGGTGGTTAAACAGGGGCCCTTTAAGAAGCTATACCAGCCATCAGTCTCATTTGAACACATGAATCAAATACAATGTCAATATAATCTACAGATGACCTTGGACCCGCAACAGTTTTTGGGATTGCATTGTATATCGACCACATAATAGTGTTTGTCCACTTTATCAGAAGAGTCCCTGAATCGCCAACCTTAGATGGTAAAGGATGTAGGGACATCAAAACAGCCATTCAAGACAGTGATAATAGTGTAGCCTCATGAAAGAAAGAGCAGCTCTCCCATAGGCTCTCCCGCAGTCTTATTAGTGAAATTTCTCACCACTAGTGGTTGGAAATATCACAGATAACTCCAATGAAAACCTATCCACTTTATCCTTATAAAATTTGATATATAGCACATCACAATATATAACGATAAGATAAATGTGGCGAAGGAACCAACCCCTCGTTATACTTTCATTGGCTGGACTCGATCCAGTAATAAAATACATTATGGTACACTTCTTCATTTTGTTGCTATTTTTCCTATACTTCTTTCAGCAAAAAATCGGAGTTCATCTTATTTGGAATTGATTAAATGAATACTGCAGGATAAAACATTTTGTCATTTATTCCAGGATTTATTTTTCCAATATGTGTAATATTGTACTCTAATATTGTACTCTTTACTTTCACTGGCTGTCGTGTCAGGAATCCTGTGATATTATCCAATGTGCTATTTCCCTTTTCCCAGAATGTTACCTAGAATGACTTTACTACCCCCTCACAACATCAGGAGGCAAAATTCCTAAAAGACCTAAAAGTCCCAAACCAAAACACTTTCGGACATTTCGGTAAGCAGCTATCGCTGAGGCTAGCAAGTTTATGCTCAAAGAAGAAAGGGATATCCAATGAATCGCAACCCCACTGCTCCAGGACTGTATGTTAAAACATAGATCTGGGCTCCACACGGCCAGAAGAGACCAACTCTCCTGTGTTAACAGTGGATTCCAGGTCGTTTCTTCAAACGACGTGAAGCCTCTGCATCTTTACTCATGGCCACACCGCAAGCTCGCAGAGCCGAAGTGCATTCTGGGTATTCAAGGCTGCTGGCCATGCAAAATGTGTGTGTTACTGGTTCCCCGCCATAGGAACATTGCAAAAATGTAATATGCATGGATTCTCAGACACAACACCTGAGTTGTCACATGAACAAAACTAATATCTGAAACGTAGGGTTGAAGCTACAGTGATTTGAAAACATTCTCTCCAATCACATCCCAGTGTAACTTCTGCAGCAATGTCTCCCTGTGACGTGGCAGTGTCTACAGAAATTGAGTTTAGCGACGGCAAAGTGAAAAACCACATAAAACGGTACAAGGAACCTAGAAAGTGCTTGGCATTTTTTTTTATATGAACATCTTTACTGTACAGACAGAGCTGTATTGTTGTTTGTCTTTCTTCTGAAAAATGTACTTATTGTAGGTTGCTTTGGATAAAAGCGTCTGCCAAATGCCCTAAAGGTAAATGTAAATGTACTCACACACACACACACACACACCATGTGCTAATGATAAGGCGTATGCTCTATGTCAGAGGAGCTGGGTATACAAGGCTGAATTTCAAAGTAGTCGCTAGATTGTTTGGTTGCTACTACAGCAGTGGGAGAAAAAAAAGGCCACATCCAAAAAACAGCCGTGTCCCGGAGCAAGTCTCTGAAAAGGTCAACGCTACTCTGAGGAAACTTTTGCTCAACCAAAAAAAGGTCGCCACGCAACGCGGTAGACCTTTTCCTGTGAGATATCCAGTACGGCCCGCTTTGGGACTGACCTTGACCACGTCCTCGTCAGTGGAGCGGCAGTGGACGTCCTCGGACACGTCGGTGACGGAGCCGTCCGTTCCCACCGTCACCACCTTCACCGGCACCGCCACGGTCCTCCCCGTCAGGACCGCCGTGTTCAAGATCTCCGAGTCCTGAGAGGGGGAGAGGAGAGGGAGGGAGGGTTAGAAAGAGGGGAAGAGCGAGGGAGGGAGGGAGGGTTAGAGGGATAGGGGGAGAGAGATGTAGAGATAGAGGTTGAGAGGGCGCAAGAGAAGCGAGAGATAGGAAGAGGGGGAGAGAGAGATAGGGAGGGAGGGTTAGAGGGATAGGGGGAGAGAGATGTAGAGATAGAGGTTGAGAGGGAGCAAGAGAAGCGAGAGATAGGAAGAGGGGGAGAGAGAGATAGGGAGGGAGAGATAGAAAGAGGGGGAGAGAGATGTAGAGATAGAGGTTGAGAGGGAGCAAGAGAAGCGAGAGATAGGAAGAGGGGGAGAGAGAGATAGGGAGGGAGGGTTAGAGAGATAGGGAGAGAGATGTAGAGATAGAGGTTGAGAGGGAGCAAGAGAAGCGAGAGATAGGAAGAGGGGGAGAGAGAGATAGGGAGGGAGAGATAGAAAGAGGGGGAGAGAGATGTAGAGATAGAGGTTGAGAGGGAGAAAGAGAAGGGAGAGATATAAAGAGAGGGAGATGTACATAAAGAGGTTGAGAGGGAGAGAGAGAGAAGGGAGAGAGATATACAGAGAGGCTTTTTATACTTTTTCTACCTGTTATATGATGCATTTACATTGTACAGGCCTTAAGAGGTAAAGAGTAAAGAGTCTGGGATTGGACTCATTATTTTTGTACTGTACTTGTACTGTTCATTTGTATTTCAATTTTTATATTTTACTGATTGTTTATACTCCACTTTGTTTTTTTCCTTTATGTAGTACTTTCCTGTTATTATTTTTTTTGCTTAATGTTAATCATGCATGCATGTTAAGCTCTTTTGAATTGAACTGAATTGATTTGAGAGCTAGAGCTAAAGAGAGCGAGCAAGAGAAAGAGAGAGAGAGATTGTCTGGTTATTCAACAATTAGCACATAAATACTGAATAAGATGTTCAAATGTGTGAGATTCTGTCTGGTGCGTTCAATGCTTGCCCAGAAAAGAGAACTCTGTATCATGTCTTCCGCTCACTGATGATTCCATATCCACTGAACGATTGAGATCTCAAACGAGCCCAGTGTTGAGCAAACTCACTTCAGCTATTGTGGCGCTATCAGCAACGGTAGGCAATCAATTTACATTTTTAAATTCAAACAATCAGGGATCTTAACCATCTGTGGTTGACAAACAGTTCAACGACAAGTCTGCACTACACACGATATTAAATCTTTAGTACTGCGAAAGAAGACTTATTGAAGAGTCACAACAACAGAAGAGAGTTGCAGAAGTGATGAAAAGTTTGTGTGAGGTTGAAAACAAGCTCACATGGTTTATTGGTATTGAAGCTGTTTCTCTGTGGTGAAGGTTATTGCATTGTATTGAAACATGGTGTACTCTTGTACCTATTTGAATGATTGTATTGTCTGCCTTTTGAGGTCAAATTATAAATGGTAATAAAGTAAAACAAATGCTTTTCCTGTTATTTACAAGTTGTTGAAGATTGCAATCAATGCCTTTTGGCAATAATATATGCATTTTATTGATTCATATGCAGGTGTGGTTGTTTATACAGTTTCATTGTTATTATTTTCTCTTTGTAATATTATTGTCATTTGTGTTTATCAAATTGTTTCCAAAATGTAATAAGTGTGCACATTGGGAATCCAAATATGTAATTTGTCAAAATCAATGACATACAGAGATGTGCTGGATCCACATAACCAAATCCCTGCTGTAAATCTCCTGCGCAAAATAAACCCTGTATAACTATTGTGTAACATAAAATTTACAGATACACTTTTAATGGACTTTTGGACTGATTGCATTACATCAACGCTTTAAGGCATTAGTGAGGATTTGGATCAAATATGACTAGACAACTGGCAACTGCTGGGCCGTGGTTACATCATCACTTCCTGGCTTATAAGAGATATTCCCTTTGATACACAGCCATCCTGAGACTATGGTGGACCCTTACTTGTGGGGACCAATGACTTCTAGAAGGGTCTATATCCACCGGAAAGACATTCCCACATCTCCCACATATATAGGTGATGAAGTGTTGCGTAACAGTCAACTGTTATCCGTTTCTCCAAGTAGGAGGTGCTTGTTTTGATCGTTTTTGAGAACTTGCCGAGTAAATGTTCTGCTGCCAGTCCGAGGCGGCTCCAAGTGACAGAGGGCTCACGCTGTTTGGCAAAAGGGCAAAGCTTTTCCCCTGCCTTGGCCGGAACCACAGCCAGACTTCCTGGTTACAGAGGGCTCCTCTTTTGGCCAACACCTCACCGCAGATGGTGTGCTGCTGCTCCAACCTTTCACACCTATTCCTCACTTGGCTTCCAACTCTACTGAAAAACCTGAGGGAACACCCTGACAAATCTTCTTCCCACACTTTGAGGCCCACAGATCAGCTATGGATGGAATGGGGGTCTTCAAGCAGAGAAGATGCCCCATATTCAGCATTTGAAGATGGCGATTTCATCAGTATCTGACCTGAGAAAACCCGATGGCTGAACGGGCAGTCCACCTTTAACAAAGACATGGGTGAGGGAGAAGTGAGGAGAGATCTGCTGTGAGCAGAGCGTGGATGTATGGAGAGGGGGGACTGTGTGTTGGAGAGTAATTGGCACAGGACCTCATTGATGTGTCAAACCCCACTGGTTAAGCGTTGATGTGTACAGCTTCATTATTCTGAACAGAGTTCTTAACCTTTCATTACGCCAACAGAGAAGATAAGTGGGGCCAATTAGGATGTCCACAAAATAACTTTTCCACTCCAAAGCCACTAGTACCAGAGAAGACCCTTCCTTATCGCTTCCGTCCAGTGCAACCTCTGGTCAATTACACGGGCTGCTCTTGAAGCAGAACCAATCCCGATAGGAGCCAGGAATTGAATCTATAGCACACAGTCCTAGTCCCATTGTTGTGTACTGTGTATGGAACAATGTGTTCTTCATATGACAACAAACACAAAATATAGATAAAATATGTGCTATACATAATCTCTCCATTGAAATTTGTTTATTGTTCCGCTATTGGGGCAATTTCAAAAGGCTCATAGTAATTTAAATATAATTGAATGAGCTAAACCCCTTTTGTTGTTCATAAAGCCATGCCATGAAACGGAGGGTTCCCAGAATTGTACTGATCATTCACAGCGGGAAAGATCAAATTCCACAGCGGTGCTTCTAGACAGAATTGCCACATCTTTTCGTACTGCTTATGTTTACCAGCTCAATCATGCCCTCTCTGAGGTCTTCGGCTTCCTGTCACCTGATACCATATTCGTCAAGGAAATACGCGGGATTTGTATACTGCTCTATTCACTAGGAGTCTGAAGATTTCCACTACTGTTTGTTACCCTGTGAACGAGACACAGAGAAAGGGGGGATTACGATTGGTTGAAAGGAGTCTGGTGGCTTGTAAGCACCAATTACCCAGTCCATTCAGCTTGAGAGTGAAATGATTATTAGTTGAGCCAAGAGATACCAATGAATCACAAAAACACTTAATCTTCAAATGGCTTTTCATTACATTTTTATAGACTTTGACAGGGCTCTATTGCATCCACTGACCTCTCCCCTCCCCCACCGCACACACAGACACACAGAAATACACACATACTCACCGACCAACCCCCCCCCCCCCACACACACACACACACACACACACACACACACAGCAAACATTTAGTACACAAACACACACACATGCACACAAAGTGTCATTGAATTTGATTCAATTTATTTTGAAATCTGAGGCTGCCTTAAATTAATTCTGTGTCCGTCGGGATTCCCACCCCCCCCACCCCCATTTCAGAGGGTCGTCCATAATACATGACAGGGTAAATGGTTGAGACCTGCTAGCATTGAGAGCTAATGCTAGATTACCGCTGTTGCAGATGAGAGAGAGAGAGTGAGAGAGAGAGAGAGAGAGAGAGAGAGAGAGAGAGACAGTGAGAAGAGCGTGGGAAGAGGAGAGAGATAGAGATCAAGAGAGGGAGAGAGAGAGAGAGAGAGAGAGAGAGAGAGACAGTGAGAAGAGAGAGAGAGAGAGAGAGAGAGAGAGAGAGAGAGAGAGAGAGAGAGAGAGAGGAACAGTGAAAAGAGAGAGAGAGAGATAGAGAGAGAATACAATACATACTTTGTATTTAACGTTTTATATTTTGACTTCTTTACAGTTTTTTACAATTCTTTAAACACATTAATTGGAACATCAGACACAATGTGCACAACCTGAAACTCATGCAAAACCAATTCTGCTGACCTCCAAGCACATTTTCTGCTTCAGACTCAGATTCCCATTCCAAACCACACATTTTTCACAACACTACACACAATTCTCTATATCTTATATATATATCACACTTCCTTAATTCTCTCTCTTGGTGTTCACACAGAACACACTGCCAATCACATTTCTAAACTCCAAAGGCTGTTGTGCAATTAGCATTCTGCAATTTGCTATAGAAGGGTCACAGAAGAAAGACATGACAATAGATAAGTACAGACATTGAATAGTATCACTCTATGAGAATGATGATAATGGTGGTGATGATGATGATGATGATGATGAACATCATTATTCTCATTATGGTTATCATCATTATTTAGGATATTATCCATCTTATGGTGGAAATGTACTGGATATAAGTATTGACCCTTATGGGTATGTTTGTATGTATGTATATATGTATATGTAGGTTAGTATATGCATGTATATGCAAACACACTGTGTGTATGACATTTGTTTGTTACAGTTTTTCACAATTGTTTAAACACATTCATTGGAACATCAAACACAATGTGCACAACCTGAAACTCATGTACCAACTGCAAAACCAATTCTGCTGAACTCCAAGCATATTTTCTGCTTTAGACTCCCATTCCAAACCACACATTTTTCACAACACTACACACAATTCTCTATATCTTGCACACTCTTCCTGAATTCCCTCTCTTGGTGTTCACACAGAACACACTGCCAATCACATTTCTAAACTCCAAAGGCTGTTGTGCAATTAGCAATCTGCAATTTGCTATAGAAGGGTCACAGAAGAAAGACGTGACACTAAAGTACAGACATTCAGTAGTATCACTCTATGAGAATGTTGATAATGGTGATGATGATGAACATCATCATGATCATTATTTAGGATATTATCCATCTTATGGTGGAAATGTACTGGATACAAGTATTGACCCTTATGGGTATGTGTACGTTTATGTATGTTTGTATTTTTGTAGGTAAGTGTATGCATGTATATGCAAACACACTGCATGTCCTATGTATCTTATGTATCTTCTGCCCTACTCTTTGGTTACGACTAGGGATGCACCGATTGTGAAATTCTGGGCCGATACAGATACCGATGTTTAAAATAACAATTTGGCCGATAGCCGATGCCGATACCAATGTTTCTTTTTGTTGTGGTTGTTGTTGTTATTTATTCCACCTTTACATGCACGTTCTTGCCTTTGGCCTCAATGAATTGAAAATGACAACTTTTCATCAGATTGCTCCGGACTCTCCCACACGACATTTTCTTTCACTTTTATTTGTAAACAAACCACACGTGCGCGCAGCACCCGCCCGCTTACGTCATCACGCCAGAGGCGTGTCCAGCCAGCGGCTGTTATGGGTGGTATTATTAGTAGCCTACCACCTGTTGCATCTTCTCCGAAACTGCAAGTCAGACCGCAAATAACCAACACAACATTTAGCCAGCGCAAAATTGATCTGTCTCTCTATATGACACAACAGATAAGCATCAGCCACTGCCATCGGTGAATGTCATCTTATTTCCTGATAGGCCGATGGCAGTCAACAATGCGAATATCGGCCGATACCGATGTTCGTCCGATAAATCGGTGCATCCCTAGTTACGACCAATAAAAATGCATTAATTCGATCATTCATTCATTCATTCAGATGTTTTGTTTACAGTATTGCCTATTTTCTGTTATCTCTTTCATTTCATCCTGTTTTCATCCTGTTTGCTGTGATTTATAGTAGACTGCACATTTTGGATACAAATACAGTATTTGTTGTTACTGTAAAGTATTGTGTGTTGTTTTCTATTTGAGTGTACCTAAAAACATTAACATTAGGTAATATTTTACAGGTGACAGTGTAACACTCAACATGCAAAAGCATAATTCTACTGATGAAGCATTCATATAGTGTTTTCCATTCATACTATAGTGTTTTCCATTCTGCACATCAGTGTTCAATGGGTGGTTAGAAATGTCTACTCAGTCATATGATGTATGTGTTTGTCATTTGAAAAGAAAATACCATTTAGTGAAGAGTTAACACTGTTTTGAGTGTGCTTTTGCAAAAGAAGTGTACGATTTTGCATTTTGTGTGTGAGTTTTGAAATTTGTGTTTAGTGTTTTGAGAAAGTGAGGTAGTCTATCAGGAAATGTGTTTAAGCAATTGTGAAAAACTGTATTATTCACCCGCTTTGGCAATGTAAATGTTTGCTTCTCATGCCAATAAAGCTTTTTTGTATTTGAATTGTTTTTGAGAGAGAGAGAGAGAGAGAGAGAGAGAGAGAGAGAGAGAGAGAGAGAGAGAGAGAGAGAGAGAGAGAGAGAGAGAGAGAGAGAGAGCAGGGCAGTAACAAGTCACGATGGGATCCAACATTGATGTACCAGTGGTTCACACCATCAAGCATACACAAAGCAATTAAATACAAAATGGAGTCTGTTGGTTCACCGCAGGACTGTGATTCACTCAACTGAGTTTAAAGAACTGGGATTAAAACACGAGCCTGTGAAACTGGAATAATCACTCTACTTCCTGACGGGGGTTTGGCTAATCGCAGTTTTACAGCGTTCTTTCAGCGGATACGCTCAATATCTTAATGAGGGCTTCGGCAAAACTTAGATCTCAAACTGTTTAGGGTCTGTTGTTTAGCAGAAAGACATTTATCGGTCGTTAAGTCACAAATATCTCATCTTTATTAGCATTCTAGCATTGCATCTCAACTCATCTCTGCAATTCTAATGCTACTAATACTCCCATTGAAACACTTTCAGACCAATTCCACCAGTGAGTACCAATGTTTCCCCAATCACACCGCTGATGGTCTCAGCTGAATGTACGGAGGAGCCTCTTGCTGCGGTAACGTATGGGTGAAGGAGCCTATCTGCCTTATCAAGGATCTCCTCCAGGTTAGCATTCACTGTGCCGCCATGGAGTAATGTGGTCTGCAGCGTAATTTCTGTCTGTGTCTGGGTTGGATCTGAAAATAAGTGAGATTTATGGTGTCAGCCAGAGTGGCACGGCCAGCATGAAAAGCAGCCGGGCCCGTATCCCTCCCTCCCTCTCTCTCTGGCTCTCTATCCCTCTCTCTCTCTGTCTCTCTATCCCCCTCTCTCATTCTCTGTCTTTCTATCCCTCTCTCTCTGTCTCTCTATCCCTCTCTTTCATTCTCTCTTTCTCTTTCAATATCTCTCATTATCTCTCCATCCCTCTCTCTCTCTCTCTCTCTCAACCTTCTATATATATACATTCTCTGTTAAAGGCTTTGGTTACTCTTAAAGAGAATGAATCCTTGACAGATTGTTGGCTGCTTATCTGAGTTCATGACATTTCTTTATGATTTCTCCCTTTCTTGTCATCAGGATCTCTCTTATGGTCCTGTTAAAATGGCATCCTTCATGCTATGCAGTACATCTACATCCATATCTCACACAGCATCCGGTTTGATGGGAACAGCATACATACCCTAATGGCATTTACAGAAGCCATAACAGTTTATGCCCACTCCTCAACACACACGCACGCACGCACGCACACACACACACACACACACACACACACACACACACACACACACACACACACACACACACACACACACACACACACACACACACACACACACACACACACACACACCTGGCCGTCACCCCCATTCCTCTTGAATAATGCAAGGCCCTTAAATCTTAAATCCCGGCCTCTACTGTGTGCTTGGCCTGCTGTTTGAGGAGCTGGGTGGGGAGGGGGGGTGGTCAGGTGGACGTGAACATGGTGCCCACTCAGCCCCAGAGAGAATGAGAGAGAGAGAGAGAGAGAGAGAGAGAGAGAGAGAGACAGAGAGAGAGCGAGAGAGAGATAGAGAGACAGAGAGAGATTGAGTGGGAGATCGAGGGAGAGAGGGAGAAGGAGAAAGAGAGGGCTCGAGGGGGAGGGAGAGAGAGAGAGAATGAGTGAGATATATATATATATTTATCCAACTATCTTATCTACATATCTATCTTTATATATATATATATATATATATATATATATATATATATATAAAGATAAATATATAGATAAGATAGTTGGATAAATAGATAGATAGACATAAAGATCGATCAATAAAAAGATGGATAGCTGGAGAGAGAGCGAGACAGAGAGAGAGCGAGAGAGCGAGAGAGAGAGTGAGATAGAGATAGAGATATATATAGAGATAAACCGATATATATATATATAGATAGATAGATAGACAGATAGAGAGAAAGACAGATAGAGAGAGAGAGAGAGAGAGAGAGAGAGAGAGAGAGAGAGAGAGAGAGAGAGACAGACAGAGAGAGAGCTAGATAGATAGATAGATAGATACAAAAACATGTTGCGGGTGAAACAATGTGCCAGTTGGCCTGTTCCCTCCACCACCACGGGGCAGACCTGGGGACTGAAGAGAGAGAGATAGGTGCTTTCACAGTCTGCACTCGCTCATCGTCGGTCCCGTCGGTCGATGCTCAGTTCCAGTGGGCTTTTAATTAGACCTCCACGTGTGGGAGGAGAGGGGAGGAGAGGGAGTGAAGGGCCTTGGACGCCCGGGCGCGGGGCGATACATCACCGCGTGACAGCGCATTGAAGTGGCGCAATGACTGGGGAATCCGCGGACGTCTTTTAATGAGGGTCCCTCCACCCTAACCAGCGCCCCCCGCCCTCCCCCTCTCGGCTCCTCTCTGCGTTCATTCTTTCATTACCTGCACCGGGAATGATCCACATCTGATCCCCCCGACACACCCCCCCCGAGCCTCTTCTTCTCAAGAACATGGAGCTCTCCTCCTTCTCCTCCCGCTCCCCCTCCCTCCCCTCTCCCCCTCCCCCCCTCCCATCCAGTCCCGTAAATGATGTGCAGGAGGGATGGCTTGGCTGGATCCAGTGTGTGTGGCGAGCAGGCGCTGCTTTCCCTCGGTCATCCCTCACCGCCTCCCACAAAACTCCCCTCTATCCGCCTCTCTACAGCCGGGCCCCAGCGAGGTCTGAAACGGCCGCCGGTCAGAGATCTGATCAGCTCGTTATAGCCAGCCACTGTTGGCTGGGAGGAGAGGCTCTCAGTGGTGGCTTTGAAAGTGTAGCGACTGCAGAAAGGTGTCAGGTAAAATAATGGGGGCGGCGGGGGGGGGGGGGGGGGGGGGGCTCCTGGAGGAGGATAATGAGCAATCACGTAGTCCCTGCAGCCCGACCGAATTGGTTTCTGGGACTGATGGCGTTGGAGGCAGCTCATTTGGCAGGTAGCACGGCGGATAACTTAGTCTCTAATTGAGAGACGGTTAGCGAGAGGGTAGGGCATACTGTTTAGACAAAACACACAGAGCATGAGTCACTGCCTCAGTTCAATCACAGTCTCCGTTACTCCACATGTGTGCAGACACAGAGAACCACACAAACCGGCCGATGCGGGAGAGGGACACCGACGTGATGCCTGACAATGAAGCAAGTTGACGGCCCCTGCATGGCGCAGAAAGCAATACAGTGCAGCCTTTTAGGAAAGAGTAGAGTGCAGCTGTTTTAATGAGTTTGGTGGGTACGACGTGAGCCAAGGGAGAATGAGTTATGATGGATGGTTGCCCTCCGTGACCCCAAAACGAACGAATGTAACGAAGAACCTATCAAGAACTATCTTCTTCTTGCAGAATTGTTTTGTGAGTGATTGTTGCGGCCCGACCGTCTAGCGGACAGTTCACGGATGATATTGATGTTTTGGTCACATTCAATTGCTTTTCGCTGTAAATTATTTATGAGGATTTGATTTATGGGCAAATACACCGGACTGCGCTGACCAAAGTGTCCCGGTGACATGTTGCTGACGGGGCAGATCCTTCTACCGTTATTAATTATATAATAAATTGTTTGTGAATCCCTTATTTATTTTATTGACAAGATAATTTAATCTCAGCTATGAAGAGCGGTTTACGTGTGTGATCTTGTCAAGCTCCAACCGTTCTCAGCAAAGTGCATAAAGAAAAGACAATCTGCATAAAGTACTCAAGGTTAATAAACAATGCATGGCATGGCCTTCGAGGGAGTCAACACAGTTGTTCACAACGCGAACGAGCCAACGCCTAATTAATTGCTAATACCACCAACATAGTTGTTTAGACATGACAGCCGTTGAAGTGAGAAGCCATTCAGATACCAGCAACTGCACCCGGTCCTGGTTCAAGATGTCCCTTGAATAATAAATGGCAGCACTGGCGGACATCGCTGTATCTTCACTATATAGGACAAATCCCCTGCTGCACTCATGAATACCACCCTGGCACAGATCAATGGCGCAGGCATGAAGAGAGAGCGCGTCTCCTTTGAATACCAACAACAGGTCCGTCTTGGCATCAGAGGAGATGCCATTGGAGGACATGCATCAAGGGCAGCAGCCCCTCCTTCTGAAGCCAAGCAGGGGGCCTTCTTTGGCTGCCTGTGGCCTCCCGCCCAAATAGGTGGCAGGAGGGGAACTGGGAGACACTGGGAGACACTGAAGGGAGAGGGAGTGTGAGGTCCAGCCCTGAACTGATGCAGCTCCAGCCCTCACATGACACTCACACAAATCAATCCATCAGGGATTCCTCCCCAGCAGAGGGATGACCCGCTGATTCCACCCATTGATTCTTTTCACCCCGCTCTGATGGAGGATCCATACCCCGCTGGCTTAGCTTAGCTTAGCTGCCCTCAGGACATGGGCCTCTCTTCTGCAGGCGCAAAAGGTCAGCTCCGCAGTACAGTCCATTGCTCCTCAGAATCACACCGGCCTTGATGGGGCCCTGGATTAAAGCCAGAAGGAATGTAGTTTGGCGTGAGTGCAAGGAACGCCGTGGACCATAATGGGGGAGCTATGAGAGATGGACCTGTGCTTCCCCTATCAATTTCAGATTGATCCATCCGTCCTGGAGCCGGCCTCCCATTGCCAGCAAGGCTCAGTGTGACCTACTTCACAAACTATTCCCCACTTTCTATCTCATACCTTTCTGAAAGTATTTCAGATTGCTCGATTGTGTGTGTGAGACGGTTACAGAGCAGGGGAATCCGTAAGGGAGACATATATTATGAAAGATACCCTGTATAAGCTGCAAAGGTAACTAAAGGATCCGCTGAATGGAGTTGCAGGCTCATTTACCTTAGCTCATTGCTGAGCTCATATAAATAAAACCACAGTGGCCGATGATTTCTGAATAAGGTTTGAAATGCCCGATCAATTTGCGGATTATGCAGGTGGAGCCGTGACGTGTATGCATCAATTATCATTACACGTTGGCTGGATGCACGCATGCAGCACACACCGCAGTGGCTTCAATTAGTGCCAGCACTTCATCGCCAGTCTCCTAACTATACGGAACTCTAATGGATTGCTCATTTTACATTCATCCATCAAGCCATTATTGTAAACCTTACGAGTCACGTCTAAAAAAAGACGAAAAAAAAACCTGGAGTAGTCATGAAACCGAGGCCTGTGATTGGATTCTCATGAGAGCCAAGATAGCTAAATAGGCATTGGACACGAAAAGTGGAAAACTGATTGAGTGAGAGCATTGTGTATTCAGCAGGGCTATACCTATCACACTTCACCCTTACGGGCGCCTGTCTGTCTTCAGGGCAGCACCGGGTACATTGGATAGCATGTCAATACCATTCGTGTGACTTTACCTTATCTGTACGTTTTCCCTTTTCATTACTTCAACTTGACTCGGGAGACGTGACAACACAACGCGACCGCAACAACATTTTATATTCCAGGGAGCGACATTGACAGATGACTGTAACACACGGCAGCGGAAATGACCAAAGCAACGCCTCAGGCCGGGGTGTGGTCTAGATTGCTGCCGTGTGATGATGTATTGTTTAATGACACGTGGGGCCTGAGCGAGAATGCAAACACCCTCGTCTTCATCGCTTCTCCTCCTCCGTCTCTCCGGGTCCCGGCGCCCTGCATGGAGGGGGTGGGTGGGGGGGGGGGTACACAGTTTGGTGCCCGGGCAGGAGCAGGGGAGGTAGGGGGGCGGGGGCGGGGGGGGGGGAGCTAGAGGCGAAGGGGAGGGGAGTGGTGGAGGCGGCGCTGCCCAGGCAGGAAGACGGATGAGTCCTGATATGATGTATGTCCTGTCCCGCCCGCTTTCCCCCGTGCGTGGGGGCAGCCTGGGTCGTGATGATGACGGGGGCCGTGCGGACAGCAGAGCATTACTTCACGGTGAGGAGATAATGGAGTAACCCCCCCGCCACGCATCCACAGCCACCTGCTTCACACTCCAATTACAGCCACAGAGCTCCGTCTCCGGGCTGACCCAAAAGCATATGCATATGAGGGCTCTGGCGGGCGGAGGGGTGACAAGACAATACTTGAATAAATTATCCGCATGTTCATCAGCGGTAAAGAGTCTAGCGCAGCGGGACGGAAAAGCGAGCGTGGAAGAGGGAGAGGAAGGCAAGGAGGAAGGCGACGAGGAAGTGCAGATAGGAAGCAGCAGCGGGTAGGGAAGAAGACAGGAGGGAAGGAGGTGGACAAGGTAGGGACGGCGGGGTAGCAGACAAGGTTTGGTAAACACATTAAAGTAGAGAAATTGGGAGGGAGAGAGAGAGGAAAGGGAGAGCAAGGAAACAAGTTTCTTCATTCACTCCATGTACACGCAGGCACACCCACCCACCCACCAACGCACCCACGCACACACACACATACACCCACACACCCATACACAAACACACACACACCCACCCTCCCACCAATGCACCCACGCACACACACACCCACACACAAACACACACACACCCACCCTCCCATCAATGCACCAACGCACACACACACCCACACACACACACAAACACACCCACCCTCCCACCAATGCACACATGCACGCACACACACACACACACACACACACACACACACACACACACACACACATACACACACATACACATACACTTCCAAAATAAATAAAAAAGAGCAAAAGTTCTGCATACTCATTTTTCTGCTTTTAAAATAATTGCAGCATTGGCGGAACGGTTCCATCATGGTTTGAAAGCCGGTGACAAAGTGGTGAGCGATGCCGTGAGCCACAGGTGGTTCGGTTAAAATACAAAAGGAGGACTCCGTCTTCAGAGCTGAAGGCAAAGGAGCCACGTTAAAATGAGGAGCATGGCTCTCAAAGAGACGTCGCTGCTGCTCGCCGGCAAGTGTCAGCCGAGGCGAGGCCCGTCACGTCGGCCTGGCCGATATGCCACATGCAAGAAATTAAACGTGTAAACAAATCATCAGACATTTTCATGATAATCAATTTTCCACCAAGGGCGCTGTCAATTAGAGAACGGAGCACGGAGTCATGTGTGTGAGAGAGAGGGAGGGAGGGAGGGAGAAAGAGAGAGAGAGAGGTGGGGAGGTTGAAGCTCAATCAAGGTAATAAGCCATAACTGTGATCCAAGCCCTTTAACTAAGCTTTCCATTACAAACGCTCATTGGCTTTATTAAATTACAATAATTGTAGCCCCTGTCACTAAAATACAACCCCCCCCCCACACCCCATACACCCACAGCCACCCAGTCAACCTAGCCCTAGCCCGCCCCCCCTCCCTACACAAACCCGTTCTCCAGTTTTTTATTCGATTATTTTTGACCTACGCACAATTACCGCAGCTTCTCCATTATGACAAAAGACAGTGTTAGCGCATTAGGCTAATTAGCTCTAATTGCAGATGAAAGCCTCCTCGGAGCAGCGCCGTGGAGCCGTCGCGTCAACAGACGCCTCCAGCGGGCCGCCGCCATACTTTCACTCTCAACTTGATTAAAAAGATGCAGATTTGTCTATTTGCCTCCCTTTCCCTCTATCCCTTCTTTATCACTCTCTCACAGCATCTCCTCACACAGCCTCGTGGTTTAACCCCTCAGCCATTTTCTCAATGTTTATTTCCCAATTCATTCTCCACTCTCAATCTGACATATTTCTTCTTTTGTTTGATTCTCCCCCTGTTTGCAAAAAAACTTTCAAGCATGAACTTTGGTCCACAGGGGGCAATAAAGTCTATCCTATCTACATTTAGATAACTTCTCCCCCTGCAGGGTCCTGGCTGAGAGAAGGAATCAAACATGGTGGAGCCCATCAGAAGGTCTCTGTGTGTTCATTACGCAGAGCAGCAAAGAGGCTTCAGGTCGTCCCTTGACATCTTTCAGTCAGTCAGGAGCAACATATGGATGAACGTCACCTTCCTCTAGGGGAGGGGAGTGTGGTTGAGTGTGGCTGCTGCGGCTGGGGGTGGTGGAGATGGTCCGGGGTGCACATAACTGGTACGCATTTACGCATGCGTGCCCATAATCAGGGATGCGTAATGTCACTAACGGGAGATATAAAAAAATTTAAAAAACGAAATTTTCGAAAAGTGGCGCCAAGATGTGCCGTGGCTCGAAACAAATGATAAGCACACTGAAGTGTGTGCTCATGTGCTCTGTGGGCACTGTGCACACAGCGCAACGTTCCTTTTGTGAGATATTCAAACGTTCCGTGGTCAAGCTGCTGCAGTTTGATGAAAAAAAAAAGGAGGAGCAAAAAACACTGCTGTGCTTAAGAAGTTGTGTATTGAAAATTAAATCTCCTTTGTGAAACTGGGTACGTTTCATAATGTCAGATTATGTTACGTGTGGGGTGCGTACCAAACACCATCTCCTGGTACTGACCTGAGTAACTCGCTAAAAAATGTATGTGCACCCCTGGTTATAGTGCTGGTGGTAAATGTGGCAGTGTTGGAGTTGTTGATGGTGGAGGTGGTAGTGGTGGAGGTGGTGGTGGTGGTGGTGGTACTGGTGATGGTGGCAGTGGTGGATATGGTATTGTCGGTGGTGCTGATGATGGTAGGGGCGGCGGTGGTATTGGTGGGGGAGGTCTCGGAGGAGGAGATGGAAGTGGTAGAAGTGGAGGTGGTGGTGGTAGTGGTAGATATGATAGTGGTGCTGGTGGTTGTGATGGTGGTAGGGGTAGGGTTGGTGGTCTTGGTGGTGTAGGTGGATCTGGAAGTGATGGTGGTGGAGGTGGCGCTTGATTTGGTAGCGGTGGTGGTGTTGAAAGAGGGAACTTATCTCTGGGCTTTTCATGCCACAGCGATCCTAAGTAATCTAATTCAACCTTCCCCCTCTGAGCTTGTGTGCTCTCACATATTGGTGCATGCAGATTGAAAAAGGTGCATGAAGGTGTGTGTGCGTGTGTGTGTGTTTTGTGTGTGTGTGTGTGTGTGTGTGTGTGTGTGTGTGTGTGTGTGTGTGTGTCAGCACACATAAGCCTCCATGCTTGTTTGTGAGAGAGAAAGATGCTGAGAAGGAGGGCATCAGACAGACTCATGAAGGTAAAAGTTAATGAGTTCTGCAAAGTGTGTGCATGTGTAAGTGTCTGTGGTGAGTAGCCTACCGTGGGGTTGGATAGCAGAGTATGGCCCGCAGTATGCAAGCAACCTATTGGTATACAGGGAACGCTTCACAGTAGCATGCAGCAATACTTTGCCCATTGTAACTGTAAGCTAGTCAGTACACATGCATAAACGGGCTAATAAGAGGTGGGTTGAACAGTAATCTACACAGGGTGCACTAAAGGTGGCAGCAACACGTTACATTCAAATGGTGTATTTTGGCGCATTCATCTTTATCAACCCTGAGACAGCTGCCTTAATGATTTCTCCTTAATTTGATTAAGCACGACTTAAATAACATATCATAACAGAAGGCAATTAAGATAGATCTCAGCCAGCGGGGAAGATACAGAAAGAACCATAAATCCTGATTCCAGATAATAAGCATCAGTGTTTGGAAAGATAACACGATCAAAACAGAGCCAAACAAACCGGGCTGGAACTTCCTGATTAGCACATGGCTGTCGACGCGGGAGTGCCAGGCAACATTTGTTTCACCTTTGCTAAAAAAAAACTAGCTAGTCCATGCCCGTTACTGTATAACTCGGAGAGAACAGAGCCTTTGTCAAACAATCTCATCCCCAATAATCTGTGCCGGTGGAAAGGCGTTGGAGATCCTCTGCATGCATATTGCTGCTAGTGTGCGGCAGGAAGACACACACACACACACACACACACACACACACACGGCAGCGAGCCCCGTGGAAATGGGAGACATCAATGACATGAAAAGAATGCAGAGGAGAAGAAGAAGAAGAGCGGGAACTCTAACAATACCGGCAGCACTAAACACACAGCTTCAATTATCCCCGGGATGGGAGAGTGAGTGAGGACGTGCCGCCTGCCTCCGAATCCACCCACAGACTCCCACAGGCGTCTGTCATCTCCATCGCTGTTGGCAACACTTACACAGAAAAATAACACGGGCACAATAACTCGGATCTGCCGCCTGTGTGCACATCACACAAAGTTGCAAAAAATAGAAACCAAAGGCACGCCGGCTTTTGTTTGGGTAATCAGCCTTGTTGTGGCTGCGTGCCCTTCTTCCTCATCTCCGTCAGCGTGATTGATGCTGTTCATTTTACACCTGCGCCTCGCCTTGATCGGAATCAAGACGCGGGCGCGCGCTCGTCCCCCGACTAACATCGCAGGGAGAGGTGAGAGCGGGGGTTGACTTTCCGCAGAGACCGTGGACTATGTGCTTCGGTTAATCGACACACGAAGAGGGTCCTACGCCCGGGCACGGGAGACGCTCACCGCTGCGGGGCCTGCCCACGGGCCAGCCTCCGCCTCCGGGCGCCTGCCTGGGGCCTGGAAACACACGCCGCTACGCCGGGAACGCAACGCGCAGGGGTTCCTGCGCCAGCTATCACAGGATGTGATAGCATCTGGTGTGCCGCGTTTGTAGCCCAGAACGACAACTCTTCTAAGGAACCAGGAGCCGACTCTCTGGTGCACTGATAATCAGAGAGTGTTATATCCGGTGATTGTAGTCAATGGGTCGCTGTTGCCAGGGTAATTTTGTCTTTTCGCTTTCACATCAGATTTCACCCTGTCTATTAACAAGATTGTGCGCAAAAGTGTATACTTATTATCATATTCAATTTCTCTGAATGGAAAAAAAAAAAAAGATGTAGATCTAACCCTAGACAAGATATACTTAATCTGAAATAACTTATCACAACAAGACAAGGCAATTTGTGAACTCTATTCTACCTTCCTGCCACTTTGGCTTAATTTCTCCTCTTTCTCCTCGCTGTCTACAGCAAATCCTTTCTACATGAATATATAACGCGGTCTTGAAATACACAACCATTTTGAAAGGCACAACCACTCTGAAAAGCACAACCACTCCGGACTCGCTCCGCCACGCCTGGAAACGTTTGTGGACTCTTTGTGCGCTGCGGTGTTTGGTGCTTGATGTCTGGGTTGACAGGTCGGGTCCCGAGAGCAGGGAGCAGGTCCTACTCACCATGGCCAGTGGAACGATGGCGGCCAAATCCTCCAGCGCCAGCCGTACCTCCGTCTCGGCCTCCTGGGTGGTGGAGCGACTGCCCGGGTACTCCACCTGCCAGGCCATCCAGCGGCTGCCCAGTGTCTCCGGGAAGCTCTCCATCTTCAGGTCCACCTGGAGCACCCTCTGCCCCCCCGCCTCCGACCTGCCACACACCACAAGTAAACAGGGAGAGAGGAAGAAGACACTTTCTTTACTGTCAACAGAGGAAGAATGGGGGCTGGTGGACTCGTTCCAATGACCAAACAAGTCTCTTGAGATCTCTTAAGATCCAGTCCCAAGTCTGCCAAACACTCTGGTTTTAAAAATGTCTAAAATAAAAAAATAAATGCTTATATATGACCATCCCCTCATGCGGCAAACTTTTTGTTCCAGAGGATATTAATGATATTTCTACATCCAAAGAGGCAACAAGTGTGTCCCTGGCCAGCCTACTGGTGTAGAGCTACTCTTAGTTGGAGGTCTAGCGAGGACCTCTCGTCCGCTATGTGCTGAGGGACGTTGTGTCCTTTCTTCAGCTTGAAAAGGTCGAACACATAATTTGAGCGTGTAGGTGTAAAGAGATGTAATCTCTTCTAATTCGTTGATGTTGATTAATACCTACTGTTTCTCTTTTTCTGGTATTATTATTGTAATATTTGCTTTATACACTGCCTTTCTTGATATTATGAATATATAATTAAAGACTGAAAGCAAATAAAAAGAAAGACAAATCTATGGTATGCAGCCAACTTCCTTTTTCAGGTCACTAAAAACCCTCCCTAATTTAATTGTATAATTTTCCTACTTAACCACAGAGGATTGGTTCAAAACAGAAGAAATATAACATAAATGTTATAATATCTGTTCTAGGCGAAGGGAAAATGTTCTGCGGTGTTAAGGCTCCTTATCAGCTGTGTCCTGGTTTTCAATGGCGATGCAGTAAATACACCACATAACATACTAGCTAGCTAGCTAGACCAGCATGAATTAAGTCTGACAAATGGACAAAGCTGATAACTAAATGTTTTCCTGGGAACCGTAACTCTTTGAGCTCTGTGT
Source organism: Micromesistius poutassou (assembly GCF_964030765.1). Lineage (NCBI taxonomy): Eukaryota > Metazoa > Chordata > Actinopteri > Gadiformes > Gadidae > Micromesistius > Micromesistius poutassou. The sequence continues at coordinate 20,250,200 of NC_140275.1, read as the reverse complement.
TTAAATATAGCCAGGAGGCTGAAAAGGTCAGCCTTACGAGAACGATTGCCCGAGAGAGAGAGAGAGGGGGGGGGGGGGGGGAACTGTGTAATCTGTTAGCTATGTCTTGGAAAATGGCAGAGCTCATATCCAAAACATTTCCAGCACAACTGCAGTGGTGCCATTTTAATGAAACAGGAGGGTGCAGGGAGATACAGACCAAGAGATGAAGGGAGCGAGGGTAGTGCTTTTCACGCCTTCAAGGGTTTATGCATATAAAATAAAGATTTCTTGGATTATTTGCCTTTTATAGCACATGTGATACCTGACCAAATAAGACAGTATGCAACTGTGCATTATGAATAAGATTCAGAAAAAGAGATTGTATTCACTTGTTTGGTTATTCCCACTCATATCCGCAACCAGATCTTTATTCTTTTCTTCTTCAAATAATAGTCTTTTTTTCAAAGAGAATGGACGATTTCCCACATGGTGCAGCTCTGCAACATGAAATTCAACAAAATGTGCGTATTAATAATTAACAGGACAATGAAATACCTTGTAATATACGGTAACGGTAACAGGGGAGGAATGCCGAGAGAGTGGGTGTAATATCACCGCGAATCAAACGCACCACGCCGATGAAACCGGAGGACGTCTGACCGAAGCAAACCGAGATGACAGATCCGGCCCAGGATGACCGTTAACCACGGCTCCAAGGGCCCCGCTGTCACACAGAGAGACCGCCCAGCCCCCAGTCTGGCAGGCCTCCGCCGCAGCCTTCCACCCCACGACATGACCCATAGTCTCAGGCACAGAGAAGGGGGTTTTCGGCCCAAGAAACATTTTTTTTTCCTCTTGGCCCACATCACATTGGTGCTGTCCAAGGTGTTGAGGCGAGGAGGAAGACAGGAGCGGAGGAGATTCACAGCCAGAGGGTTTTTTTTTTGTTTTTTTAGCACTAAGGTAAATGTATAGTCACTCAAACTTCAGTGCGCTTCTTCTTTGAAATAAACACACAAACAATACGGCAGTGCTTTTTTGTGTGTTTCGGAGGTCTCAGATGGTGGGAGTCTCCATTACTACCCAGAGCTCTTTCAGCCAGCCTCTTCGACAGCAGCTTCAGGTGGACACCTACTTTCTTTGTATGCATTGTGAGGAAACGACTAAATTACATTAAACACTGAGAGGGCAGATTGTACACAGTAAAGAAACTCGTAGCGTATCAGAGGCGGGATACAAGACACTTTATCTATATTGAAATCACACAGCCTTTCAGAAAAAAAAACAGGAATATTCTCAAAGCAGACAATTCAAAGTAATTTGGGAAGTCTATAAACATGTTTGAAAGGAAGGGGAAAAAAAAGCAAAGCGAATCTCTTCAGGATGACAAGCCCTTGTTGTCACCCAGCGCAGCTGCTGCTCCCCTCAGCGTCAGCGAGACGCTGAGACGGAGCGCGACAATGAAGACAATATCCCGAGACACTATTCCTCCCCGCCTCCCGTCGCATCACGTCTCCACGCGTCTCCCTGTCAGCGGAGTGCTTGACTGCTGTCCCTGAGGCCCGGAGACACATGCCAGGGTGTGAAACCCGCCGTGACACGGCGTCACCTCTCTACAGGGGGCCCCTTCCTCTCCCGGACACCAGAAGCCACCAGCATCCACAAACAGCCATGTCCACTGTTTCTGGGCATCTCCACGCCTCTCTCTCTCTCTCTCTAGGTCTTTGTTTTTCTATCTCTCTATCTATGTATCCATGTATCTATGCTTCTCTTTCTTTGTGTTTCTGTGTTTCTGTTTCTCTGCATCTCTGTATATCTGTGTCTCTTTCTCCCTCCTTCTGTCTGTCTGTCTGTCTGTCTGTCTGTCTGTCTGTCTGTCTGTCTGTCTGTCTGTCTGTCTGTCTGTCTGTCTGTCTGTCTGTCTGTCTGTCTGTCTGTCTGTCTCTCTCTCTCTCTCTCTCTCTCTCTCTCTCTCTCTCTCTCTCTCTCTCTCTCTCTCTCTCTCTCTCTCTCTCTCTCTCTCTCTCTCTCTCTCTCTCTCTCTCTCTCTCTCTCTCTCTCTCTCTCTCTCTCTCTCTCTCTCTCTCTCTCTCTCTCTCTCTCTCTCTCTCTCTCTCTCTCAGCTCTAATTCTGTTAAGCTACAAAAGGCCCACAGACGCACCGCCCACCCATATCTGTCAACAGGGTCCCATGTCACCATGGAGACAGGGGGCCAACCCCCTGCCGGGGGGCCTCACAGCATCAGGATGGCTCCTGGGTGTACAGGTGGTTCCCAGGATCCTGAGAGGAGGAGGAGGAGGAGGAATTTCCAAGATGCATTCCATGTTCCATTCCTTCACAGCAACAACACAATCTATATCGGTCACATCCACAGATATACAGTCTTGCATTTCCTTGGAGAATATCTTTATGTTCCATGGTTTTTTTTTTCCATCTAGGTGTCAATTGCTTATATCGTTAGCCTCATAACATAATTGCCTAAGTCATATTTTCGACAAATTGTGATATCTAACCTAGCTCTTCTCTCCTAACGCTGCTGATTCACTGTGTCTCATTGGCTACATCCTAAGACAATCAGAGTGCTTTTTACATTCCATGATCACTATCTGCCTAAGTCATCTAGTTGACTTGGCTATTTTTGATGCTAAATGCAAGATGAACCTTAGATTATGCATTTATGCTATGAGGTTAACGATATCAAGGAAGCTTGTGGGTAACAGCGGACGTTGAAGATGGAACACGTAACATTTCAGCTGGGAGTCGATGCTCCAAGCCTGTTTGGTGGATGTTTCTGTCCAAGCATCCTACATTAGCATGACTGCTGCACGTCTGGCGTGGCTGTCCCGAGTGAGAAGATAAGAAACCATGGAGCAGGAATGAAAACGGTAAACATGCAAAGTAAGAAATCCAAGAATTGAATGTAAGAGGGCCATGGTAATACGCTAGCACTTAAATGCAGCTCAACCAGTAAGTGCTCTATCTGAACAAACCAAACTTATTATTTCAGCGGCTTTATCAATTCCCAGCAAACTTGTCGCAGCCACCTTGTTTCCATCATCTGTAATTTACTATCTGACCTCCGAAGGGAGTAACACTCTCAAGTTAAAATTCAGCTCCACTTCCTATTTCATGCCAGGCTGCGATGATATATCAAAGTGTTCGACAGCACCTACAAAGAAATGAGTGGCACGAGGCAATGGTGCCTTACTCGTGTGTGTGTGTGTGTGTGTGTGTGTGTGTGTGTGTGTGTGTGTGTGAATTTGTGGCGTGCGTGCGTGTTCATGCATGAGTGTGCGTATGTGTGTGTTTGTTTTAAATATTCCCATCATACAGCCATTACAAATGAATTACTTTGATACCCTTTCACAGTTAACAACAAAACATAGGAACATTATCATGGACATTAAATCCCCCAAGCCAGCGAGACGCTACCCCCCACAACCCCCCTCCCCCCCCCCCCCCCTCCCAACAGCCCCCGTCCACCAGAACAAGACGCTAAAGAACCCCAGCACTTAGGCGTGGCGGCCGGGCTCCACGCCGGCAGCGTCTGCCTCCGTAGGAGCAGGTTAAAGCTATTGAATTCAGGTTCCCCGGAGGTTAAAGAAGACAGATTCAAATGTCAAAATGAATAAACAGACAGCGAGAGGGGGAGAAAAAAGGAAAACCTTAACTGGTTGCAATTTATTCCGAGCAGTTGTCCCCGGAGAAAGGCCCATAATTGAAACTGGCTCTATTGTCCTATTATCAGCGCAATGTGTCACCGTGACACTTTCATTTAATCTTCCTCCCCTGACGTAGTGGGCCTGCATGTCCACTTCCTCACCCAATGAGAGAGAGGGGCAGAGGGAGAGAGAGAGAGAGAGAGAGAGAGAGAAGAGTGGAAGTTGAGAGCTGGATGGCTGGATGGCTGGATTGGTGGTAGTCAGGGACGGAATTAGGAAAAAACTAGAGTGAGGGGGCGATAGCGGTGGGATGAAGAGTAGAGTAATGGAAATAGAGTGAGTGAGAGACTGGCATAGAGAGAGAGAGAGAGAGAAAGTGAGAAATAGAGAGGGAGAGGATAGGTTGGATAAAGAGGCATGTGAACATTCTTATTTGTCTTAAGGCCACATCCTTTGAATTGGCATAAACATAGGACCTCGAACGATCCTAACCCATGGGTCAGTGCTAGCTATTCATCCATCAAAATCGCTTTGCGCTATCTACTCAAAATACCTATATTAGCATTATATTACTGTGCTAAGTTATGGGTTTAAAATGTTAAAAGGATTTGGTGATTACACAACACATACTACTACATTTACAATCCAACAATTGCATTAAAATATTACAAATTCAAAAGATGAGGTTACTGCAAAATTTGTAATTATTACATGATTAATAATTCTATAATTCTTCTATAATGCAAATTTTTTTGTTTATGTTTCAAGAGTATTACTTTTAAACATTGACAAGAGCACAATATTTGACTTTAGTGTAATAACAGACCTAATATGCTACTTAGTATTTCATAATTTCCTGGTTAACTATTCCAAAACTAATTATTTCCGCTCTGATTTTGAGATGCTCTCATTACGCAGTGTTTTGCTTTAATGTATTTTCTTCATGACTTTACTCTTCTTATATGCCTTAAGTATTCAACTTTTAACCTCGGTGAGATGTTGTTTAATCCCTATATATAGTTTGGAACAATACAGACAGTCAAAGTAAGGCTTTAGCTGAAGCCAAGGCTGAATCCTAAAGGGAATGTGCGGTGAAACAATGATAAACCTTCCCCGAGGCGTTTCTTATCAACCTATTTTCCGTCCTTATTCAACGCTGCGTCTCCGAGTATTCAGCCGCTCAACCAGGTTTAATTAGGACAGAGCGTGTTAATGTGCCGCTGTTGTGTCTGTGGAGCTGTGAGTAACCTGATAGCCATGGATAATAGTCTTCTATTAATCCTGCTCTAATTATCGTACAGCCAAATAGATAAAAAGATAAAAAGATTTTAAAAAAAAAGATAAAAAGATAATTAATTATATTCACTAAACAGAAATACTATATCAGTTAGGGCCATTAGTGATTAAAATATACATATGCAGTCAATAATATTTGACCTACATTGTACATTCTATAAACTCAATACAAAATATTATCATATATTTACATTTCTTTCTCCTGACCAATTGTATTGCAACAATTAACAGCTATATTTCTTTAAATTGGTATTATCATTTCTCACACATATCAATAACGTAAGACATCCCATAGGACAAGGCTTCCATAGGCCAAGGCTCCCATAGGCCAAGGCCCCCATAGGGCAAGGCTCCAATAGGGTGCTCCCCTGTATCACACCCGCCCCATATTAGCTACAAGGATGTGATTGGACCATGATTGGCCAGGTCCAAATTTTCCAGAACGGGAGGGGATCAGACGCATATTGCCAAAGCAAATAGAACATGAGCATTCAGATGTGTGTGGTACAGTTCTAGACAAATCAATGTCGGCACGAACCCTTGTTTGTTTAACATCTTTTCTGCAGCCTTGACTCAAAGATGTTTTGATCTTCGCTTGTCACTGTACACAACTGTGGTGTGAAGCAGAGAATTTGGCGAATGAAAGTCAGCATGGTAGCCTTCCGTTTATTCTCCCTGTTCCCAGAATCACAAAGATAAATAGCCCACTTCAGGTGTGATGGTGTGCCAAGCACCTCATCTTCATGATCAGTGGAAGTCCAAATCCCTTTTGTGCATTGGATATTCCCCCACTCTGAGCCTTAGGGTGTTTTCTGTGTACTGGAGTAAAACTAAAGAGGAGGTAGATGAGGAAACATGTTTTTTTTCAGCTTGAAGGGAGAAATTGAGCTATAAGGGCTCCAGGAAGCCACTTGCAAGGAATCCTTTCAGAGTCCTTGTAATACACCCTTTTCAAGGGTGTACTTCCTCCCTCAGTGTCGTTTTTCTAAATGCTTACCGTGTGTTTCACTTTTTTTTATAATATGTTTTCGTGTCATAACAGAGAGGCCAAGTAGCCGTTTGCCTTCTCTCTATCTTTAGAAACTACTTCCACGTCAGCCTCGCCGCCAGTTGGGCTTTCTGCATCATTGCTTCCGGTTTCTTCCGCTGGACTCAGAATTATTCCAGATTTCAGACATTTAAGGTTTACACAGAAAATAAACCTTTCTGCGATACTGTTCTTCTAATGCCATGTGTGTCACTCAAAACCTTGAGACGTTGTTACCGCTCATTTAAAATCCACAAGAATCATCAAGATTCATGTCAGATGGAAACGGCAGCGAGGATAATGTTATCTCTTGTTACAAGTTACTATGTGCATATGAATAATGTCATTTGAATAATGTATGCCCATACGTGTAATGTCAAGGAATACATTTGCATTTTAGATATAGGCACGGAAAGATTTAAAATACGCATGGGTAAGAGAAAATAAAAGTCACTGCACACTTACTGAAAAGAGCCCCAATCTAGAACCAATTTCCTGTGATTATCTAATTACCTCCTGGGTCACCCTGCTTTGAATGAACAGACACAGGACACATTTATATTATCTGGAACCCAAACAAACCCAACAATGTAATTCTCCCAGCTACAAGCCAAGAATAAACCTGGGCTCCAGTAGAGGGGAAAGAATAAGATCCAGAAAGTGAACTTCAAATAAAGTGGAGATAAGACAGTGGGAGGTTGAGATCACAATAAGAGACATTAAGACAAGTCAGTGTGGTGGAACACAGGAGATGCTGTCCCCTCACACTGTGAGAGGCTTGGCACCAGGCTCCAGTGGTGCCTGAAAACACTGCACTGAAGCCTCAGTCTGGAGGAGCATCGCAGCGGCGTTGTCAGTCTGCTGAACACAGGACACACACACACACACACACACACACACACACACACACACACACACACACACACACACACACACACACACACACACACACACACACACACACACACACAAGCAAACAACCTGACACATGTACATACACACAGAGGTATAGACACATAGAAAGAAAGATACAACAGATTCCCCACGCATTTAGTGAGTTTGTGTGCAGTGCACAGACAATCATACAGACAAACACACACCATCACACGCACCCAAACACACACTGACACATACAACGCATGGGTGGAAGAAGATCATTCGTCATTGCATCTGACGTGCAAGCCATCCTTGTGTCTCCAATGAACGGCGGTCAATAAGCAAAGATGCTCCCAGATACATACAGACATTTGACGTCTTCATTTACTAGTACGCCGACCAAACCTAACAAAGAACACATTCCGGCCCATTTTAATAATTTTTTACACACGCCAGAATTTCACTATGTTCAAGGCTTCAGTGTACCTCAGTGACCCATGCCTGGTCCTACATTATTTATGCTCATCGTCTTTATCTTAAATTTACATTGGTCTTACTGTGCTGGTTATTGCTAAATAATGAATGCTGAAATACACTTATGCTCATAATTATTACCTCAAAATCCTTATCTTGAATCTATTAAAAGTGAGAGCAAAAGTTAACATCAACTCAACTACATCGTCAACGTCAACCACTTTAAGAAATATCTGCTCCAGACAAAAAAACATATATTTGCTTTTACTTTTGACATTGACAAGACATTCATTAATATCAACTCATGAAATTGTTCTTAATTGATTTGACACATCTACCCATTCATTCATTTATTCATTAATTTTCAATTGATGTGATCCACACACCCTCAATCCAAGGAGCGACAACTCCCCAAATCCACGTACGCCTGGAAGTGTGTACATACTGCTGAACAACGCCATGCCAGGCGGGGGACAGGGGATTGGCTATTAACTACGCCACACCTGGAATACCATCCAGGTGTGACATCGCCAGCGGTTGTAAGGCAACATCTGCCGCCTTGCCATGTTCCTGACAACGACAGGCATAGAATCTCCTGGCAGCCGGAGTCTCAGTGGCATCCAAAGGTGTCTCCGGAGAAGGGCTACATAGTATCAAGCTGTAAAACCGTTGGCCGTTAATTAAGTTTGTTCCCAGTCAGTCTCTCGTCTAAAAAGCCCTGCTCGTCGTTAGCTACACAGAAGTTCACGGGTAAACCCGCCGACTGTACAGAATGAACCTTCATCCACAGCCTATTAGCACTGACTGAGAGACAGGCAGGGAAGCAGAAAGGTACCAGGCAGTGTGAAGACGCCTCTTAATCAACTACAGCTGGCCCAATTAGGCAGGTGAGGTGGCAGACACCGGACACGGCCAACGTAAGCCGTAAGTCAATCAGGCAAGGTGAGGAGGCAGGTGAGAACGGTTAATGCAGCTGGTGTTAGATTCAGTCAGGTAAGCTAAAGTCCGGGGGATGCGGTGGACGGGGAAAGGGTCGAGTCATGACAGTATGATCACCTCGAATGACGCCTGCACCGGTGCCTTGGAAAACCTAAAACCGTGTCATTATTTCTTAACTATCCCACAGTCCTGTGTGTTCACGCCCAGCGAGAAAAGACACTTGAAAGAGCGCGTTCTGTTTTTTCATGTCACCTTTTGATCATTTTAACTGCTGGTAAAAACTATCAACTGACAGCACCTTGTCATTGCACTGGAACGCTGTGGTGACGTATGGCTGCCTTAGAAGCCACCCCAGCACCACTTACTGCAAGAAATGTGCCCGAGAATGGCATGACTCGCATGATGGCATGATGCACTTTTTACGTTTTGTTTTAGTCCACAACAGTTTCCTCTAATATACACGTTTAGAAAGAAGGTTTTAATCAGTGTCTTATACAGTGCATGTGAACTGGGCTGGCCACGCACTCGGTGACCTGCTCTCTACCGGAGCTTCAGCCTTGGGTTCTGATGACGAGACGTTCCTGGTGGGCTGTCGGTACAACTTGAAGAATGCTTAACAGAGCCAGTTACTCAATTTAAAACCTATTTTATTAAGCCTCTAAATAACAATACATGGCAAAGGTAGTGGACTATGCTGATAAAGCTGCTCCAAAACGTTGCCAAAATACATGTCAACATTATTTAGAATGTGGTTGAAATATGGCGTCAAAATGACTGCAAAGCAACTTTTGATGACAATCTTTTTGTTGTTGTTTATGATTGGCTTCGTAAGGAGAGCTACCTGATCCTCCGGTGGGATGCCAGCGAGGCCCATTGAGGCCCCTTTGCACAGCTAGGGTCTGGGGGGATTTAATCCGTTCTGTCTGTGTGTCCGTCCCTCAGACAACATCACACCAGGTTAAACCATGCTCGCTTGAATGTCGTGAACAATCCACAGCAGAGCTCTCCCGCTTCAAGCTCAATGTGTTGACCACCTTTCTCCAAAACCCTCAAAACCACCGTCAGCTTAGCAGGCAGATCGTAACGTAGACACACAGACAAGAGGCATGGGGTAGCACGGCACATGTAAGGCAGATTGCCACGTCGCTGGAGAAGAGCCGGAACACAACAGAGGGACGGGCAGGACAGGAACCGGCTCCATAACAACTTTGAACGTGAGCATGAGTGCAGGCTGGCCAGTGTTAAGAGTGATTAATATGCTAAAGAGCTGGAACGGATTCCTGCTGCAGAGGCTTGTTAGAAACACAGAGTAGGAAATGGACTGCATCAAGGCTGGAGTGGAGCAGACTGGCAGAGCCCCAGTTGGAAGGATTAACACGTTTGTGTGTATGGGCCGAGCAAGAGAGAATATGTGGGTCTGTGTCGGTGAAATCGTCTGGTACCACCAACGCTAAGAGCAAGCAAAGGTCAATCAGCAAAATCACAACTCTCTTCTCTGTTTTGGGACCACAGTGGTGGAACGATCTGCCTGCTGATGTCAGGATCGTAGAGTCGCTCACCAGCTTCCACAAAAGACCCAAAACTCACCTGTTCAGAGTTCACCTAGACTCTGCATAGCCATTCAGTCCCCCCTCCCACTATTGTCTGTTGTACGTCCTGGCACTTTGAATGAACGCACTTCATGTATGCACTTAATGTATGCACTTAATGTACATTGTATTTATTTGTAGTACTTCATTGTGTAGCATCTGCAGTAGCTAGCTATCACTGCTGTATACAGGGAATGGGTTAGCCTAGCGAATGTTAGTTCTTGCACTTGGTTCTATGAACAGCTTTACTGTACCGACAGCGATATATTGTTTCACTTCTTATGACAAATGTACTTATTGTAAGTCGCTTTGGATAAAAGCATCTACTAAATGCCCTAAATGTAAATGTGAAATGGTGTTGGTGGAGTAGGTGGTGGGGGTTGTGGTGGCGGTGGTGGTGTTGGTGGGTTGGGGATGGATCTAATTTTCTATAGCTGAATGGGGGCCATTAGAAGTGAACTATCCAGGGCCACTTTCAACAGCCGCCCACACTGGAGCTGAGGAGCCCTGGTTTGGGGCCCACATTGAGAGAGGGGACCCTGACAGTAGGAGGGAGAAACCCCAACGTACCTGCCAGCCTTGGAGGGGCCTACCACAAATCATCTGCATGGACCACAGTCCGTTTGACGTTGGATTGCTGGATAATACAGACCACAGGCAGCATTACCACCTCATATCCCACTAGCTAATAGAAAAAACATTAACATTGTCTTTAGAGGCAACTGCCAACCCAATAAACACAACAGTGTTACTCTGAAATGGAATGAGCAGAGGAAAAGGGAAATGGAGTAGGGGTGTATGTGCATCTGTTTGTGTGTGTGTGTGTGTGATGTGTTTGTGTGCGTGTGGGGGTGGGTGGGTGTGTGTGTGTAGGTGGTGTGGGATGTATCGGGGAATGATCCAAGTTAACAACTACCAGTTGTCAACTACCAAAGAGTAAGAGATAAGAATAGGGAGAGGGGCCACAGCTCCAGAGAAAGGAAAAGCCAATAAAGAGAGAAGGAGAGCGATAGAGAGAGAGAGAGTGTAAATAAGAGGAGAGAGAGAGAGAGCAGAGATAGAGGAGAGAGATGAGTAAAGAAGAGGAGAGAGAGAGCAGAGAGAGAGAGATAAAATAAGAGGTGAGAGCAACAGGAGGAAAGGAAGGGGATACGTCCATACTATGTCCAATAAATAGGAAGAGCAAATAATGGAGATAAACACCAGCGAGGTGCTGTGTCTTCCTCCGGCTGGCGGGGAAAGCGCCAGATACCTTATTGACCGGCCTCAGGAGATGCCAGTGTGAAGCCACCTCCTTGTTAATATAGAGAGAAGGCACTAGCGGTAGCCCATTGTGTGTGGTTAATGGGCTTTGTGCGTCAGTGAACGCCACGGTGCACCACTGCACACTCAACGACTTGACAAAAACACGCACAACAACGCCACAATGCTGTGTTGAGTCACGGAGGGGTCCAGTGAAAGAAGACGTCCGCACCACCAACGCACACGGATCTAACAGGTGGAAAGAGACGTGCTGGTTTACAGCCCTAAGTCACGTGCTAGGTTCATTGTGTCCTTATTTGTGTCCTAAGTCACCTGACCAAAGTATGTTCAACAGTTAAGCCTCCTTATGTTGTCAATCATAACACAATGAACACATATTTGAAAATGTATAAGAAGTCTTCCCTGGGTCCAGGGGCGGACCGTACTGTTAGGCAAACCAGGCACTTGCCTGGAGCCCCAAGCCCGATAGAAGGCCCCATCGAGGCCTTTGGGGGCCCCCAAAATACCGTCCTTATATTTTTATATAAAAATCCTGTCCGATCGCAAATCCCCCCCCCGGTCAACAATCCCGTCCGATTGGAACGCAACCCCCCCCCCCCCCCCCCGTCAACAATTCCGGTCAGCTTTGCCTGGAGCCCCCAAAGGGCTAAGTACGCCACTGCCTGGGTCACACACGAGGAGAACACTGACGACGTGGGTGAGGAGAATCCACCCCACGGAGCAAGCCTATGGATGCAGCCATAGTAGTTTTTTGTTATAGTTAGTAAGTGATACTTTTTGTTTAATTTAAAGTGCCGTATTGGCTTTTGCACTTCATCCAGACTCTTGGGCTGTTTTTGGGACGGGGCAGTGCACTCTTGCCAAGCCGGGTTGCCACACTAGATATAAAACCAAGAAATAAAGCTATACAATCATTGATTGTTTTAAATATTTTCTCTTGTATCCATCAAAGTGAAATAGTACACTTACATTTACATTTAGGGCATTTAGCAGACACTTTTATCCAAAGCAGCTTACAATAACTACATTTGTCATAAGAAGTGAAACAATATATCGCCGTCGGTACAGTAAAGATGTTCATAGAACCAAGTGCAAGTACTAATAATCGCCAGGCTAACCCCATATGTATGTAATGTATCTAGTGCAGCATATGTATCCAATGGAGAGTGTAAACATTAAGTACCATAGATTATAGATTTAAAGTGGAAAGTGAAATATCACAAAATATGGCAGGAATAGTCTGCCTACTACATAACAAAAAGGAGTCTACATAACAAAAAGGAATAAAATAGAACATCATAGAAATGCACAGAAAGAAACACTAGCAGCAGTACTTAATAATGTAAACAAAAACAAAAAAAGAGATGGATTTAAGGTAATGTACATTGAATGTACAAGAAGTGTTCATGTGATCAATATGATCAACAGGGTTAGTCTTACTGGTTGAGAAGCCTGATGGCCTACGGGTAAAAAATGTTTGTGAGTCTGGTAGTACATGCCTGTATGCTTCGGTAACGTCTCCCAGACGGCAGCGGTGTGAACAGTCTATGGCCTGGGTGGCTGTGGTCTTTTATGATTTTCCGTGATTTTTTAAGGCAACGTGTATGATAGATACCTTTCACAGAGGGGAGCTGGCAGCCGATGATGCGCTCCGCTGTCTTCACCACCCTCTGGAGGGCTTTGCGATCAGCAGCCAGAGAGGATGCTCTCAATGGTGCACCTGTAGAAGTTGGTGAGAGTTTTGGCAGACATGCCAAACTTCTTGAGTCTCCTCAGAAAGTATAGGCGCTTTTGGGCAGTTTTTACCGCCGAGTCTGCTTGTCTAGACCAGGTAAGATCGTCTTTGATGAACACACCGAGGAACTTGAGGCATGAGACTCTCTCTACTTCCGCTCCATCGATGTGAATGGGGGCGTGACTCCTCCCCTGCCGCTTCCTGAAGTCCACGATCATCTCCTTAGTATTGCAGACGTTGAGAGAGAGGTTGTTGTCCTGGCACCATGATGCCAAGTCCCCGACCTCTCTGTAGCCGGTCTCATCATTGTTGGAGATGAGACCCAGGATGGCGTCTGCAAACTTGAGGATGGCATTGGAGCTGCGTGTGGCCTCACAGTCATACGTGAACAGGGCATACAGGAGGGGACTGAGTACGCAGCCCTGAGGGGCTCCGTTGCTTAGAGTCAGTGCAGAGGAGGTGAGGTTGCCCATTCTCACCACCTGGGGTCTGCCCGTCAGGAAGTCCAGGATCCAGTTGCAAAGGGAGGTGTTAAGGCCCAGGATCCTGAGCTTGGGAACGAGCTTAGTGGGCACAATAGTGTTGAATGTTGAGCTGTAATCTATGAACAGCGTCCTCACGTATGTGTTACCCTTTTCCAGATGGGAGAGGGTGTAGATCCGTAGATCTGTTGGGGCGGTATGCAAATTAGCCGTTCGAAGCACTTCATAATGATAGGGGTCAGTGCTACGGGGCGGTAGTCATTCAAGCAGGTGATGGAAGGTTTCTTTGGTACAGGGACAATAGTGGTCTGTTTGAAGCAGGTGGGGACTACAGACCGTTTGAGGGAGAGGTTGAATATGGAGGTGAAAACCTCTGCTAGCTGGTCGGCGCACCCTCTGAGGACACGGCCTGGAATGCCATCTGGCCCTTCCGAGGGTTTACTTTTTTAAAAGCTCTCCTCACGTCATCCGTAGTTAGGAACAAAGTGCAGTCGTCCTGGTCCTCAGCAGAGGACCCCTTACAGAGGGGATGGTGTTGCTCACCTCAAACCGTGCGTAGAAGCTATTGAGCTCATCTGGGAGAGCGGCGGCAGGCTGGGTATCTCTGCTATTCCTCCCTTTGTAGTTAGTAATGGCTCGCAGTCCACACCACATGCGTCCGGGGTGTGGTAGTTGGACTAATTTGTCTCTGTAGGCTCTCTTGGCATCTCTGATGGCTTTCCCCAGGTCATATCTGGACTTCCTCAGATTCTCCAGGTCCCCAGAGCTAAAGGCAGAGGACTGTGCTCTGAGCTTATCCCTTACATCACCATTAACCCAGGGCTTTTGGTTAGGGAAAGTCTTGACATTGACACCCGGGACGACATCATCGATGCACTTGGAGATGTAGGCTGAGACAGAGTGTGTATTTGTCAATGTCTCCATCAGCTGCATCACAGAACATCTGCCAGTCTGTAGTTTCAAAATAGTCAGAGTGCCAGTCCCAGTCAGAGTGTCGTCGGCATAGCAGTGATATGAAAAACCGTGTGATGTAATTACAGAACCTAGAGATCTGGTATAGAGGGAGAACAGAAGGGGCCCCAGTACAGAGCCTTGAGGGACACCAGTGTCAAGTGTGCAAGGTTTGGACAAGGAGCCATTCCATGTTACCTGATAGGTGCGATTCGACAGGTAAGATGTGAACTAGGATAGGGCAGATTCAGCAATGCTAAGTTAGGTGAGAGTGGCAAGGAGGATCTGGTGGTTCACCGTGTCAAATGCTGCGGACAGGTCGAGGAGAATGAGAACCGATGAGAGGGACGAGGCTCTGGCAGCACGGAGGGACTCAGTCACCGCGAGGAGAGCCGTCTCAGTGGAGTGTGCCTTCTTGAAGCCAAGTATGTGAGGGTCAAGTATGAATCCTATTATAAACTGTAAATGATTTGTACCTCCCAGCTGCTTCAATACTGTATAATGCCCTGCTCCAAAAGGACTTAAGGGAATTCAACAACGCATATTTTTTGCATCTCAATGTCAATGATTCAAGTGAACAAAATAAATTCTCAGAAATAGAAGAAAGAATAGAAGAAAATAGAAGAAATTCTATTCACCTTATTCCATTCCCATGTGCAAAAAAATGATTTTCTAATTAGAAAGAATGCATAGTGCCTGAATGAAAACAATTAATATGCACCAGCCTCCTTTTAAGTAAATGTATTATTTACACAGACAGACAGACAGACAGACATGCACACATGCACACACAACTGTAAATACTGTACATAAACACAAAGATATGCATACATAAGTGCAATCGTATACATAACACACATTAGCATTCATATACACACACACACACACACACAGGCACACGCACACAGTATTTAACCCACATTCTCAGCACCGTAGACTACAGAGCCTTGAAGAGCTATGTAGCAGTTGCTGGCAACAAGGGCTGATTCTGGGGGAGAAGAATCCAGGGCAGGCCTTTAGCTGCTGTCTCTACGCTAAACTCATTAAAACCATTCATCTTCCTTCAACTGTTCCCCAGCGGCCCACGTCCGAGCGTCCAAACTATCGGACCCGCGGTGATGGAGCACAATTCCAACGGCTCATTTTTCAACCGGCTGTCACTCGATATTCTCTCCCCGTCCCGTAACAAAGAAAATAAAAAGAACAGAATAACAACGGAAAATCCGGACTCTTCAAGCGCCGGCTGCCTTTATGTATTCAGGATTCATCTCATGCCAACGGGGCGATATGTTTTGACAAACCGTTTCTCTCAACTCCTATTGGTCAAGACTGAGGTAAAAGAAGAAGAAGAAGAAACGTGCAGAGGGGAAGACATCAAGTGTGAGCTGACAGCCGAGGCTGTTCAGGAACACAGGCTGGGCCGCAGGATGGAGAACAAACCAAATGTTTGCTCACTTCTTTTCACCTCACTCAATGCTTCTGGCGTAGAACAACAAGAACAAGTGAACTCAAACCTGCGGTTGAAGTTAATCAGGGGGGGGGGGGGGGGGGAGGGGCCGCTAAAAAATGTTGTCTAATCAGAAGTAAGCGCTTCTTCGCCTCCTGCCCCACATCATTAAGGCCCATCAGGAGTACTGAGTCCAGGCCCTAATGGATCCTTAATGATGCCTCCCATACCATCACCGCCGACCTCTGCTGCACAGGCAGGACTCGCTGTTCTCGTTTTTAAGCAATTTAACCCCCCCTCCTTCCACTACACACACACACACACACACACACACACACACACACACACACACACACACACACACACACACACACACCCTCTCACCAATACCAAAAAAGTGACCCCCACAACAATACATTGGAAATTGTTTCCTCCCAGTCGCTTACAATCAATTTCCTGTTCTCCCACCAGGAGAGCAGCGGAACACAGCCCCGGTGTACACACCAGGGGGCAGCAGACGCCGAGGACTGGGGGGGTGGCGGGGTGCGGAGGGGGCAGCTCTGTATCCCCCACACCACACACCCCACCTGATTTGAGTGAGGCTCTCTGCCTTCCATTAACCACGGCGAGTGACCTGCACCTGCAGCGAGTCAGATAAACAATTGTGTTTCTTATCAAGTCACAAAAGTTGCCTTGACTACGGTCACATTACACTAATAGCTGAGTTGAAAGTACCGGTTGAACAGTTCAACGTCATTGCCCAAATATGGACCTTTTCACCAATGTATATCTGACTCTCTAGGCCCATTGATCATGTCAGCGTAATTAAATGTCTTTCTTTTACTGTCATCACCAATCCAATGAAAGCTGCAGAAATAGTGCTTATTCTCCATAACCATAGTCTGTGATTTTTGTTACAAAGAACGAGTCGAATAGCTAGTCCTGATGCTTCGGTCAGCAGAATCAGTCCTTACAAATGATCTGCCCATCAAACCTTTTCCCCTAAGTGAAAAAACACACCCACCCACACACACACACACACAGACACACACACACACACACACAAGCTTACACACACGCACGAGCACACACACACACAGACACACACACACACACACACACACACACACACAGGCATAACAGCCCAGAATCCACCAATATATGAGTAGCAGAAGCGTTTCTCATTGATCAGCAGGAAGACAGTCTGAGCAGCACTCTTGGCAGCAGGGAAATTATGAAGCATTTTGCAACAAAAAAACTGCACTCCCGGCACTCTGGGGCCCTCGGCAAAAAATGAGACATTGATCCATAATTGGAAGCAGTCAGTCATAAGATCTGAAGACTAATTAAGAGGAGAGAAGTTTAATGGCAAGAATTTGCATGTGTGCCACCAGACTGCATGCTGCTCCCTGACTATAGCTTAATAGAGACAGCAGGAAGGCAGTGAGGAGCTTGATGGGGGGGGGGGGGGGGCTGGGGGACAGGGAAGTGTTTGCAGGCTGACAGGAAAATAAGAAAAAGGCTTCCAGAACAAACACGGACGTGGGCAGCAGCCCTCACAGCGGCGTGGATGCAGGTGAGTGACGGGAAGGCATGAATAAAAGAACAGGCAGATTTACATCAAGGTTTGACTGCCATTATGTCATCAATAGGGAAATTATGGGATGCTTGGACAGACAAATAACTCTCTAGCTCACGAGCGAGCACGACCTTCGCTAACAATCGGCTATGGTTTCATTGCCTCGCGGCGCAAAGGGCTCCATGGCGAGAGGAGCGTGTGTGCGTGTTCAAGTTTATATGAGAGCGTGTGTGCACGTGTATGTGATTGTGTGCGTGTGTATGTGTGTATTTGTATGAGTGTGTGTGAGAGTATGTGTGTGTGTGCGTGTGCATGTGCATGTGTTCATAAATCATAAGGAGGGGGGAGAACTGTGTACTATATGTGCGTGCGGCTATGTGTGTATCCTGAGATATCCCTCCTGCCTGGTAGGAGAGGGGGGCCGTGTGTGTGACTGGTACAAGGTCTGGCATCTCATCTGCTGGTGCGAATGTGCCCCCCACCAGGGTTGGCGTGCGGGACCCCAAGGGAAGGATGGCTTGTCAGGGGGCTCTGTGTGTGTGGCTGATGCATGCTGGTCCGGCGAGCTGCTTCTCCCAGCCTGATTACATGTCAGGACGGGTAAACACCTGGTAAACAGCCCACAGACCCTCCGCCCTGACGGAGGAGCACCTCCACCGCAACGCATCTGTCCTCCACACCTTGTCCACCAGCAGCCCCCTGCACTCCTGCTAGCATAACCATAGGAGGATGACCCTGATAGGCACGGATGGGAGGGTTCACTAACCACTCAAACCGTGGCTGTTTTATTATCTTTATCCATGCAAATGAGAGACGCATCTGACAGGTGCCTCTGGTTCCTTGCATTAAAGCAGTGCGTGCCCTCCCCTCCTCCCCTTCTCCCTCTCTCTGTATCGATTGGTTGTGTGTGCGTCGGACGGGGGGGGGGGGGGCAGACGCTCCTCAGCTGGAGATGTGCTGAGTACATCTGAGCCCCCAGTGCTCGGAATAGTGAACTTGCCACACTTTTGCTCTCCCCGCACGCATACACACAACCACACACACAGACACACTCACACACAAAGATACACACACACACACACACACACACACACACACATATACACAGGGGTGCACATAACTGGTACGCAAGTACGCATGCACGCCCATAATCAGGGATGTGTAACGTCACTTGCGTCACTACAACGCTTGTGCGTAACTATCGGGAGATCTGAAAAAATCGAATAAACAAAATACGTCGAGCAGCTACTTTGGCGTTCGCCACCTGCAAAGAGAAGGCAAACGGAGCCGGAGCAGAAGAAAAAAATACATTTTGAAAAGTGGCACCAAGATGTGCCGTGGCTCAAAATGAATGATAAGCACACTGAAATGTGTGCTCATATGCGCTGTGGGCACTGTGCACCGGGCACACACTAGAGAACTGCGCAAAATCAAAATCAACGTTCCTTTTGTGAGATATTCGAACGTTCCGTGGTCAAGCTGCTGCAGTTTGATAACAAAAAAAAGGTGGAACTGGGTACGTTTCATGAGATCAGATGTTACGTGTGGGGTGCATACCAAACACCATCTCCTGGTATTCACCTGAGTAACTGACAAAAAAATGTATGTGCACCCCTGCATACACACGCATGCCCGCACGCACGCACACACACACACACACTGTCGTCATCGTCGCCGTACACAATGCTATATTCTTCCCACGGAACCTGGAGCCACCCCATAATAGGCTCATTTGAATATCTCCACTGTCCAGGTGAGAGAGAACGCAGCCCGCTCCGCTACGGGGACGCCAGCCTCTCTTTTGAGCTCAAATGGCTAACAGCACAGAATTTAATCACCTCTGCTGGCCAGCCGCTAGCCAGGTTAATTGGAACCAACTGCCCTTGCCATTATCTTTTTATTTTTTCCCCCCTGGAAACATTTACAGACAAAAACTGTCGCCACCCCCCCCCACACACCACCAATTTGCCTAACAATGGGAGGTAAAGTTGGGTGTATCTACGCACCGCAGTGGATTTTGACAGTTAATCAGCAACCGCGATGTGAAAATAAGTGATACACAACAGAGCGCACACAGAGCCGGGAGCGGCGCCCAGCGGGGGCTTCTTTAGAGAGACGGCACCAAGCAGCAATTATGGAGGGGAACTCTTTTCTATATTTTGCTCGAGAAAATGGTGTCACGATGCTGATTGCTACCTTTAACTAAATGGGCATAATGTGGACTTTTTGAATCCAACAACAATTTCAACCGTATCATTTGACGTAGCCGGAGAAACACTGGGTCTGACGTTCTCAGAAAACTGCAGCAAAATGGATATAAAAAACCCAGCCAATGCGGTTCATCTGATGATCCTAGGGAATCCATACAACAGCACTGCACTGTGCTCTTCAGTGCGGTACTGTCTCTGTTACTACCGTGCCGTCAACTAAACCCTCAAAGCTCCTGATCCTCAGCAGAGACAGAGGGCTGGTCCCTTGGTCTTGGTCCTGAGAGACAGACAACACCGTGTACTGCTGAGGAGGCTTAGAGAGTCACGGTGAGCCACACACCGGAGACCTACCCACATGTACTCTATGTGAGCGGGAATCATCAGTCACAAACACATCAGAAATAGTATCGCTATGATGAACACAGTTCATGGCAGCGTCAGCCAGGTTGCATTCTTGTGACTAAATGGGAATTCAATTCTGAACCGAATTTTGCACATATCTCATAAACAATTATACAACAAGCATAACAATACAATGAATGATGAATGCCCTATTCCTGGAAACATCTCTGAAGAAGGAAATCTTAGCATTGTCACATCATAAAAAAAACATTTAAGACAACGAAACACAACCCCTCTTGGTAATGCAATACTCTGACTTCAGTAGCCATCGTCTAATCCTCTGCGGGGATTAACCTCCGAGGGCAGGATATTCACCGATAAAACTCTGTAAACCTCACATCTCCAGCAGCACAACGTGCTGTGGGCCACATGGAAAACCGCAATCTGTCCCTCTGCCAGGCATGGCACAGCTGCCTGGCCCACATTAACCGCATGGCACGGGCCATAAATGAACCCTTCTTCAGCCTATGCCGTGATTTCACCGCAGCCCCATTCTCAGGGCATGCTGGGGTCAGGACGCAGCGTCGAGACCCAGCAATCTGCGCGCGGACCAGCTTGATGACGGCCACGCTACACCGCCGCTACGCCACGCGGCGTGATCCCGGGCCTGGAACGAGCTCCATTATGTACAGTGATTGGCGGACGGCGTGCGACGTTAGCCCCCCCCCCACCCCTGGTATTGTTGGAACGAGGGGAGCGGCGTGGGTCCCAGTCAGATGTAATCTGAACCGGCTGCTGTAATCTGAACCGGCTGCTGTAATCAGCCGTCTGTCCGCCAGCCAGCCTGCATAGCCTGCTCCATCTCGCTGAGCTTGTCGTCGGAGGGGAGGGAAACGAGGAGGCCAAACGCCGGTTGAACGTTATGTTTACTTTATGAGGAGCTTGTTTAGATCTGCAGACTGCGGACCCGTTTCCCTCAGTGTTTTAAAAAACGCAATCGAGATGTCGGGGGAGGGGGGGGGGGGGGGGGGGGGTGAGATAAAAGGAGGCAGAACAACTGATTCCTGTAGATAAGAGATTAGCAGGAAGAATGGAGCCAGCTACATGGTGGTGAATCACTGTAAACACACAGATTTCCGGATAAGTGTTTGTGCCTCACCAAAGGCCACGAGGGAAAGGGGTCTAATTTGTAATAAAGGGTGCTATCATCAACCCTGTCAAGTTAACTTCCCAGTCTGCTCCTAATTTAATTGGCTCATATTGTTCCTGCACTGATTTATGCGTCAATATAGTCTATTTTAGTAGTGTTACAACCCCACCGAATGGAGCTCATTGTCACTGTCGGCAGGGGCAAGTTATGGTAATTTATGGTGAATGCACTAATGTAACGTTATTTAGCACCATTTGTTGTGTTGGAAATGATTATCGTAGTGTTAATATTGAATAAATCTCCATGCACTGGGGGAACAATGTACAAACCAATCAACAGCAATGTGACCTTCTCCAAAGTGCTACTCTTTTCTGTGTTGCCGTTATACGCTTAGTCAGCTCGCTGTGCCCATAGCGCACATTTAATGTCATACAGTGCAGACAAAAAACTGCTTCTTTGACAAAATAACAAATGCAAGTATAGGGGTTCACTTTTTGGAAAATTACGGACCAAAAAAAATTTGGAGTTGAAAATTGGGTCCAATGAAGCCAGGCCATTACATAAAACGAGCCATAAACATACTCAGCAATCAATATAGTTACTTTTGTGTGTGGGACTGTGCATGACCGCGTGCACACGCATGGACCCAGGGCGTTCTGCCTCTGTGGAAGAAGAAGTGCTTGCGGTCTGAGGTCCTGGGAAAGGGCTGCACTGAGTGAGCTTTAGCTGCTGTCTAGCGACGGGGAAGTGGCCACAGACCGGGATTAATGATACAGTCGAACATGAACGATACCTATCTGCCCGAACACAGCCTTAAACCAGACCCAGGCAAGGACAAGACCTCACACCGCTGCATTTCAGGCCTGTGCTGAAAAGAGTGTCAGGATACGCTGAGGAGGCAGGAAATGCTGTTGCTCTTACTGAGGAGCTCTCCTGATAATGGGGGGGAAATTGGAACTTTCTGAGTGCGGCTGGATGCTTTGTTAGACGATGTAAGGGGAGATCACTTTGACTTCTTGGACGTACTGCGGCAAAGTCGCTGTAAAGGTTTGCCACAGAAACGGCACCGTTTAGCTTTGAATTACAACAGAAGACCGAAGAGATTTTTTTAGCAGAGGCTTGTGATTAGCACTTTGCCACCAACCACACATGCCCCGCTTCACAGAGGAGAGCCAGCCTCAAACAACAGCTCATATCCAATGCTAGCCTGATACGAAGCCAGCCAATCGATCTGATTAGCAGCAGAAACGGTGGGTGAAAATCCCCCAACCGTGGTATGAGTGTTGAGACTGTTTGACTTCCTGATAGCTATATTGATAGGTCTGAAAACATTGACCCAACCCAGTTTTTCATTTTGGCTTTCACTCTTCTGGGTTTTATTCTTTTTCAAGAATTAGGTTAAGGTTATTTCACAAAGATTCGTAACGTTTTTATTTTTCGTGAGATCTTGAGTAGTTCAAAGAATGTCCATGGTTTCGAAAACCAATTTATTTAGAAGGTGGATACTCAAAATATTTCGATAGTCCTTAAGGTGACAAGATTTCCGATATGAAAAATGGAGACATTGGTACTTTGGCCGTCCATAAATCAACAAAAGATCAGATTATTTCTGAAATAAAGAAAGGGGACACATTCACATTTGGCCTGTTCTTATCATGGTAAATGTAGCTCTGTAATAAATGATAGGGCAGTGTGTGGTCAATGGCTTACTATGATGTGTTTTAAGCTTTGGTCAACCAGCCAAGAAGGCTCCTCGAACAGGGAGTGGTTGTACATTGTATTGATAGCCTGTTGTTTGGTCGGTCATGCCTGCTTAAAGTCGACAGAGAGAAGCCTGCATGGGGAGGTCGGGTCACGGTGCTCGCCTTCACGACCAAGCCAGACCCCTTTGCCATTTAAAATCTATTCATATACAGAAGAGTTGTTTATTTCTTTTTAAAAGGCCATTCTTCAGCCGGGGACCGGCCACCGGAAACGTGGACCGTCCACAGAGAATGTGGACATCTGGTCATCTTGGACCAACAATATTCATGAACATCTTTCCAAAAACACATTAGTTCTCATTGTAGAAAGATGTGTGAGTTTCTTGCCACACAGATCGCACCGTCGTGATTTTGACTTTGCACCAGGCTGCAAAGTCTGCATTTGGTCAGAACAGCCCCGCCTTCCGCCTGTTCTATGGGAGTTCATAAGTGACAAGGTTATGGGTGTCAGCACGGTGGGGGGGCGCTGGCACAGATAATAAAGACACCCTTAACACCACGATGCACGGAGCCGGAATTATAGGATCCACCGCCACCTGCTGTCACTCAAACAATACCCCCCCTCCTCTCAGCACAGAGAAGAGAGAGAGAGAGAGAGAGAGAGAGAGAGAGAGAGAGAGAGAGAGAGAGAGAGAGAGAGAGAGAGAGAGAGAGAGAGAGAGAGAGAGA